>NC_088918.1:64170000-64485000 GCF_963576675.1 Euphorbia lathyris | reverse complement strand
CTAAATGCGGAAGGTATGGACATACTAAACTGGCTTGCTCCTTACCTAGCATCAAACCAAGGGAGGCACATCATACGGAACCGAATATGAGCCAAGAGGAGACGACGAATGTTACAGCATCTACATATATAGGTGAAAATTCAAAGACTTCTACGGATGATGATGAGTACGGCCCATGGATGATGGTTCCGAGACGACGTTATCATCCACGAACAGATAAAAGTGGGGCCGAGGAGAAACAGAAGATAATCAGTGATGAAGACAAAAAGAGGAGTGAGAATGCTAAAATGGTACAGAGTGGGGATATCCAGAATAAAGGGAAAGGGACACTAGGAGGTGGAAAGGAGGCTGAAGGGTCTGCTACCAAGAAGGATAATACGGGATAGATACGAAAACCTGTTGGAATTCATATTCATCCGACTATGAATCAGAATCCTTTCAGCGTTCTAAGCCAGGAAAAGATAAATGATAAAGAAGAGATGGAGATTATGGAAGGTTCCTTTAACCGAGCTAAGAGAAGCAGGGCTGAACAAACCTCCATTCCTACACGGCGTAGCAGCAAAAGTAGCATTCAACCTATGGTTTTTGGCCAACAAACCATACTGTCCAGAAATTTAAATGTTGACAATGCCAAAACTAGTCACAAGGGTGGAAGTTCAGCAAACACTGGACAAAGAAGAGCGCATGGAGTTGGGCAGGCAGATTTTGCTGACCCCAAGAGTTCTCATTAGCGATCCTAAGTATCTTATCTTGTTTTTTTCTCAATGCGTATTATATCTTGGAATTGCTTTGGTGCAGGCAGCACTGAGTTTTTTAGAGCTTGTCGTTTTCTTATTAAGAAAAATGATCCCGATATCCTAGTCCTGCTTGAAACAAGACTCCCAGGGTCTCGTGCTTTGAACCTGTGTAAGAAGTTACAATTTTCTGATGTTGAAGTAGTTGAGGCTGAGGGCTTTAGTGGGGGAATATGGGTCCTCTGGCACAACACTCGGGTTAATATTGATGTTAAGCAGAAGAATAATCAATTTCTCCATACTCATATCACGAGTTTGGGAGGGAAGCTAGTAGGAGTTGAGCGTGCAGTAACTTTTGTCTATGTTCGTCCACAAATGGAATTCAAAAGAAGATTCATGGCGGAGCTACTTCACTTAAAAAATAACATAAATAAGCCTTGGCTTATCATTGGTGACTTTAATTGCATTAAGTCGGCTGACGAAAAGCAAGGTGGATCGTGCAGAACGTTGAATAGATGTATGTTTTTTGCTGAGTGGATTAATAATATGGAGGTTCTCGACTTAGGATATCAGGGTCCGAGATTCACATGGTTCAGGGGCTCTCTTCCTCGTACTCGGGTGGCTTGTAGGCTGGATAGGGGCTTTGTTTCTACAAGTTGGAGATCTCTTTGTCCTGATGCAACGATTCGTCATCTGCCGAGGCATAGATCAGATCATTGTCCAATTATGTATAGTGCTAACGAACCTGTCTCGCAACCCATTGCAAAGCCGTTTCGATTCCAAGCAGAATGGATGACTCATGATAATTTCAACGAGTTCTTTGAAGCCACTTGGTCAGAGTCGGGGGAAATACAAACTGAATTGAGCAAGCTTGCTGATAATCTTAAGGACTGGAACACTGCTGTTTTTGGCCATCTGGGAATCAGGAAAAGGCGTACGTATAATCGGCTGGCGGGGGTTCAGAGAGCGCTGGATGTTAGAACGAAAAATGGTCTGCTGCGTCTGGAGAATAAACTGCTAGCTGAGCTTGATGATATTCTGAAGCAGGAAGAGATTCACTGGTTCCAAAAATTAAGAATTAACTGGTTATGCTTTGGAGACCGCAACACGTCCTTTTTCCATTTATCTACTATAGTTCGGCGTTGTCGGAACAGAATTGGAGGGATTAGAGATTGCAATGGGATCTGGACATGGAACTCGGAGGAGGTAAAAAATATTGTTTTTGACTATTTCAGAGTGTTGTATACGGAGGAAAGTCCGAATCGTGGAAGCCTCCACACTATCACGAATTTCCCGGATATCCCAAATAGGTTCCGAAGCAGACTTTGTGCTTCTTTTATCCAAAATGAGGTTAAAGTAGCCCTTTTTAGTATGGATCCTTTCAAAGCTCCGGGCCCGGATGGGTTTCAGGCTTGTTTCTATCAAAAGATGTGGGACAAAATCGGAGCACAACTGAGCTCACTGATGCTTCAGGCTTTAAATACTGGTATTTTCGATCTAAACCTAACCGAAACTCTGATTACCATAATTCTGAAAGTTAGCAGTCCGGAATATATCAATCAGTTTCGACCTATCAGTCTGTGCAATGTTTTGTATAAAGTCCTAACAAAGTGCTTGGTTAATCAAATTAAGCCCATTCTCAACACTATTATTAGCCCCTCGCAAAATAGTTTCATCCCGGGTAGGAGCATTACGGATAATATTATCCTTGTACAGGAGGCTATCCATTCGTTTAATCGGAAGAAAGGCCGTAAGGGGAATATGATTCTCAAACTTGATTTAGAAAAAGCCTATGACAGAATAAGCTGGCAGTTCTTAAAAGAAACTTTGACACTAGTCGGTTTGGAGGAAATTTGGATTGATCTGATCATGAAATGTGTACAGGCTTCGTCCATGCATTTGTTATGGAATGGTGAAAAATTACCGGGTTTAACCCCGACTAGAGGCCTTCGTCAAGGCGACCCGCTCTCCCCGTACTTGTTTGTTTTGTGCTTGGAAAGACTTAGCCATATGATCGAGGATGCTGTTATTTGCAAAAATTGGAAGCCGATTAAACTATCCCGCAATGGACCTCCTTTAACCCATATTTTTTTTGCCGATGATATTATCCTCTTTGCAGAAGATTCTATTCATCAAGCTAGGACTATTACAAACATAATGGATTTTTTTGGTGATTGCTCAGGTCAACGGGTAAGTCCGGCTAAATCAAAGGTTTTCTTTTCTTCAAATGTCCCCTTGGACAGCCAGAAGACCATTTGTGACACTCTAGGGTTTGAAAGGACTGAGGACCTTGGTATTTACCTCAGGATGCCCCTTTTACACCAACGTATTAACAAAGATACCTACAAAGGCTTAGTGGATAGAGTGAACAATAGAATGGCGGGATGGAAACGACGAAATCTCTCTACTGCAGGAAGGATTACGCTCATCAAATCGGTCACAGCTTCCTTACCGTCTTATTCTATGCAGACCGTGGCGCTTCCTGCAGGGATTTGTAATAAGCTGGATCGTTGTAACCGGGAATTCCTCTGGGGAACATCCCGTGAGCAGCGAAAGGTTCATCTGGTTCGTTGGGAGAAAGTGTGCCGATCAAAAAAACAAGGGGGCTTGGGGATCAGGAAGACAAAGGATTTCAATAGAGCTATGCTTGCCAAACTTACCTGGACGGTTCTCACTGACTCAAATAAGTTATGGGTAAAGGTTATTCGTGCTAAATATTGTGCCAACGATCACGTCAACCCTGTCATTAAGCACCGTCTGTCGGCATCTTCTACTTGGAGGGGCATTGTTGATGGATTATCTGTTTTAGATAAGGGTACTGCTTGCGTGGTTTTTAATGGAGAAAACACGAGGTTCTGGTCTGATAAGTGGTGCTCTAAAGACCGGTTAGAAGAGCTGGGGATAGCTGACATTCCTGAGGAAGTGAAGAGCTTGAGCGTGGCGGAGTATTGGAGCATGGATGATTGGAAGTGGTCGGATTTTGAAACGTATTTGCCAAGTACGGCGCTGCTGCAGATTGCACCCAATGAGGTCCAAATGGATCCTAACAAAGAGGATAGGTGGTGTTGGAGCAAAACAAAAACATGAAATTATACTGTGAAGTCAGGCTATGGTTGCATTCAAGAGGAGAATGAGGCAATTGAGGAGGAGGAAAAATGGATTCAAATCTGGCATATGGAAATCCCTGAACGAATAAGAGTGTTCTTATGGTTAGTTAATCATGAGAGTATTATGACCAACCTCAACCGTTTCAAAAGGAGTTTGTCTGAGTCGGTTGATTGCATTGAATGTGGAGCTACGAAATCGATTGCGCATGCGTTGCGGGACTGTCCTGAAGCAAGAACAGTTTGGCTAGAGCTGCTACCTCACAGCGTGGTGAATGTCTTCTTTGGGATGAATTGGAAGGATTGGCTGTTGCGTAACAGTAAAGAGAAAGCCAGAATTCGAGGGATGCAATGGCAGACGATCTTTGGATTTACGGTTTGGTGGATTTGGAAATGGAGAAACGAGAATGTTTTTGGAAGAGGAGGGATGAGAGAAAATAAAGCTGAGTTTGTGATGTCTCGTGCTGTAGAGTTCTCAAAGGCTTTGGCTTGCTGTTCGACATTAAGAACTAAGCCGAGAATTGACGAGTGGATAAGCTGGCACCCTCCGGAGAAATCTTGGTTGAAGATTAACACAGATGGGGCCAGTAAAGGGAATCCAGGTGCAGCCTCTACCGGGGGATTAATTCGGGACCATCTTGGGAGGTGGAAGAATGGATTTGCGAGAAATCTGGGCAGCTGCAATGCGTTATTAGCTGAGCTTTGGGGAGTGTTCCATGGCTTAGCGTTAGCATGGGAGGAAGGTTATCGTCAAATCTGGCTTGAAGTGGACTCACGGGAGGTTGTTGCTGCAATGACTGAAAATATAGTAGATAATCATCCCAATGCTTGGCTAATTCATAAATGTCGAGACATGAAGGAAAGGGATTGGGAAGTTCGAATAAGTCATATATATCGTGAAGGAAACCAGGCTGCTGACTGGATGGCTAATTTCGCAGGGAAGTGTTCGATGGGTTATCACAAGTGTGATGTGCCTCCTGTAGGCCTCCAGGTTATTCTTGAAAATGATCGTCTAGGACGGTCTACTAAAAGAATAGGTTTCTGTTAGTCTTTTGCTTTGTTTCGGGGTTTTGCCTTCCTTATTACCAAAAAAACAAACTAAATCATTAGATTGTTAAAACAATGAGGAAAGTTTAATATGGAAAAATAAATAATAAAGGATATAATTTTTAAAATTGTAAAAATTCAGAAGGTTAATCATCTATTTTTGGATGGACATGATTTCTATCAAGAGCTTTTAACAATGTCAAATAAATATGGAGAAGTTAAAAAAAATGGTTAATTGAAATACGTTTTTTAGAAAAAATATTTAAGATCTTATAATAGTTAAAACTGTAAAAATTTAATGACAGGATGGTACAATTTTCCAATATGTTAGTACAACATAATTATAATTGATCTATATAAGAAATAACACTTTTATTCTGATCTGTTACTATCCCAGTTCATTCATAAATAAATGGATAATAATATAAAAAAAAATAATGTGGATGGTCCAGTATCTATCATGAATTTATATATAGACTTAAAGCTTTGACCCTTTACATATTAAAAATTAATTATGATTTGACAACATTTATCTTTTGGACAGAATAATAGACTATGAAATAGAGTTTTTTTTTATGGTATACAATGTAATAGAAACTTACAAAAATAGGTAAAAAAATAAACTCCAAATATATATAATAATTTAAAAAATAGATGGCAATTAAAAGTCAAATGTTTAAAATGAACGGTCTTGATCACATGCATCTTAATGAGCATGTAGAATTTGCTCATTCACCGTTAGATCTAGGCTTATTAGAATTCTAAGATAGAGATTCAAAGAATCATGAGGCTTAGATTTAATAAGCCTATATCTAACGGTGAATGAGCAAATTCACTTGCTCATTAAGGTGCATGTAAAAATTCCTGTTAAAATGAATACACATATTTTATCACTCATTTTGTAATTTTTCAAAAGCTCAATTTCGTTCTTAATATTTATATGTGATAATTTCATCCAAATTGGTTGACATTTTATTTTGATTTTAGATCAAACGCATACACCAATCTTTTTTGTTGGCCAGAGGTTAGATAATTTAAAACTATATCAAACATATAAAAACTTAACGGGTAAACTCAATAATAATTCGGCGGAAATTTACTAAAATGAATAGAAACTATGAAATGTATATCTTTTGGTTAGAATTGTTAATAATTTCTCTTAAAGAATTAATTGACCTTCTAAATGAGTATAGCTCAATTGATACATCTCTAGTTTTAAAAGTTGGATGTGGAAGTTTGAATTCATGCTCTTATAAAAAAAATTATTTAATTTAAAAATACATTTTATATACTCAGCACGCTAATGTCTATTGACTTTGAAACGTGTATAATACATATCTATATTATTATATATAGAAATTCAACAATAAATGGTGATGTTCATATTTATACCTTCGTTATTTAGATTAAGAGATTCTGATAATACATCATAGAATCAATTAACGTAAAAGTTTATTTTGATAGCCAATTTAAATAACTTTTATACATTACAGTAGTTTTATTACAATATATGCTAACCATTTTTCTATTCCTCACCTAAAAGATCTTATAATAAAAGATCTTATAATAGAAGTTGACTAATGAGATTCTAATAATTGAAAAAAGATATTGAAATTTTCTAAAAGTATTTTGTTAAATTTGAGAGGTAAGATTAATTAAATCTTCTTTAGTAGATCTTAGGTTGGCTATAAAGCTTCTAAAACCCCTGTCTACCTAATTAGAAAATTATCTTCCTATTTTAATTAAAATACATGACACAACATACTAGACTAAATAAGAAGAATTCTATCACTTTTAGAATTATTTTCTAAATATAATATAAGCAGATTAGTCATATTTTAAATATGATTTTTATATTCACTAGTAGAATTTTCTTTTATTAGTAACACCCTATTTGTAACTGGTCAATTCTACTTTTGTAACATGTATGTACTATGTGTTACAAATAATTCGATGAAAGTACAGCTGAATGAGATATTTATAATGGTCTGTACTATGTGTATTATAAATACATTTTATGTAACGGTATGGAGAAAATTTATTACAAATGCTCACTATTTGTAACCGACTGAAACTATACGCGTTACAAAAACATTTTATATAACAAGTTTGAACTATCATCATTATAAATGCTCATCATGTAGTATGTGCAATTTCATATTCTCGTATTTCCTATCCTTTATCTTTTTTTTTATAGGCACATTCAGTGTTCTCCATTCCCCTTCCTTTCCATTCTTCAGTATAGCTCCAACTGCCTAATAACTCAAACTATCACCACAACCCCTATCATGCTAAAGCCTCGAAGGTTGAATCCTCCATTAGCCTAGAAAACTTTTGTAGCTGGTGAACCTTTTGTATATCTTTACTCTTGGCCCTTTATTGGCACATAAGAGAAAGAAAAATATTATCATCTATTCTCAGTAGCGGAGTCAGGAATCCATATTTGGAGGTTAATTTTTAACCCTATGAATGAGAAGTAATTTTCTGAGACATCTTTAATTTTTTATAAGTCTAACATTAAAATTCAATTAAAAAATTAAGTTTTTTTAACTCTCGAAAATGAAAAATTTATTTAAGGAAAATTTGAGTTAGAAAGTGTTATGAAAATAACGAGTTCATTGAAAGTGATTAATAATGATAACATAGTTATCTAGAAAATAAAATACAAACAAATAAAAGTTTTATTAAAAAAACAAGCTTTATAGGATTAGAAATTGTTGGTCCCAATAAATAAATTTTATTTTTATGTAAATAAAAAAGCATATGGTTAATTTTTAGAATAAAGTTTTGATTAAATAAAAAATACACATAAAAGAATAAAAATAATAATACTATGTAGGTCTCAGCGAGACCTATACACATCTTGCCAAGACCTACTCTTGGAACTATTTTCCAAGAGTTCGGTTTAATTCATCCGACCTTTCCAACGCACATCAAACGACATCAAAATCTAACCTATGAAACCTAAGACCACCTACAATGGGCGTCTCACTTAGTAAAAGTGATACAATAAATTGTATCACTGCATTGTGAGGGTGGGACTCAAAGGGAGGAGAGAGAAAGAATGTATCACAATTGTGAATACGGAGAGGAGGGAAAAAAAGTAGAAACATAGTTTGTGGTCCACGTGCAATCAAGCGGCGGAGATTGCGCCTCAGCTGACGCGTGAGATGCACACGCACATGAGGCGCGTCTCAGCCGCAATAGTGGACTGATCAGTATTTTTTTTTTTTTTTAAGAAAATGGAAAAACAAGCGGATGTGTAGAAATATACTAAAATAAAAGATTGAATTTGTCTCCTATCTATCCGTTGCAACTTGCATGAATTAAAAAAAATTATATATATATATATATATATATATATATATATATATATATATATATAACAACGGTAATATATTTAGTTGAATTTTTTTAATTGTATTTTTTTAATTTGTATTTTTTTTAAATTGTATTGGAGGAGGATCTAGTTTTATGTTAGTTTCGTGCTTTTATGTATTTTTTCGTTTTTAAATCTTGTATTTTATTCCATTTTGTATTCTCGTATTTTATTTCAATAGAAAATATCGTTTGGGATATATGTTATGTTTACAATTAATTATATTTTTTAATTAACTATTTCGGTGAAAAATAATTATAGATATAACTAATATTTATTTTTTTAACTAATTTATAGATTAATTGAATTATTTAAATTGAATGATGAAATAATTAGATTAATTGTTTGGTGGATAGAAATAATAATTTATTTGAAATGTGTAAGAGTTTTATGATAAATTGAGCCTACGTAGAAAAGTGATACAAATGGGTGTAATGGAAATGTGGTTGAATGTATTAGATTTTTTTTGAAAAAAGTGGGTTTTTTGTGGAGTGATACAAAAAAAAAGTGACTCAAACATTGTGAGTGCTCTAACACTCTACTCACACCCATGTCTAGCCTAAACTATCTCTAACCACAAATTAGTTGGATAAGGTGGCATGGAAGTTATGGAAGTTGAAAGAAGTTACGAGGAAGTAATGGAAGTTAATGAGGTGTCCACTTATGGTTAAAAACTGAGGAAAAAAATAAGGAGTAATGGGTGGCTAATTACTCAACTTAGTGTCACCAAAATGATATAAGTAACACCACAATTATTCATTCTAACTCACTCATTCAACACATCAAACCCTCATCTAAAGCTCTTTTTTTAGTTCTTTAAAATTCTTAGTTTTTAGTTGTTATTCCTAGTTCCAATTTCATTTTTCTAGTTTTTTAGCTTCAATTCAAGTTCTTATGATGAAGGCATCCCTTCCCTAAACCCGAGCCCGGAGCCAAAAGACGAGAACAACGAGAATCGAGGTAACCAGCCCAGCACGCGGGGCGTGCTCACCAAGGTGCAGGGCGTGAAGGACCCAGTTTTCGAAGAATTACCCAGAAGCTCAGGAGCGCGGGGCGTACCTCTAAACACGCGGGGCGTGGATTGGCAGCCGAGAAGAAACCAAACCAGGATGTCAACTACGCGGAGCATAGTCTCAAGGACGCCACACAGATCATCAACAAGGGTCTCCAGGATCAACTGATGTAGAGTGAAATCGACTGAGAGTTTTAATTGTAAACTCACAAAGAATGCAATCTTTTCAAGCTAGACTTGAAGGTTGAATAAACCCAAACAAGGATGAACCTCGAGCTCCAATGGAGGCTTTGAGATAAATTTAATAAAAGTTGGTTCACATTACAAACAAAAGAGTTTATATACTCTCCCAAATAATAATGTAAATTACCCTAAAGCCCAAAGTAGGGTTTCTAGGTTAGCTTTAAGGATAGGGTCATATTGGGAAAGAGAATAGCAAGTGTAGTATATGTAAATAGTAGTAGTGGCAAAATAGTAATTTCAATTGGGGCAGAAAATGGTCCCCAATGGTGAGAACTTGGAGAAGAAGTATCCTTCAGGCAGGATACGCCCCGCGTGGACCTTGGTACGCCCCGCGTAACTTAGCTCCTGAACCTGGAGAGTCTTCGAGGAGGAATTTATGCGTGGCATTCCTGGAGTCACGCCCCGCGTATTGGAGCCTCTGATCCTGGAGACCCTTGTTGATGATCTTCACGCGTGGCGTCCTTGAGACTACGCTCCACGTAGTTGACCTCCTGGTTTGGTTTCTTCTCGGCTGCCCAATCCACGTCCCGCGCGTTTAGAGGTACGCCTCGCGCACCTGAGCTTCTGGGCAATTCTTCGGAAACTAGGTCCTTCACGCCCCGCGCCTTGGTGAGCACGCCCCGCGTACTGGGCTAGTTACCTCGGTTCTCGTTGTTCTCGTCTCTTGGCTCCGGGCTCGGGCTTAGGGAAGGGATGCCCTCATTATCTTAGTAGCTCAGTTTCAAGTTCTTTTCATTGAATTTATCATTCCTAAGCCTAGAGTAATCAATTCATTAGTTAGAATCGCATTCTGAATTACTTTTTCCAGCTTTTAGCATAATCTGTCCAACAATCGTCCAAGCCCGTTTCAGTCCATTTAAAGTCCGTTTTTGCTTGATTCCTTCTAAACGTTTGTTCATTACTTCCTGAAGTTAAATTTAGACTTTCATTTTTCCCGATTCTGTGTCCAGAAACTCAGTTTACAAGCAATCTTTACACCTCAAATCTTTTTATAATTTCTGTTTCCAACTTTTCATCACAATCTGCCCGGTTTTTCATTTTTTTGTTTCTGAGCATCTACAATTCTCTCATGTCATGTATTTTTATATGAGCTCATTCTTGACTCCCTTAACTTGATTTTAGCCTTTTACTTTACTCGCTTCCGTGTTTATAAGCTCTCACATGAGTCCTCCAAAGTCGAGGTCAAATCTGCCCAATATTTGCCTACTACAATCAGAAATTTGCAAGATCCTTCCTTGCCAACCGACCGCGTTGCTCGTGGATCTCAAGCTGATATCGAATTCAATGTCTCGTCGAGATAGCTATTGTGGCTCCAAGTTTGTCGTTGAATTTCTTTTTTCTTTTTTGTTATTGCATTTCAATACATATGTATTGACTTTTTTTCAACTCAATTGATTTAGCTATATGTTAATATAGAATTAATTCAATTGTAATCAATTTCATTATTTACTTCGAACATATGTATTCCGACTTACATTTATATCAATAAATACCAATTTTTTCCAAATCTCGTGTCAATCTTGCACTTTTATTTCCTTTATTTTATTCGTCTTTAATTTTTTATAACGGCGCTAGAAGGCCAATGGGGACTTTTTCAATCCGTGCGTTGCTCGCCAATCGTTTCATTTAGGTTTCAAGTTTTGGCGTGAAAATCCACGAACTTAAGCCATTTTAATTGAGAATAATTTCTCTGGCACGTACGCACCGTAACCACACATGACAATGTTGAAAATTAGCATTATTCGCAAAATATCGCTAACAGAAATCAAGACTTTTTTTTATATAAATGCATGTCTTAAATCAGCTCAACTATTTTGAAATATTGAAGGGACTACAAAGAGACGGCAGTATCCTATTCAAGGATAGAACCAATGACCGGGGAGGCTGGAGTCCCCGAACCCTAGACTGTCTCCACCACTAGATGAAGATAAGTTTAGAATTCAAATAGATACTAATTAATGACAACGTAATTGGGTCACTGCCATGATAATTTTACTTGTCAATAATTAAAATAATCTAATGTTAATGCTAAACTAAAGTACCATTGCAATGGTTAATGGCCCATTATGGCAATATTCGCATAATTATCAATTTATCATTAAAAAAATTATCCAACCACCCAGCAAAATAGGCACGTGATAACTTTTTCTAGTATAGATTGTAGACTTCGTTTCTTTTTTTAATCCAAAATTTCATTTAACTAATCATTCTTCCATTGTCAACTTCACTAAGGAATAATCAATACAAATATATATCCTATCAAAAAAAAAAAAAAAATACAAATATATATAAAGACAAATGCCATTGTTCTGAAAATTGGTTGATATAAACATCGATTCTGTGATGAAAACATTTACCAAGATCGGGATTTTTGAAAAATCAAGGGCCCACGAGTTCAGCAACAACCCACCATTAGTATGACATTGTCCGCTTTGGACCAAGCCCGCACGGATTTGTTTTTGGGCTCCTTCCCAAAAGGCCTCATACTAATATAGTTAGTGAACTTCTTTATAAACTATGCATCTCCCTTGTATCTTTCTAATGTGGGACTTGGGATGTATACCCAACAATCCTCCCCTCAGATCAAGGACCACAAGCCTCCCCTTCAGCGATAATCTGTCTAATCATCTTGTACCGCCGCCAACCCGCGAAACACGCCGCCTGACCACCATAATATCAGGAAGACTTTCGACACAAGGCACCAAGCACAGATTTCCCATCGCGAGGTCACACTGAGAGCCTCCCACATCTCCTTAGATCTCATGCACGTTCTTCCAGCCGAACCACCTGGCTCTGATACCATTTGTTGGGCCCACGAGTTCACCAACAGCTCACCATTAGTATGATATTGTCCGTTCCCAAAAGGCCTCATACTAATATAGTTGGTGAACTTCTTTATAAACTATGCATCTCCCTTGTATCTTTCCGATGTGGGACTTGGGATGTATACCCAACAATTCAAACCCGATTTTTCAGAAAATCAAATTAAATTTTAGGATATTTTAATGAGTCGTGTCTTCCGAGAGTGCCATAACACACTTTCCGGGCTTAATTTAGAGGTCTAACGAAAACGTTGTGACTATGTGAAGTTTTAGAGGAATATCGGGGTGAAATTGAACAATAACGGTAGGTCGGGTCATTTTTAGTCGTAGGTCATGAATGTATAAATGTCCGTCTCATCGAAATGAGTCCAAAGAAACAAAATCATCGAAATCGGAGGTCATGTGTCGGCGCGTGAGTTGCATATGGCATCCATGAGCCAGCCATGTGATAGGCGCATCAGCAACTGCCTGCCGCCTCTCTTTATGTCTAGATCGTATATATTGTTTTATTTTTTGTTAAAATTACCCTTTTAACTCCTATTTCATTTTCTTTTTTCCAACTTTAATTTTAAAACCTTATAATTATGCCTATAAGCAACAACTTAGAAGATGACGAAAATGACACTAAAAATTAGATAAACTCTATCGACACACTTTGAATAAATTTCAGTTTTTTTAGTATATCAGTTCTGTTGGGTATACATCCCAAGTCTCACATCGGAAAGATACAAGGGAGATGCATAGTTTATAAAGATGTTCACCAACTATATTAGTATGAGGCCTTTTGGGAAGGAGCCCAAAAATAAATTCGTGCGGGCTTGGCCCAAAACGGACAATATCATATTAATGGCGCAGCGGAGCGTCGTGGGCCCTACAAATGGTATCAGAGCCGATGGTTCGGCTGGGAGAATGTGCATGAGATCTAAGGAGATGTGGGAGGCTCTCAGTGTGACCTCGCGATGGGAAATCTGTGCTTGGTGCCTTGTGTCGAAAGTCTTCCTGATATTGTGGTGGTCAGGCGGCGTGTTTCGCGGGTTGGCGGTGGTACAAGATGATTAGACAGATTATCACTGAAGGGGAGGCTTGTGGTCCTTGGTCTGAGGGGAGGATTGTTGGGTATACATCCCAAGTCCCACATCGGAAAGATACAAGGGAGATGCATAGTTTATAAAGATGTTCACCAATTATATTAGTATGAAGCCTTTTGGGAATGAGCCCAAAAACAAATCCGTGCGGGCTTGGCCCAAAGCGGACAATATCATACTAATGGTGAGCTGTTGGTGAACTCGTGGGCCCAACATGAATGGGAAATGGTTGACTTTAACTTTCTAGTGCGTGATTTTTCCATTGTCCATTTGTTATCGTGTTTTCCAAGTACCCTTTAAAGGTTTTCATCACATATCTCCAACTCTAATGTCTACCGATACCCGTACTATATCATAATTTGTATACTGTGTACTTTTTTTAAAACTGAATTCAAAGTAAATGTTTTGAAGAAACAGTGTTTCCCCCCACTTTGAAGTGGTAGAAAGAAATATGCAATGAATGTAACAAAATACGAAAAAGTAATAGAAAGATATTGCTTGGATTTTTATAGAATGAACTTGGAGAGTTATGATTGATTCATTAATCGAGTCTCCAAAAAATTATGGACAGATGGTCTCTTTAATGGCATATAATTATTGATCTTTTTAGTGATCTTGGATTGTAGATATCTTCAACGATATGTAGTTTTTGATCTTTTGAACGATCTCAGATTGTAGGTCTATTCAACAACCTCTAGCTATTGATCTCTTGAACGATCTCAAATTGTAGGTCTCTTTAACGACCTTTGGTTATTGATCTCTTGAATTATCTTAGATTATAGGCCTCTTTAATGACCTGCAGTTGTTGATCTCTTAAATTATCTCAGATTGTAGATCTGTTCAATGACCTGTAGTTGTTGATTGCTTGAATTATCTCAGATTGTAGGTCTGTTTAACAATATGTAGTTGTTGAGCTCTTAAACCTCTCAGATTATAGGCCTTTTCAACAGCTTATAGTTGTTGATCTCTTCAACGATTTTAGATTGTAGGTCTGTTCAACGGCCTGTAGTTGTGGATCTCTTGGACGATATCAGATTGTAGGTATCTTGAACGACCAGTAGTGGTTGATCTTTTAACGATTTTGGATTATAGGTATTTTTAAAGACCTATAGTTTTTTATTTCTTCAACGATCTCAGATTATAGGTCTCTTCAACAACCTATAGTTGTTGATCTCTTGAACGATCTTAGATTGTAGGTCTCTTCGATGACCTGTGGTGGTTGATGTGTAGAACGATCTCGGATTATAGGTCTCTTCAACGACCTGTAGTTTTTTTATCTCTTGAACGACCTCAGATTATAGGCCTCTTTAATGGCTTGTAGTTGTCGATCTCTTAAAAATCTTAGATTGTAGGTCTCTTTAACAACATGTAGTTATGGTTCTCTTGAACGATATCAGATTGTAGGTCTTTTCAACAACCTGTAGTTGTGGATCTCTTGAACAATCTCAAATGATTCATCATCAAGATTAACCTTATTTCCCATTACCTTTGCCCCTAGTTTGTTTGTGACGATTGTCTTGGAGTTTCAGGTATTCCTGCATTAAAGTAAGATGCTCCTTTTCTTGTGGAGTCGACATCGAATTAAAAGACATATGACTATGTATAGTGATGAATGCGAATGGATTTGGCCTAATTCATGGATGCGTGCAAATACCCATGTGTTTATACATGTATTCATAAATGTATGTGTGTGTGTGAATGTATGTGTGTGCTCCACGTGCATTTTACTCTGTGTGGATACATTGGTAGATACATATCCAAATTATGCATGTATGGATGAAATGATTTCATAGATTCTCTTCTCCATACTCAAGCGATGTGGCACCTTTAGGATAAAGGAATGTTGTTTCAGCGATATGCCCAGCTTGTGAGAACTCATACTATATATAAATGATGAGGATAGATATGCCTGAAATGAGAAGTATCTTTTACTAAGAAGTGTCGATGTATTCATTTTTACCCTAATTTTTTCCTGAGTCGCCTTTTCCTGGTTTTCAACTCAAGGGGATCTCTCTATTGTTCTTTATCTCTCATTTGCTTAAACTGGCCTCAGGAGTTTTTAGTTTGTATTTTAAACCTCTCGCCATTTTTTCTTTATATCTCCTTTTGCCTGGACCAATTCTTTTGAGGTTTTCAATCCAACATTATTTTTCTTTATTTTCATGGATGCAAAAGAAAATTGGATATTTTGGAGCGCATGGACCCAATAGCATTTCTCTGTTGATTTCCACACTCAGCGTCGAATGTGAGTTGGTGCTTAGTCTTTTGACTAATGGAGAAGCCTTCTGAACAAGCTGGTAGATGATCAGATCATGCAGAATGTGCCTATGATGGAGATTGCAACTTGGGTGCTAACCAGAAGTTCATATAAGTGGATGCTTCTGAAAAATTTCATGCGAGACCTCCATCTGAGTTTACTTCTTATGTTATGTAACACTGTTGTAGGGAGTGAACCCTTGTTACATAATGTGTTAGCTGGCCTGTGTATACAAATGAGGAGTGAAGAACTCGATGTATTCCTCAGCTTGGACTGAAGTTCATTGCTCCTGGTGATTATACAGGCAAGACACTTCAGTCAAAGTTGACTCTTGAGAGGACAACAGGGGAGTAGAGATACCAAACTCCAGGGAGCATAGAGAGGGAGGTGTAGTGTCTTCTATCCATATCTCACTTATTTGATTTTTTTAAGCAATTTCACTTAAGTTATTATATTTATTGATTCAAACATTTCATCATATATACCGTTCTAACTATTCAACCCAAACAAAACACTTGGTAAATATACATTGAATTGTTTATTGCTCAGATTTCTAACTACTGTTACTAAAGCACGCCCTTTTAGCTTTTCACGTTTCAGCTATTTTATTTCCTCACTTTTATTTCCGAAATTTTCAAATGAATGCCCTTCGCGTATTTTCACTCATTGGGAACTCCCTTATTGTTGCATCGATCGTCCTTTGCAGATTTTCAATCTATCAAGATTTTTCTCTCTTTTTTTGTAGTTTTTTTTATGAAAATGATTTATTGGCTTCACTAAGGGTGCTTATCTTCATAGACTTGTTGTGGTCCTTCTCTTCATTTAACTGCGCTCTTGATCTTGTCTTGGGATCTCCATGTTGGATATGAACTTCTTAGAGCATTGATTGAATGATCCAGATTTTCTTCTTTGACTAAAGTAAGTTTTGCTTGAAAGCTTGATTAGCCACTTGTGAAGAACTATTGGTTGTTTTTCTCGCCTTAAAGACAATTAATTGATTGTGTTGGATTTTATCCGCATTCAAATTCTGAAGAATCTTGTTCAAAGATAGCTTTGGATGGCATCATCTTCATTTCTTATTGCTAGATTTCCAGTATCTTTTTTATGTTCTAAATCATCACATCATGGATCTCTAGACGCTATTGTTGATCATGGATTGAGCTTTTTTTACATTTATGGGTCAGTTGTCCCTTCATAATTCAATCTTGATAGGGTACTTATGTAACAATATCCCTTTTGGAATTGGAGGTGATTTTCTCACTAAAATCTTGGTGCTTGTAACCAACAGAATCTTGGCTTGCTCCTTACCTCTTCTCTTTTTTTTTTATTGATCTCTGTCGTTTGTTGCTCGGCCTTTTTTGTGTGCAAGTAAGTTAGAACTCTTTGCTTGATGAATCCATATGTGGCTTATAGTTGTAGGGCTAAGAAAACACTTCTCATTATTTATTTTATTTATCCACTTATGCCATGATAAAAATGGAAGTGTTCCAATTGAGTGAATGTCAAATATTGATAATGAAAGGAATATTCCATAAAGATGCGAATGGCACCTTTCAACCATGTAGATGGATATCCATCGTCCGTCCAGTAGCCGTACGACTTGGAAAAGGAAATCGTTGGATTAAGATAAATGGTTGCGCAAAGGATGTGAGGTACAAGATAGAGTGCACCACCTGACACTATGGGACCCGAAGGGCTTGGGCTCAATGAAATGAGAACATCTGTCAATAGGCTTGCTATATGACATGATGCACCACCTGACGTCATCATAGTCTTGCGAAACCAACCGAAGGTTGATACGTGTTCAATGTTGTAGGATGTGATTAACCAAAAGGTAAAACGAACACAGAAAAACATATTAACAGTAAACAGAAAATCAAAAAGAATGGGGATAGACAAATCTGAGGCCTATATTAGCAGTTTCCTTAAGACAGATCTTGCCGCTATTGACAATCGTCTCCCAGGATACAACAGATTACGCAAGCGAACTCAAACCGTGTGTAGCCTAGTTATCATCGGAGTAGGAAAACAAGAACTTTATGAACAGATAAATAGCAGGAAAAATTCAAGAACAATATTTTTTCTGACTTTTTTTGAATTTGACAATCCATTCTATATAAATAGAACTTGGAAGGATATGTCATTTCACGAACAAACACGACTGTACACAGACAGACACGACTGTTTACGTACAAACACGACTGTTCACGAAGGGCACGACTGCTCATGTAAGGAGGTGTTTGTTGGTATTAAAATTAACAAATAATTTTATTCAAATTTTTCCAACAATCCCCCACATGAATAAAATTAAAAACGAGATGATTATGATGTGGTGATAAGTTTCTACAGAAGATATCTGCATAAAATAGGTAGCTAATGTGCCTTGAACCTTCCCTTGTGAAAGTATATTTACTTTACTGGCTGACTAGTAGACGCGATGCTTTGAACTATTCTGCCGTTTGTGTAAGCAGTGATATACTCCACACAGATATCAACATAACACGGTATGGTTCTCATGGTTATGTTCGTTATGGTCATGAACATCGCCTGGTTCTGCGAGAGTTTAAGAGAACTAGGCCCCACACTAGTCTCCATCGAAGCGACCCCACTTCACTATGACATAGGTGATTTATTGACGCACAATGTATCATTAAATGCGTATAGCTTAACCTTTTTCCGTTGGTGTCACTGTTTACATCTAGGAATGGACTTGGGTTTAACCCCCACAGTGAACGCATAAGGTTTATGCAATTAGGTTGTCCCTTTGAACCTAGATCTTGGGATCTCCAGTCAACTAGGTAGGGTTTTCCTTCACATAACGCATCTTCTCTATAGGCTTTGGTCCAATTCCTTTCGATGATTTTTCAATTTGATCTCGGTTTAACCTCTAGGTTAGCGCTGTGTTATCCTTTGATTCTACAAAATCAACAAGGATGACACTCGTTGAGATCAATTGATTAATGGCGTTATCACACGGAAGCTTTTCTACCCGAATTCATCATTTGGAAGATTTTTATACCGCATATTCACCAATTGATATGATATTTTTCTTCGATTCCATCATTGAAACATACTTATTTTAAGGCGATTTGATTTCTACATTTTTAGTTACTTTCACAAATTAAATCTAAACAACTAATGTTCATCTACCAGCAACTAACTCGGCTAGATAGCATCATTGCTCAGATTTTTCAATTTGTGACATTTCACATTTCTAATGTATATCAACCCTTACGCGCGAGGATATCAAATATGGAATTTTCGTATACATCATTATCTCTAAAGAAAACGTATTTTCTTTTATCACAAAGTCTTTAAAATTCATACTAGTGAATTTTTCTAGACTTTTAGGGTGGCTTACACGTTGCCACTGGTACAAGTAGGCTTAAAGCCTCTGAAGTGACCGTGTTTTTAATACCGGATCCATCTTCAATTATGCATGTACTAACATATGCCAAAAGGCAATTCATCTGTTTTAACAAACAGAAACAAGACAGTAATTAACAACTTTCTCTTCCTGAAATTCCAAACAAACGAAGTTAGAATCGGAAATTTATAATCTGTTTAAACAAACAGATACATAACAAATAATTAATAAAAATATAAACAATATATAAATATATTGAAGTTGTCCTTCAATCTGTCCCAATATAATTTTCCAATTATAATCTGTTCGTCGAGATAAACCATCGTTAAAGTATTCATATTCATCAAATCCATGAATGAATGTAGGGAACTCTATCTTTGTCACCATCTATATACGTTTTTGTTCCTTCATCATCAAGGAAAAAGATTAAATAAAAAAAAATTAAAAGAACTGATCTGTTCCTTTTCATTGACAAAAGGAATTAACCTTCTTGAAAAACCTTATCTCCACCATATCACAATCCCTCATCTGTTGTTAATCAAGGTTAGAATAATGCAAAAATCTAAACATATTTGGACTTGCTCAATCAAACATGACATGCAACAAATAAGGAGGCAGTCCATTTGTAGTAAGTTCCAAATATGCAACCTAAAAAATGATTCTAATATTTTTAGCCATTTAATTAACATATGGCTAAATCGAAATATCAAGCATAATATAACATGTATAATATTAGAAGCATGGGAAATCTTCACTTACGAACTTCTTTTAGACTTAGCCGAAAGCTGCTGCTTCAACTCCATAAACCAAGTTAGTATAATTTGGATTGAACTAAAAATTGTTCCAACCAAAAAACTCTCTATAAGCATTTTTCTGTGTATTTCTGGAAATCACAAAATCAATACTTCTATCTTCTTTCTTCTGTATTATTGCCTTACTCTTTTTTCTATGTATTTTTTAAAATCACACAACACAGTATCTGTCTTAAGATTGTAGGATGTGATTAACCAAAAGGTAAAACGAACACAGAAAAACATATTAACAGTAAACAGAAAATCAAAAAGAATGGAGATAGACAAATCTGAGGCCTGTATTAGCAGTTTCCTTAAGACAGATCTTGCCGCTATTGACAATCGTCTCCCACGATACAACAGATTACGCAAGCGAACTCAAACCGTGTGTAGCCTAGTTATCATCGGAGTAGGAAAACAAGAACTTTATCAACAGATAAAGAGCAGGAAAAATTCAAGAACAGTATTTTTTCTGACTTTTTTTGAATTTGACAATCCATTCTATATAAATAGAACTTGGAAGGATATGTCATTTCACGAACAAACACGACTGTACACGGACAGACACGACTGTTTACGTACAAACACGACTGTTCACGAAGGGCACGACTGTTCATGTAAGGAGGTGTTTGTTGGTATTAAAATTAACAAATAATTTTATTCAAATTTTTCCAACAAATGTCTCATTAGGGCACATTCCCAAGATTATGATAGTTACTCCTGGTAGCCACTATAAATAGGTAAGATATATATTCCACATGAGGTATGAAAACAATACACAGTCTACATTATCTTTATTGTCTTTAACCTTTCTTCAACCCTTGCTAACTTAACTATCAGTGTAGATTCGTCGGACTCCGACCCCTTTCTGAACAGCTGTTATTCTTATTATTTCAGCACAAGGAACGAGGTTATAGAAAGCTTATTCATATTACAACACATGAAAGGTGATGGTATCCCATGGAAATTTTGGTATGTGAAATTAGTTAGGAAAATTGCTATGTGATGGTATCCCATTAAGAAGGAAATAGGAATAGAGATAAGAAGATAGAGGTTGAGGTTGAGGTTTAAAGATATAAGAGAAACAGTAGTTCCAACTCTAATAATTAGGTGATTAGCAAAGCATGGAGTTAGTCAATTCTAAGCTCATAATAGCTGAGGAGACCACAAACAAACTCTTTGATGGTGCTTTCACCACTCTACATCTCATCATAATTATACTTATACACCCTCACCTTACATTTTTCTATTTTTATTTTGCCCTCAAAGGATGACCACTAATTAGAATAACAATATTGTCTCAAAAACTCAATTTAATCACCTCCATAATTGATTTCACTTGTGTATAAAAAAAACAAGGATAGAGTATAAAAATATTTCTAATTTTCATATAATTAAGAGTTTAATGTTGATAAATATAAGCTAAAAGTATAAATATTTTGCATCATTCGTATATCAGTTGGTTTAAAAAGAAATAATTTTGTATTGTTTTTCTTCCGGATGGATTTAGAGATGGAATGTTAATAAGTTGGATGAAATATTTAAAAAAAAAAAATTGTCCAACACGTACAAAATAGAGGTGTATATCTACGAATGATAAGATTACACACATCTTCAACAGAGATAATAGAATTCATGACTAAATAAAATGATGGTGCCGAATGGTGGAAAAAACAAACACTTACTTTGTCAAAAACAAAGTAAGCATAGCCTAAATGCTTCACTAATAATTGCTGAAATCGACCCAATTTAGAAGTATTGGATCCTTAATTATACCATTTATAATGTTAGAGATAAAATTATTTTTTAGCGGAAGCAATACCATATTTTTATATCCTATCACTAGAAAATATAACAGATAAATGCTAATTTGCCTCCTAAAGTGAAAATCAAACACCGTTTGGCATTTAAAAAGAAAATACAAAATCATTTTTACAAAAGAAAAAGAACAAAATTTCAATTAAGGTTGACTTGAGTGGTTAAAGACCATAAGTTGTTGAAGTTAGATTTCAAATTTGATTTTTAGTGTACGTAAAAAGCTTTAATTCAAAAAAAATCTATTTAAAAGGTATCCGATGAACTTTAAACCGAGAAATCGGACAAATTATTAAAAAATATCCGAGCAAAATCAACAGTAAATTAACAAGTTCATTTTAACTCTATGTATTACTTTAGTCTCATTGTCCCCGCTTTGTATATCAAGTCACACTCTTTTCTTTTATTCCACAATATTTTCGGATAAATTCCATTGATGACGCTCTAATTTAGATCATGAAATAAATCAATTCAACCTTATTCAATGAACCATGTGGCTCAATACATTTTGAAATTATTAGCCTTTGATAGAAATTAGACACCAACGGATATGATCCTAATATTTAAAAAAAAAAAAAAAAACCCTTATGAATTGGATTGGATTTGGATTGTTTTTTTAGTGAGCTGCTATATACCGCACCTAAATTCCCGTCCACCGCCCATTTGTGACATATTTACCCTCCTCACTTTTTGAAACAAGAAAGTGAAATTTTCTCAAATCCTCTCTACCTTCTTTGCATTTTCTCTCCAAAATCATAAACCCGAACAACAATAATTAAAATTATGAAAATAATTGATATGTGACAATCCGAACCTCGAAAATGGATGATTACGAGTCAGAAACATTAAGATTTATATTTTTTTATCAAAGAACTCATGAAAATAATACATATTTTTCATGACGATTTTGCATTTTTCGTCACAAAAAATAGGAGAATTTTTAATTTTTCGTCACATGATTTAGTATTTTTCCTCACTAAATTTTTTACGATTTTGCATATTTCAAAATTTGGCCTAAACGGATGCGTCATACCACCCGACCCATGGCGGGAACGGATGCGGAGTACCATCCGACCCATGGCGGCCACCATGGCGGGAACGGATGCGGCATACCGCCCGACCTATGGCGGGAACGGATGCCGCATCCGTTCCGACCATGGGTCGGACGGTATGCCGCATCCGTTTAGGCTAAATTTTAAATTTTCTCTCAAAAAAATTTTTTCTCAATTTTGACAAAAATTTTTATGGCAAGGACAAAATTGTCCAATGGAGGCGATAATAGAAAATTTGGATGCGGTATATAGCAATACCTTTTTTATTACTACTAAGAAATCCTTGCAATGTATGGATTTATTATAAGTTTTTTTATTAATTTAAAAAAAATAGACAAAAAGAGCAAAGAATTAATATCGATAAAAGATAGGATCTTATAATGTGTTTTTCAAAATAGAGGAATTAGACGGTGTATTATGTAAAATATGGAAATAATAAATTATTTTAACTTTTAAGAACCAAATAGTAGACTCTATTCAGAGGAATGAGCCTTTACCACTCTACCACAACCCCGTGGTTATATATATTTTGACATGTGTAATACAGACCCACATATTTTATAAGAGGCTCCATTATTTTAATTATTACGTGGGGTCACAATATACGTGTCCACATGTGAATTGGAGGTCCTCCGAGTGACATGGAAGACATGATGCTTAATATAACAACTCCTATTCAAGGATAAAACTGATACTTATATTGATTTGTTTTCTGTGGTTTAGTTTAACCATTTGAATGCATAGGTGATACAAAATGATTAGTGGGTATTCCAGAAATACATTCTGAGTGTAAAAAAAAAAAAAAAAAAAAAAAAAAAAACGGGTCATTGTGCTTGCCCAAAAAATTTAACTCTTCTATTTTCAAAACGTCTACTCTCCAAAACCTACTTAAAAAGTCAGATGTTATCTCTCCAAACTTTCTTAAATAATCTTTTAGTCTTTAAACTTGCTTAGAGTGATCAATTACTCATACAACTTCACTAAAATCTCATTTGCTCTAACAGGTGGATTTTAGAAAGTGACAGTAATTTTCTGAACAAGTTCAGGGCTAAGAATGTACTAGGCCTGAAAAGGAAGAACCTATGGACATGCCATGAGATGCCATATTTACAAATGAAATCACAACAACAGTCAAGAGATTCTTTTTGCTTTTACTTTTGACTGATTTTGCTCACAACTGAATCATCAATTAGGACAGTTTCCTTCTAACATATCCATCCAATTTTCACAATTTCCAAAGGTAATTTTGCATATCAACATCACTTTAAAAGTAAACTAAAAAACAAAACAAAGTATCTTTCATTTCCAGAATTGAATAGTTTTACATTAAAACGTGATTAGAAGTAATGTGCATCTTTTTGATGTCCACTAATCAAAAACACTTAATGCATCACTCACTTTCTATCCAATCCCTTTAAGAGCGGAAGTGTGTTATTCAATTATCAACCATATCTTTACCAAATCTAAAAGCATTTTATTCCCCCCCTCTCCCTCTCCCTCTCCCTCTCCCTGGCTGCACCCTCATCATTCAACTCCAATATTATTTCCCTTCATCTCAAATATTATATTATTCCATTCAACATCCAATGAGATTAAATAAAGATATGTAATTACTATTTCAATCATTAGATGCCATTCCTTCTTTCTTCACTAAAGCTCAACAAATGATTTTCAGATAATTCAATCAGCCTGCCTGCCAAACAAATAGTGCTTCTTTATCTTCTACACAAGAATTCAGACATGATTGGTTTAAAAAGTTTTGATAAACTTAAATCATTGGGAAAATACCTTTTTAATCTGTATGTAGACTGAAAAGTTGTGAGGGTCTGCTTCCATGCCCCATCAGATCAGCCACTATATAATTCCTGTAGTGTTATCAACTGTTTGTGACCAATGAAATGACAACAGCAAAGTGATGTCCCTGTTGGATAAACATAAAAAAATCGACCATCTTAACATATGCATTATGTAGCCATTTGAATGCACAACACAATGGCTTCTCCTTCTGGTCAAATTTAGTAGGGCATAAAAAAGAATGAACAGAAGCATCCATTATGGTGGGATCATCAAGTACAAACATGTGGTCAGGTCAATGCTGCTGATATGCATCATTATAATCATTAAGTCATCCTCGGATATGTTCATGATGGGCAAGGAAATGAGACGTGCAACATGATAATGGAATTTCACTGTCTTCTGATCATACCAAAGCATAATTGGATATACATACAGTCAAAACGGAACTTCGTGGATTATGGAAGAAACACATCGACATTTCAACTCAAAATTAAGGAAAGGACGAACTTATCTGAACACTGCCATTGGATCCCACTAATTGTCTTAGCTTGGGCACCAAAAAACTAATTATTGACATGATAAAGCTCAAATCTTTCATGCTAAGAAAGTCAAATTTAGGGAAGAAACTCATTGAAATGGAACCCACTAACATGGGTAGAAGTGGGTGGGCAAAGATGAGTGCAACAGCCCACTAAACCACTCTTTAGGAGGAAAAGTTGTGGAGGGAAGTGTTGCTGGGCTGGGTTGACTATGCTGTAACATTCAACAACAACAACAACAAAGCCTTAGTCCCGAAATGATTCGGGGTCGGCTAACATGAACCATCATATAAAACCGTGAAAATCAAGTCGTGTCAGCGACACAGATTCGCTCCCTCCACTCCGTCCTATCCACTACCATATTTTCCTCAATTCCCAATAAACTCATATCACTCTCGATCACCCTCCTCCAAGTTTGCTTAGGTCTTCCCCTACCCCTCACCACTACATCCCTTTGCCACTCTTCGGTTCTCCTAACCGGCGCATCAAGCGCTCTACGTCTCACATGGCCAAACCACCTTAGTCGGTTTTCTCTCATTTTATTCTCAATAGATGTAACCCCTACTTTTGTCCTAATTATTTCATTACGCACCCGGTCCTTTCTCGTGTGACCACACATCCATCTCAACATACGCATCTCCGCCACCGACATCTTATGGATGTGGCAGTGTTTCACTGCCCAACACTCCGTACCATATAACAATGCTGGTCTAATTGCCGTCCGGTAGAATTTTCCCTTCAATCTATTAGGCATGCCGGGATCACAAAGGAAACCCGTAGCACTCTTCCACTTCGACCAACCAGCTTTAATCCTATGGGCAACATCTCCATCTACTTCTCCATCCGTTTGGATAATAGATCCTAAATACCGGAAGCAATCCGAGGCCTGAACAACTCTCCCATCTAGGGTGATTGTCCCTGCCTCCCTACTCCTACGGCCGCTAAACTTACACTCCAAATATTCTGTCTTACTTCGACTCAACTTAAAACCTCTAGATTCTAGAGTTTGCCTCCATAGTTCCAACTTCATCTCCACTCCTTCTTTCGTCTCATCAACCAACACAATATCATCTGCAAACAGCATGCACCATGGTATACCATCTTGAAGTGAACTTGTTAGTTCATCCATAACGATGGCAAAAAGAAATGGGCTTAGTGCGGAACCTTGATGCACTCCAATCGTAATAGGAAACTCTTCAGTTTTCCCAACACTAGTACGTACACTCGTGCATACTCCCTCATACATGTCCTTTATGATGTCAATATATTTCCGCGAAATGCCTTTCCTTATCAAGGCCCACCAAAGTACTTCCCTTGGTACCTTATCATATGCTTTCTCCAAGCCAATGAAAACCATATGCAAGTCTTTCTTCTTATTTCGATAGTGCTCCATTAATTGTCTCATTAGATGGATGGCTTCCATAGTTGATCTTCCCGGCATAAAGCCAAACTGGTTTTCCGAGATCTTCACCGTCCTCCTTAGCCTTTGTTCAATCACTCGCTCCCAAAGTTTCATAGTGTGACTCATTAATTTGATTCCCCGATAGTTGGCACAATCTTGGACATCGCCTTTGTTCTTATACAAAGGGATTAAGATACTTTTCCTCCATTCTGATGGCATCTTATTGTTTCTCCAAATTTTGTTGAAGAACGTCGTCAACCATTCGATTCCTCTTTCTCCCAAACATCTCCAAATCTCAATAGGGATGCCATCAGGTCCTACTGCTTTCTTCAACTTCATCTTACTTAATGCCATTTTGACTTCACCCTTTTGAATTCTCCGCAGGCATTCATGATTTATCATATCGTGATGGATACTTATATCTCCAACATCTTGTTGGCGATCTCCATTAAATAAGTCATCAAAATAGGACCTCCATCGTTCCTTGATATCCTTATCTCCAACTAGGACTTTCTGGTCCACATCCTTCACACATTTAACTTTTCCGAGATCTCGCGTCTTCCTATCTCTCATCCGAGCAATTCTATATATGTCTCTTTCCCCTTCTTTCGTATCCAATCTTGTATACAGATCCCGATTCACCTTTGCTCTAGCATCTCGTATGACCTTCTTTACTTCCCTTTTAGCCTCTTTGTATTTTTCGCAGTTCTCGTCACTCCTACATTTCCCCAATAGTTTATAGGATTCTCTCTTACTCTTTACTGCTTGTCGTACTTCTTCTGTCCACCAAGATGTGTCCTTACCCGGTGGCATGCTACCTTTAGATTCCCCTAGAACTTCCTTCGCTACTTCCCTTATACTATGCTCCATCTTATTCCATATCGAATCTATATCTGAATCCATATTGCAAGTCCAAATATCTTTTTTGGTCATCTCATCCACAAATTTTTGTTGATTCTCCCCTTGCAATTTCCACCACTTAATCTTAGTCTCTACTTGAGGTGTTTGTTTTCTTATACATTTCCTACTTCGAAAATCTAGCACCACTACTCTATGTTGGGTTGTCGTACTCTCACCAGGGATCACCTTACAATCAATATAACTCTTTCTCCAAGCACTCCTTACTAAGAAGAAGTCAATTTGGCTCGCATTACCGCCACTCCGATAAGTCACTAAGTGGGATGTTCTCTTCATAAACCATGTGTTCATGATACTCAAGTCATAGGCTGATGCGAATTCCAAAATATCATTTCCTGCTTCATTCTTATCTCCAAAACCATACCCTCCATGAACACTCTCAAACCCATCTCGCCTAGAACCCACGTGTCCATTGAGATCACCCCCTAGTACCATTTTTTCATCCCTAGGAACCTGTTGCACCACTTCCTCTAAGTCATCCCAAAAAGCTTGTCTTATAGACACATCTAATCCTATTTGTGGCGCATATGCACTAATGACATTCACAACCTCATCCCCTATCACTAGCTTAACACTCATAATTCTATCGCTCTTCCTAGACACCGCTACTACCTCATCAATATACTCCCTATCAATAAGAATACCTACTCCATTTCTACCCTTATCCTTTCCTGAGTACCAAAGCTTATAACCCCAATGAGCTATCTCTCTAGCCTTGGCTCCAACCCACTTGGTTTCTTGTAGGCATAATATATTTATTCTCCTCCTCTTCATAACATCTACAATTTCAGCTAATCTTCCTGTCAAAGAACCTATGTTCCATGTCCCAAAGCGTAACCTACTACCCTTACCCCTACCATTACCGTGGACTAGCTTATTTACCCGCAACCCTTGCATATTTGACACCACCCCCGGGTCCTGGGGTGGCGCGCCGCTTCGGGGCGACGACCTAGCAACCCTTGCACATTTATCACTACACCCGGGTCTAGGAAGTGCAGCGCGTCGCTGAGTAGGGAACGCCCCAACGGTATTTATATTATGGTTCATGTCATAAGATGTGGCTAAGTTTTACGCTGGCCGCCACAAACCTACCGCAACCCTCCTCCTTTGTCCGGGCTTGGGACCGGCTGTAAAGGCCACCAAGTGACCCTCACAGGCGGAGTTTGCTGTAACATTCAACAAACAAACAAAAAAAAAAGAGCGGCCCGGTCGCACTACGCGTCCCCGCTGAGCGAGAGTCCGGGAAGGGGTCCCACCACAAGGGTGTACTGGGGGCAAGCCTTCTCCTGCCAATTTATTTGGCAAGAGGCTGCTCCTAAGACTCGAACCCGTGACCTCTTGGTCACACGACAACAACGTTTACCGTTGCGCCAAGGCTCGCCCTCTAATTAGCATAGCAACTACATGAAAACTAGGTGTGGATGGATGAGTCCAATGGGGTTATCTTGATCTCTTGAACATGATGAGAGCTGACCCCCTTCAAGTGGAAGAAAAAACTATCTCCTCAACGCTTTGGTAAAAGATACATTAATATCTAAAAGAAGATCATTCTGATCTTGGATTGGATGTATGATGTATCCTATTCAAACCTTTTGCTGATCATGACGCTCACATTATTTGCTCATCCAGTGCAAAAAACCAGATTAAAGACAGCATCTCTATTGCAAAAAGAAAAATCCAGCAGCATAACCTCTTCTAGAATTACTCCATTACTTTTTACATCTCGTTTGAAGTGTTTAAAATTTTTCATCAGGACCAATTAAGTATTTAATTAGACTATTAAAATGAATAATCTACTCTTAACACTCCTCTTCTAAAACTCTACTTCTGGTACCAAACTTCTCTTTCTTGTTAATTATTATGATTGAATTATAGTATTGTTTGAATTAATACAAAACCTCTCTTGATAGGGCAAATTTGAGTTATCAAAAGTGTATAGATGGTATCAAAAGAGGGAGTATTATGTATCTTAGTTGGCGAGGGGGACAGAGAGAGATAAGGACGGAAAGGATAATAAGAGAGACAAATGGCAAACAAAAGTACAAATAATGCAATCATCTCTAAATTAGAAACATATGCAACATCATCATGGCACTAATTTAGGGGCAGACAATAGCCCCACAAAAAGATGGTCAACTAATTTAAGGTGGTATCATAGAACAGTTTGAAACTGTACTATCATTCTGAGATTTCTCATCATTTCATGTTCTTTTCTTCTTCATTTTTCCCCTTGCAAATTTCATAATGCGGATAGAGAATTCATCAAATAGCTCTCTCACTGGACACAGAATTAGCTGTCTCCAGGAAATCAATGCAAGTACTATGGAAACACTAATGTTATATGACAAAACTGCAATAGCTAAGGTTGAAAATTAAATGTCAGAAACTTGGTCTTTGCACAACAACATACATTCAAAAGACAACAAAGAGTACTGGAATTCCTACTAATCATTAATGCAGCTTAATACAGGTTACTGGGAATTTCCTATTAAATTGCATATTTTGGAGGCATCACTAGCACAAGACTGCTGCAGGATAAGCATAGAACTGAAAAAGGCTACACATATAAAATGATAAGTTAAATGCTTATGCGTGATGAAGAGCCAATATATCATTAAAAAAGTAAAAATAATAACAATAATGAACAAACCTATGAAAATACCTACACAGATTAGGATACCAGACCTTAAAATTTTTAGTATGCAGATATTATGATTCCAATTAATAGGAAATTACTCAAATGTATTTGCACTCTAAACCTCTTATTCTGCAGATTCAAGGCTTTCTGTATTAATGGAGAAGAGAAATTCTAATGTACTCTTGGAGTAATGCACCCGACCAATAAAAAGAGAGATATATACCATTTCATGGGAGATGATTGATAATAAAAAAAAGGGCGGCCCGGTCGCACTACGCGTCCCCGCTGAGCGAGGGTCCCGGGAGGGGTCCCACCACAAGGGTGTATTGGGGGCAAGCCTTCCCCTGCCAATTTATTTGGCAAGAGGCCGCTCCTAAGACTCGAACCCGTGACCTCTTGGTCACACGACAACAACGTTTACCGTTGCGCCAAGGCTCGCCCTCTAATTAGCATAGCAACTACATGAAAACTAGGTGTGGATGGATGAGTCCAATGGGGTTATCTTGATCTCTTGAACATGATGAGAGCTGACCCCCTTCAAGTGGAAGAAAAAACTATCTCCTCAACGCTTTGGTAAAAGATACATTAATATCTAAAAGAAGATCATTCTGATCTTGGATTGGATGTATGATGTATCCTATTCAAACCTTTTGCTGATCATGACGCTCACATTATTTGCTCATCCAGTGCAAAAATCCAGATTAAAGACACGGATTATTACTGTTTATATACTGTATCTTTTAATTCGTGTAGCTAAATTGTGTTTTCTGTCATGGACATAACTAGAAAATATGCCTATTTTTCTGATGTTGAATACATAATTTACATATATGGTAATCACAAGCTAATATTTTCTTGCAAAGTACCACTAGCTTTACTATGCATTCAAGTGGGTTAAATCATGTTTAATGGAGTTAATGCTGATAGTTTTAGCATTTATAAACCATTATTGGAGCAGTTTTATTGCGCCAAATTAGGATATATATCTCAAGATGAGCATCCTATCATGCTAATCTGAATCATGAACATATCATGCTATGATTTCCTGTTTTGACCCCATATTTAAGTCAGCAAACAACTCTTCCTAATGCCGACAAGTCTTCAACCACTCGATTAGCAGTTGAAATTTTTTAACCCGTTGATGCCATCAGAATGGAGGAAAAGTACCTTAATCCCTTTGTATAAGAACAAAGGCGATGTCCAAGATTGTGCCAACTATCGGGGAATCAAATTAATGAGTCACACTATGAAACTTTGGGAGCGAGTGATTGAACAAAGGCTAAGGAGGACGGTGAAGATCTCGGAAAACCAGTTTGGCTTTATGCCGGGAAGATCAACTATGGAAGCCATCCATCTAATGAGAGAATTAATGGAGCACTATCGAAATAAGAAGAAAGACTTGCATATGGTTTTCATTGACTTGGAGAAAGCATATGATAAGGTACCAAGGGAAGTACTTTGGTGGGCCTTGATAAGGAAAGGCATTTCGCGGAAATATATTGACATCATAAAGGACATGTATGAGGGAGTATGCACGAGTGTACGTACTAGTGTTGGGAAAACTGAAGAGTTTCCTATTACGATTGGAGTGCATCAAGGTTCCGCACTAAGCCCATTTCTTTTTGCCATCGTTATGGATGAACTAACAAGTTCACTTCAAGATGGTATACCACGGTGCATGCTGTTTGCAGATGATATTGTGTTGGTTGATGAGACGAAAGAAGGAGTGGAGATGAAGTTGGAACTATGGAGGCAAACTCTAGAATCTAGAGGCTTTAAGTTGAGTCGAAGTAAGACAGAATATTTGGAGTGTAAGTTTAGCGGCCGTAGGAGTAGGGAGGCAGGGACAATCACCCTAGATGGGAGAGTTGTTCAGGCCTCGGATTGCTTCCGGTATTTAGGATCTATTATCCAAACGGATGGAGAAGTAGATGGAGATGTTGCCCATAGGATTAAAGCTGGTTGGTCGAAGTGGAAGAGTGCTACGGGTTTCCTTTGTGATCCCGGCATGCCTAATAGATTGAAGGGAAAATTCTACCGGACGGCAATTAGACCAGCATTGTTATATGGTACGGAGTGTTGGGCAGTGAAACACTGCCACATCCATAAGATGTCGGTGGCGGAGATGCGTATGTTGAGATGGATGTGTGGTCACACGAGAAAGGACCGGGTGCGTAATGAAATAATTAGGACAAAAGTAGGGGTTACATCTATTGAGAATAAAATGAGAGAAAACCGACTAAGGTGGTTTGGCCATGTGAGACGTAGAGCGCTTGATGCGCCGGTTAGGAGAACCGAAGAGTGGCAAAGGGATGTAGTGGTGAGGGGTAGGGGAAGACCTAAGCAAACTTGGAGGAGGGTGATCGAGAGTGATATGAGTTTATTGGGAATTGAGGAAAATATGGTAGTGGATAGGACGGAGTGGAGGGAGCGAATCTGTGTCGCTGACACGACTTGATTTTCACGGTTTTATATGATGGTTCATGTTAGCCGACCCCGAATCATTTCGGGACTAAGGCTTTGTTGTTGTTGTTGTTGTTGCTGCTGCTGCTTCAAAACTCAGCTCTCTAACCTTGACTACATGCATCAACAAACAGAAAGGCCATAAGAGACATATACTCATGGCTCATCCTCTAAGGTGGCGGAAGGAAGGAGGAAGAGGGGGCTCAATACATCAGGCCCCCTTGAACTTGGCCCAAAAACTGATAGGCTTCCTAGAATTTATAAAGTTTCTCGTTAGCCCTTTGAACTTGTTTAAAATGACCTATTGGCCACATGAGTTTATTTAAAGTAACATATTGCCTCCCTGAATTTACTTATAGTGATCTATTGGCCCCCTAAACTTGCTTAAAGTGATATACATTTCACATTGTCTAAATCCTCACTTGTTTTGCAAAGTAGACTTGAGTTAATCATGTCACTTTAATGAGTTAATCATGTCATTTTAAGCAAGTTTAGGAGGCTAATCAGACACTAAGTAAGTTCAGGGGGGCAACTGGTTTTCTAGACCAAGTTCAGGGGCCGGCTCATGATGTATTAAGCTTATTAAGCGGAGGAAGAGGATGTGGATTAATCTCTCTGTCTATGCTAGTATCGCCTCAATGAACTTTATGCAATTTGACAAACCAACTAATGTTGCAGCAGGTTGCAGATTTTATTATTTCTCTACTGATCTCTTATGTTGCAGATTGCAGGTTAATAATTATACAATGAACTTTGTGCAATCTGACAAACCAACTAATGTTATGTATCTTCAACTTCATAATATCTTCAATTCTTCATTCATGTAAATCTATTTAAAGCAAGATATAAAAGAACAAATAGAGTACCAAATGCTAAAATCAGGCTAAATCTCCAATTAATTATATGAAAAACCAAAATATACAGCTTTACTAAACTGAAAAAAAAAACATAATACATACATTTATACATGTGAATATACTTGAGAAAATTACAACTATTACCTGCTGGTTTTCCAGTTGTTGACATCTTCACATCAAGTACCAACAATGATACCCTGAGTAGTCGTCTCAACTGCAGATACATTAATTGCCAGCATTCTTAGACCTTAACTGCCTGGTTTTGGCTTCAAATCCATAACTCCCATCATGTTGTAAATCCATATCAAAAACTTCAGCTTTGGAGTATCTTGAATTACGAATGCTATTGCCATTGCCATTGTCAGTTCCATTGCCATTGCGCCGACCAGTTCTATAATCATTATTACGAGTATTGGTCCTAGTATCACCACCTCGTACCAATGCACCATCTCCTCTTTGCTTTCTACCTGAACCAACTTGCCCTGAATTTAGTGAACCTAAGCCACCCCTAAATCTATTTCCATTACCCTGCTTCCTAAATTTACCACCATTTCTGCTTCTACTCTTCATCTCTGTGTCCCATTTTCCAGAAGAATTCTTTTCAAATTCGCTCTCTGAATCTGGATTGTCTTCCATTCCCAACAAATCCACATCATTGTTTTTCCTTCCAATGTGCAACTCACGACCCCTCAATTTCCCATTTACTGACACACCATTTCTACGATTCCCATCTCTTCCCATTTCCCTACCTAGTGTGTTTATCAATTCATTTTCGCTTTCAATTTCACTATCTAAAGCAGAATCCAAATTTTCATCACCAAAATCACGATTCCCAGAAATTACACCATAAGGTTTAATACTGTGAACAACACCTTTAGGAAAGAACCTGGCAGAGGGGAAACCATCGGGAGTCTCAAATAGCTGGGGTCCGTCCCTCTCCGTCCACATATCGAAACCCCCTGGTTTCTGGAAACGATCGGCCAAAACTTTAACTTGCTCATCCGCTTTAACAGAGAACAAAGTGGGTGCTCTCCGAACCACTTCCCAAGGTCGCTCTAGCTCTGAAACAGCGGCCTTGAGCTCCGCCCTCTTACGCATTTCGTAAATTTGTCTCTCGCGGGAAAGTCGAGCTTTTAGAAGCTGTTTAGCTTTCTTTGCCTGCATTCGCTTCCATTGCCACTTGGAAACCCCGCCTGGATACGTTCTGGGGCCGCCGCCCATTCGAATTATTGTAGTTTTACGCTGGACAGGTGAGCTGCTAAGGGAGAGGTGGGAAAATTTAAAAGGGAAGAATGGATTTTGGGAAGATAGGGTTTTAGAGAAGGATAGCTGGGTCGGGATTGAGAGAGACATTGAATCTAATGGCCAAATTATTGAGCTTACAGGTGAAGAATCTCCAGCAAAGTGAAGCAATTCGTGGAGCTCCGCTTCAGGCTTTCAGCGGTTATCAGCGATAGGAAGCTTCAGAAACTCTAGTTCATGTTATAAATCAGTTGAATAGAAAGTAAGATTAGAAGCACCAGTGGTCTAGTGGTAGAATAGTACCCTGCCACGGTACAGACCCGAGTTTGATTCCCGGCTGGTGCATGTGTTTTTTCTCGTATTTTACTTTTAATATTTATTATGTTAAAAATAGGGTGTTGTTAAACCCAGTCCCATTTTCCCACCCCTAGCCCCGTGAAAGGACGAAATTACCCTTTCATAGGTTTTGGGGTGGAAAAATCACTTTTTTTTTCCTCTCTCGATGCAAGGGCGTATGGACATCACGCCTTCCCATGTGGCCGGGCGTGATAGCCCTACGCTTCACCGAGTGGTCGGACGTATGAGTATCACGCCCGACCACTCGGTGAGGCGTAGGGCTATCACGCCCGGTCACACGGGAAAGCGTGATCTTCACACGCCCGTGTATCGAGAGAGCAAAAAAATGTGATGTGGCCGGACGTGATAGCCCTACGCTTCACCGAGTGGTCGGACGTATGAGTATCACGCCCGACCACTCGGTGAGGCGTAGGGCTATCACGCCCGGTCACACGGGAAAGCGTGATCTTCACACGCCCGTGTATCGAGAGAGCAAAAAAATGTGTTATGTATCCCGTATATATGCCGTTAAACCCGTAAATAGTCCGTTAAATGTACTTAACAAAAAAAATTTAAAAACATAAAAATTAAAGGGTAAATTCCAAAAAAAACCTCTGTGGTTTGGCCGATTTCCAAAAAAACCCCTGTGGTTTGTTTTTACCAAAAAAAAGGAGCGTGGTTTACGCCGTTACCCGAAAAACGGAAAACGGGTTAACAGTGTTAAAAATGAGGGGTAAAATTGGAAATTCCGAATTTTTTTAATTTTTTTAATTTTCTCTTTTTTCTTTTTTTCTTTCCTTCTTCTTTTTCTTCTTCTTCTTTCTTTCTTTTCTTCTTCTTCCTTCCTTCCTTCTTCTTCTTCTTCTTCTTCTTCTTCTTCCTCTCTCTCTTCTCCTTCCTCTTTTTCTTCTTTTTTTTAATCGGAAATCTCAGATTTCCAATTTTGGAAATCTGAAATTTCCAGATTTCTGGAACTCGAGAAATCTAGAAATTCCAGATTTCCAAAATCGGAAATCTGGGAATTTCCAGATTCGTGGTTTCTACTTGTTTGTTCTAACTGATTTTGGCTCACTTGTGAAACTTCGCCTCTCGTCATAGATTGGGTTAGTTGCTTTTGAATTTCGAATTAGTTGGGCGGAGTTGGCGGGGTGGTGGAGGAGGAGGGGGAGGAGATGACCTGTAGAATTGTGAAGATTGAATGTAGAAGAAGAAGAGGACATGGAAGGAGAATCGGGGGAGGATTAAATTATGAAGATTAGAAGAATCAGTGGGTGGAATTTTAACGAGAAAGATTTGTCGTTCATATGTTTGCGTTTAATATGTTTGCGTTTAATATGTTTGTCGTTCATAGAAAGAATTACTTGATCAAACAATGACGGAAGCGGACCAAACGGTGGTAATGGAGGAAACGACGGATATCTGGGAATTTCCGAAGAAATCTGGAAATTTCCAGATTTCTGGAAATTTTCCAAAAATCTGGAAATTTCCAGATTTCGGAAATTTCCAGGGGTATCGGAAATTTAAAAAAAAATAGAAGAAAAGAAAGAAGGAGGAGGAAGAAGGAAAGAAGAAGAAGAAGAAGAAGAAGGAAGGAAGAAGAAGAAGAAGAAAAGAAAGAAAGAAAGAAGAAAAAGAAGAAGGAAAGAAAAAAAAGAAAAAAGATAAAATTAAAAAAATTAAAAAAATTAGGAATTTCCAATTTTACCCCTGTGCCACGTCAGCTTTTTAACACTGTTAATCCATTTTTCGTTTTTCGGGTAACGGCGTAAACCACGCTCCTTTTTTTTGGTAAAAACAAACCACAGGGGTTTTTTTGGAAATCGGCCAAACTACAGGGTTTTTTTTTGGAATTTACCTAAAATTAAAATAAACATTAATAAACATAAACATTTATAAACGTAATATATACAACAAAAAGTGTTCAAATGTATGAAGTTTAAAAAAAAATAATCTAGTTCGCCCGACGCCACGCATCCATAAACTCATCCATCTCCCTCTTAATGAGTGGAACATCCTCGTCAGATCGGTGGGTAGCCGCTAGTTGGGTGACACGCCACAACCAGCTAACCCATTGCAAAAAAAAAATGTATAAATAAATATTTAAAATTAAACACATATAAACCAATACAAAATAATAATATTAAAAAATAATAAACTTACCAATTCGCTGTTGGCGCGAGAATGCTGTACCGGTCCAGCCTGTGGTGCATGAAGGAGATGGGGATGCGAATACTGCATATACCAATCCATATAAGCAGGATCACATGCAGTGGGATCGTATCCGACTGGTCGGCATCTCCTCCGATCGATGCCCCGAGCCGATGGAAATCTCCACCAGGTGTCCTCAACTGTGACTAAGGAATGCGTGAGCTTGTACGATAACGACTTCCATGATCGTACTGTTTTATCAGGTCTAATACGCTCAGCTGGGATAGGCTGAGTATATCCGACCTGTCGCAGCGCTCGGTCGGGCATATACGGCTCGACGATGTCTCTACACCGTATCCAACCGGCGTAGGACACCCGAAGCCGATCATCATCAGCGACAGGACCATAAGGCAACCACGTCACCTGGAAAAAAGTAGTACTCAATTATACAAATAATATACTATAAATAATAATTAAATAAATTCTAGAATTTTATAAAATACCTCTGCCGTCGTCATACGATCCAGCTGCCCCCGAAAGGTATCTAGTCGGGCGGTCGTCTTGCCTGGAACCCCGACCTCCCATCTCAGTGCACGGGCATGGTCAGCTGGGATCAGGTGAGCTCCTCTATGCGGCCGGAAAACCGAAAAATACTCATATATCTATGCCTGCAGTAGGGTCAAACATCCGCATATACCGGAGCAATCTCCTCTGCTCGCTATCCCCAGCTGCCGGTACAACATGGCTAATGTGGCAGACCCCCATGATAGTCCAGCTGCCCCGCTGACACCGCTGTAAACCTCATGAAGATGGGCCGGCCTAATCCTATCTCCACTCTTGTCAACAAACAGAGTGGATCCAAGCATAAGCCACATCCACGCCGCTGCCCGAGTAGCGTCATCCCTACCCTCACCCAGTAGCCTCTGTACAGCCGCAACAAATACACCTCCACCTGACCATAAACGACTAGTCGGCAATAGAAGCTCAGCCTGACTCACCCCAAACATCATCATGCACATGGCATGAAGCGAGTCAACAGGGGGAGACTCGGACACCATCTGACCGTCGATCGGGATCCGAAGAATGTGCCACACATCATGCAGCTGGATAGTCATCTCACCGAACGGCATGTGGAAGGAGTTCGTATCAGGCTGCCACCGCTCCACGAACGCAGTCAATAGCGGAGTGTCGAGGTTCCTGAACATGGCACGTGGAAGGTGGGACAAACCAGTCCTCTCGATCATCTCCCTCATCTGTAAAATGACACATAAAATTATAAAATTACAGAATGTTTTGTATGTTTATAGTTAAAAATACGAATTACAATAAATGTTGACACACTATATTATGCTTACCTCGGGTGACGCATCAGAAAACCACTGACACAAATCTTTGCATGCTGCTGATCTATTATAGCATGTCAGAAACGACCGAATCTCCCCTCCCAACATCCGTGAGGCAACATGTCCTAGAAACTAGGAATCACGGAACCATCAAAGGGACCACCAGCAACCGGTCCAGTAACTACCCAGCTCTCGTCCTCACTAGCTTTGGAACGTTTGCTTGTCCCTGATAATTATAAAATTATACAAAATTATACTAGATTATACTAAATTATACTAAAAAAATACTAAATTATACTAAAAAATACTAAAAAAATACTCAATTATACTCAATTATACTAGATTATACAAAATTATACTAAAAATACTACATTATACTATAAATACTAAATTATACTAAAAAATACTAAAAAATACTAAATTATACTAAAAAATACTCAATTATACTCAATTATACTCAATTATACTAGATTATACTTAATTATACTCAATTATACTAGATTATACTAAAAATACTAGATTATACTATAAATACTAAATTATACTAGATTATACTAAAAATACTAGATTATACTATAAATACTAAATTATACTAAAAAATACTAAATTATACTAAAAAATACTCAATTATACTAGATTATACTAAAAAATACTAAATTATACTAAAAAATACTAAATTATACTAAAAAATACCTGTACCCGCAAAACGACCTCCTACGCACTGGGTCGGCTGTCTCCCCGGGGTCGGCTGCTCATCGCTCTCCTCAACCTCGCGATCATGTGCAACAGCGGACTGTCGCACTGTCCGGGCTGCCACATCGAGGTAGTCCTGCAAAGAATCGCTACCGGGCTCTCTGTCATCAAAATCAGTCGCGCCCTCTGCGTCATGAATATCGGCCTGATCCGCAATCGGCCCCCTCCTCAACTGCTCCGTCGCAGCCCCTCTCAGCCAACGACTAGATACATCTACACCACGCAATCTCGTTTGGCGTGGTGTATCATCCTCGTCGTCCATATCTAGACGACGAGCAGATGACGGGATGGATTTTCCACCCCTAGTAGGCCGCTCCGTCTACATAAAAAAATTATACTAAATTAATAAAATTGTAAATATACTATAATTATAAAATTATAATAAATTATACTAAAGTTTTAATCAATTTATACCAAAATTATAAAATTACCCTAAATTAATAAAATTGTAAAAATCATGCTAATACTATACTAAAATTAAACTAAAATTAATAAAATTTTAAATAATATAAATTAAACTAAAATTAATAAAATTTTAAATAATATAAAATTTAAAAACCCACGTGTGCGTAAGGGAATCACGCCCGAACCATTGGTAGGGCGTATGAGAATCACGCCCTGCCAATGGTTCGGGCGTGATATCACCACGCCCTCCATGCGGTTCGGGCGTATGAGTATCACGCCCTACCGTTGGTGAGGGCGTATGGCTATCACGCCCTCACCATTGGTAGGGTGTGATACTCATACGCCCGAACCGCAGGGAGGGCGTGATACTCATACGCCCGACCTGCGATTCCGGCGAATTCCAACAAAAACAACACAGATTCGTTACGAGCTCGAATTCAACGAAATAAAGCGGTGAATCTTACCACTTTATCTTTTCCTTTACGTCTTCTGTCGCCATCCATGATTCGGCTCAATGTATTGTCCGGATTTGAGCAAAAAACGTTTAGGGTTCTTGAGAGGTTTTGGAATTTTTGAAATTTAGTCCAAAGGGTATTTCGGTCAATTCTAGGGGCTAGAGGTGGGAATTAGTGGCTAGGTTTAGTAACCCACTAAAAATAACTACATATTCTATTTTTATTTTTTTTTTAAGAATTCTATTCTTCTCCTACTTCGAAAATTTTGAATTTATACAATACAAATACAATTTCATATTTCAAAAACAGAAGTTGAGAAATGAATCAGGGAATTATTTTGTGCAAGGTGGGAATGGTGAGAAAATTTTCCCTTTCAATTTCGGGATGGGGAATTTCAATGAGCAATATATTTTCATTTTTGTCCCAAATACAGACAATTATATATATAATAATAAATCTGTTATGTCTTGGTTTAAATCCGGTTCCTGCTTTAATTCGAGATATTAAATCCTTTATATCTCGGTTTCAGAATATTGTAGTGTGCCACATCTACAGGGAGTGTAGTAAGTATGCGGATTTCCTTATCCGTTCTGCTATCGGTCTGGCGCCATGTATTACGGTGTTACAGACAGCTCATGTCTTGTTATCTCCTCTTCTTTATGAAAATCGTGCAGGCAGGCCCTGTTTGAGGCTTCTGGCTTCTTGATTATTTTTTTCGGTTCTGTTGCTGTTTGTTCTTGTTTTGTCTGTTATATATATATATATATATATATATATATATATATAATAATAATAATAATAAATTTATTAAAAACCAATAATAATAATATAAAAAAGGAAGGCATAGCCCAAAGCAAAACAAAAAAAAAAAACTAGTAAGGAAACTTCTATTCTTCTGGAAGACCTGCCTAGCCGGTCATCCTCAAGAATAACCTGGAGGCCTAGAGGAGGCACATCATACTCATGATAGCCCAACTGACACATTTCTGCGAAATCTGCCAGCCAGCAGCATGGTTACATTCACGAAACACATGTTATTTTGACGCTCCAGTTCCAACTTCTGAGTAATCTACACTTGTAGATGAGCCAAGCTTGGGGGTGCTGATCCCCCGTCTCATCTTCCATTGCCTTTATCAAGTCTAAAGAGTCTACTTCCATAATAATCCATCGGTACCCCTTTGACCAAGCTAAGCATAACCCATAAAAAAAAAACTCCCCAAAGCTCAGCCAAGAGAGCAGAGCTGTCACACCCGACCCAAAACGGCATCGGGTGTGAAGGGAAAATAAGATAACGGACGTTCGTAAATCAAAAAGGCGAACCGATTTTTCTACATATAAAAATTTATTTGGACTACCTAAAGTTTTATTAATTATTTGGATTGGACTTGATAATTCTATCAAGCTTCCTACGTATCCCGAACATCTTTTAATATTTAAACCGGGAATCAAAGCCACGTAGTTCTACCTATTTTAGGTAGTTCTCTTAACTTAGATAGTTCTCTTAATTTATTGAGACGTTTTAACTTGTTGACACGTCGATTAACATGATAATGATTTAATTGTATATTTCACTTTATTACTACAATTTTATATTTCACTTTATTACTATATTTCACTTTATCAGAACGAATCAAATCGAATAAACGTTTCGTTAAACTAGTTCATAAAAGAAATAAACGTTTGAAACCGAAACCAACTCGTAAACAAACAAACAAACAAACACTTTATCAAACTAAATCCGTAATCAAATAAACTCGTAATTAATCAAACGTAAAACCTTATATCAAAATCTTAACTGATGACCGAAAACATAAAACCTTATATCAACATCAACTCATAACCGAGAACTTAAAACCTTATATCAAAATCAACTCATAATCGAAACATAGAACCTTATATCAAAAACCTCATATCCATTCTAGAGTTTCTCCCCTTACGTATCAATCCATAAACCTCATAAACCATATATAGTCAAGACGTCTCTTTAACCTTGCCTAATCATGTATTGGTCTTACCCCACACTTCGCTGCCAATACCCGACTAGGTCTTTACACTGTGTACACAGGCCATGTTCCTCACTGAACATGGTCTTCAAATATCATAACCACCAATCCGAATCACTCTAGATGGATATAAAAATCACAAAATCACAATATGCTCAAGTATCTTTTCACAATCAAACGTTCAATTTATTCCATAATCATAAAACCATTTGACTTCAAATAACAATTTTCGCAAATCACAATCGTTAAAATCAAATAATCTTTTAATATAACTAAAATTGTTAAAAATTCATACAAAATCATCGATTCATAATTTAATCCAACTCCAAGAACTAAATAGCTCAAAATATTCTGTATCAATAAAATTTAATATCGTTTAAAAGGAAATATTCTTATCAGACTATTTTCGATTAACATAACAAAATTCTAAACTGAATAATTATTTAGAACTATGAATACTATTAGACTCGTTAAACCATGTTAAACTACTAGGAGTATATTCGTTCTAGTTTTGTATTCAAATTTATAACTCTATTTAACAAATATCGGTATTGGTCCTTCTAATATATAACTTATTTTAACTCGACAATTTAAAGTCACTAAAATATTATACAAATAACTTAGAACTAAATTTTAAAACAAACACTTTTATTGGACTATTCTCGTTTATCACCGGAATTGTAACGTGTAAACTAAACAGGTATCGTTAATTATAACCGAAGGTTCAGTTAGAATTGTGACACTGCTACGAGTCTATCCGTATAAATTTTATTATTAGTTTCTTTATATTATTATTATTATATGTTTTGTGACCGAAACCTCTAATTAGTCGTGTATTAAATTCTTTCCGTGAAAGAAAGCTAAACCTCTGATTGATCATCTATTTTAATATGTAACTGTCTAAATTTGATAGTTTCATTAATAACCTATTGACTTAATAAATCACTATTCGTAAACTTGATGAAATTTAACGAAACTATCAGAACCAAACTAAAATCATACCTAGAACATTTTGAAAATAATTTAGATATAAAATACAGTTATCGAAATAATTTAGATATAAAATACAGTTACCGAAATGTCGTCGCCGATTATCAAAAATTAACCGATATGATCAGTTGACAGCTAATCTGAAACATCATCGTCGATCACCAAAAATTAATCGATGTGATTCTTCGCCAACCAAAAACGTTTTTCCTTTTCTTATTTGAAAACCAAACTCTTTCTTATTAGAAAGATATCCTCAAAATCCCTTTATGTTCATGTTCATTTTAATTTTTATAAGACTAACAATGTGTGATGAATCATCACCATAATAACAAAAAGAGGACACTTGTAAATTACAAGTGTCTTTTCTAATGAATTTATAGCTAATCCATAATTATGGATAACTATATATCCATAATATGCCATCGTAATTTTCCTTTTTTTAAAAATATAATACTAAATTATAAAATACAACTCATATTTTGTAATTGGAAATCATCCCTTAATTTATAACTTATATAAAATTTATCAAAAATTTTAAATTTACACCTAAAAATATTAAATGAAAACACAATAATATATTTATAACACCCAGTTAGTTAATATCCTAAAATATATACATTATAATCTATATCGGAATATTAAAACTTTTGGACACGGACGTGACAAGAGCACCTCCTCAAATTAATGTAGAATCCTCCTTTCCTTTCCATTGCCCAATGTGGTCCCAGATCAGGCCTTCCGCGTATGCCGTACCAGGATCGCTCTTGCTCGCACCATCCGAGTTGACCTTTACGCAGGGCTCCTCAAGAGGGTGCCATTTAACCCATTATTCTACACGTTGTGTGGCTCCAACTAGGGGAATTTTCTTCAAAGCTCCGACATACTCTGGGAGCAAATATATTCTGCTTTATTACCTCTGAACGGCTCCCTTCCGAATACGTAGCTGTTTCTCCAGCTCCAGATCCACCACAGTGCAAAAACAAAGATCGTCCGCCAGCTGACTCTTCTAATCATCGTCTTATCCTGCAGGTTCTGGTTCAGCCATTCCCCCTGTTACAAACCGAAAAACATGGCGGCTACTCTGCTAGGGATTAACTCAAGCCAGACTGCTGCCCGAAATTTAATAGACAATATCAACGATTTTCTTTTTATTAATATGGACTAGTTGAATCTTCCTCCGTTGCCCACTGCCATTTCATAAATAATTTTGGCAGTCTGCCCGGGTCTTGATGAGGAAGATTTTTGCGTTTCGTCGCCGACTGTTGACACTAATTTTATAATGAAAAAATTCAACAGATGGCTAGCTTCGAACACCCCCGAGTTCTCGCTGGTGCGGTTTTATTTTACATTGTTATTTTCTCCTTCTCGGTCTTTCTTTGTTGGCGATTCGTGCTTGGTTTCCTCCCAAGTCAATATGTCCTTTCTCATTGAGGTATTTCTTTAGTTTCGGGTTGTGTTCTTTATCTTTAGGCTTCTGAATCATTGGAGCACATATTTTTGCATTATGATTTTTCAAAAGCTCTCTACGAAGCTATTTCATACCTTTTTGGTAAGAGCATCTTGTTAACCGACAACATTAAGGTCCCATATGGTAAGATGTAATGATCTTTGTAATGGCATGGCCATTACATTGAAGGCTCATTACCATGTTTGGTTGCAGGTTACAATTTTATTTGTAATGGAATAAGAAAACCATGAGTTAAATTTTGTTCAACAAATCTTGTAATTCACATTACATAGAAAAATGACTTGAATTCTCGTTACATCCAAAACATGTAGTCCTAATTCCTACGTTCAAAGATTCATCTAACCTCTCATTTGTCAAATCTCAATCTAACCTCTCATTCTTGTTAAAAATACAAAAATTAGAAAAACATGAAAAATTAAAAACGAGAAAAAAAATGAAAAGACAAAAAAATACGAAAAATGAAAAAAAGGGAAACCGAAAAAAAGGAGAAAATAGAAAAACAGTGAAAAACTATACACTAATTTATTGATTTCAGTTAATCTAATTTTGTATTTGATTTCGATTTTTTTTTTTTTTTTGCATTTTTCACGTTTTTTGTTGATTTTAATTATGTAAATAAAGTTCTATGATTACATTTAATTAGAAAAACATAAGTATTGTACTGATAATTACATTCCATCATTTTCTTTTTATTTGTCAACCAAATATGGTAATAAAATCACTATTTCATTAAATTACATTACAACTTTGATTACATTACATTGCATTACGCTATACCAAATGGACCCTAAAGTTTGGTTTAAAATGCAATGTCTCATCAGCCCATCACCCAGATTGGGGTACTTTGGAACGCGGCTATTGTCTCATCATTTTGGTTGATTTGGAGTATCCGCAACCTTGGTCTCTTTGATTAACACCCCGCCTAGAATTTTCCACATCCTCCACAAGTTGTGAAAGCTTATTCGTGAGGCGAACAATGTTAAATAAGATATCTAACAGTTACATGCTGTAATTTTTGCTATTCTAAAAACTTGGGAGAAGGGTTGGTTAAATTTGTGGTTTGAGAGTGACCCATTGAATGTCGTGGACTGTATCAAGCAGAGGAGAACTAAGGCTCCATAGGAACTTTGTAAGAGTTTATTGAAGTGTTTATGTGTTACGTCTCTAATGCATATTGTGGCTTCTTATATTTTCAGAGAAGGTAACAAAACTGTAGATGCTTTAGCTAAATTTGGAGCAAGCTCTACGGTGTTGCACTAGTGGGATTCGGTCTCGAACTTTTGCAATTCTTTCATTTGTGATGATTTAAGTTTGGTTGAACAATTTTGTTTTGCTTAGCCTCTTTGTTTCCTTTCTTCCATTTCTTTTTTACTTTTTATACTCCTTTTTCTTTTAATAATATTGGAAGGAGGGTTCGGGGTCTTGTGTTCGGGGTGCCAACCTAGTTAGGATGTCGAACCTTGCCTTCGGCCTACGCTTTTCTCATTGTTTTTACTAAAAAACATGTTATTAAAAAAGGGAGAAAGTATAAAAAAAATACTTCAATATTAGTAGCTAAAAGCAATTTACCCATAACATCGTAGATGTTACAATTATATCTTTAATGTTTACAAATTGGACCGATCTTACCCTTACAAATAATTATACTCATGTCATCATCTCTATTCCATTTATACACATGTTATCACTCAGCAATAATAAATTAGAGACATGTGTACATATGTGAAAAAAATATAACTCGTGTACGCAGATACGGCTTTGATCAGTTATTCATGAGTGATAATGTGGCGCATATGTGGAACGGATATAATGAGATTCAAGTTTGCGTAAAATGCTTATTTAATAGTGACTAATTGGCCCAATTTGTGACTAATTGACCCAACTATTAAACAGTAAGGATAAAATTGATCCAATTTATAAACGTTAAAATATATTTGATGTTAACAGTAAAATTACTCTCAAATACTAATGTTAAAAAATATTTTTAATACCTTGTTCCTTAAAAAACGATATTTTATTTTGTGTTATTAGTTTTTTTTTTTTTTTTGAAGAATATATTTTTATATTGTTAAGGGATAAGGTACCAAAATAGGTCTAAAGTTTTTTAGGAAGTATCAATTTAGGATTAACGTTTAAAATAGCATCAATATAGGCTTAATGTTTACAACATAATATCAATTTAGGTTTAACGTTTACAATATAATATCAATTTAGACCTCACGTACAAAATAGCACCAATATAGGCTTAACGTTTACAAAATAATACGAATTTAAGCTTAACGTTTACAAAATATATCCAATTTAAGCTAAACGTTACAATTAAATTAACCATATTATATTCTTTTCCTATTAACTTTATATGTTATGTTTTTATTTAGCTCTATTATTTTATTTATTATAATATAATTAATTAGTATTCTTACCCATTAATATTGATACATGTCAGTGTTCGAAATATTGTAGATATTCAATTACTTTTAGTTTGCATATATTATATGAGCAGTGAAATTTAGTAGTCCTGAAATTCTTGATGAAAAACAAATATAAGATCTTAATGGACAAGAATACTAATTAATTGTATTATAATAAATAAGAATATAGAACTAAATAAAAAGACAACATATAAAGTTAATAGGGAAAGAATATAATATAATTAATTTAATTCTGACATTTAGTTTAAATTGTATATATTTTGTAAACGTTAAGCTTAAATTCGTATTATTTTATAAACGTTGAGCCTATATTGGTATTATTTTGTACGTGGGGCCTAAATTGATGCTATATTGTAAACGTTAAATCTAAATTGATATTATGTTATAATCATTAAGTCTATATTGGTATTATTTTGAACGTAAATTCTAAATTGATATTTTCCTAAAAACCTTGAACCTATTTTGATACCTTATCCCTATTATTAAATATAATAAAATACATTATTAATCAAGGTTTTCAATGAATTTTTCGAGGGTACCAGACACGTCCAGTTTAATATTAGCCTTGATTGAGGGTAATAATTGCTGTGCACATGCAAATGGAAGCAACCCATGCTCTGATTAATTTACAATTGACATTTTCATTTTGATTAAATGGAAATTCCATTCACAATTTAACCCTTTAATTATATTATTATATGAATAGTTAATTACAGTACGATTGTATCGCTTTTTGTCTCCAAAACGATTTAGCTTGAGTTGTTTAATATAAGTTCATGTTATAAAAAAAAAATCTAAAAACTAAATAAAATATGTTTGATAAAATTTCATTCAATTAATATCTACTATCTATCAGCAACGACAAATAATAACAACAACTGCAAACGGTAAGAATCATATGAACCAAACGAACCCCTTATTACTTCTTATTACTTCTTATTACATTTATAATTACATATATAATCATATAAAATATATAAATTCATATTATTATTACATAGCAATTCATTTTAACACATATAAATCCTAGAGACAAAACTGACATTTTATGATAGTCTATTTTGAACTCTTGGTTTGTCTGTAGAGTCCCCTGCTCTCCCTTTCCTTCCTTGCTCCCTGGAGAATCGACATCTATATATATATTCTATAATTAATTAAAGATTATTGGAGGTGGATATATATTATACATAATTCATATATATATTGATGTCTAAAAAGATATTTAGTTCAACATTATGTCTCAAGTCAACAAAACAATATCATTGCTAGCTGCATGTCACACCAAAATATATTATACATTTTAGAATCTTGTAATTGCGTAAATAATATGGTTTTGTTGTTAGATTCTAATAACTATGACATATAAGTATTTTACGATTTAGAAGACTTATTTTTGTGATACATTTTGTGACTAATTATGAAGAAGTCAGAGAATCTGCTGAAGTTGTTAGGATTTTAAGTTAAGTTAGACCTAGTCAATTGAGTTTTTGAATAAACCTCTATCTTATCCAATCTGTGGATAATCTTGTTAGCTAGAAAGTAGGAGTTATTGTTTGAGTTTGTTTCTGTTTGTAAGGCTTTAAATAGCCATTATCTTTTCATTAATAATACGGCAGATATTCAGTTTTCTCTGAGAATTAGAAACCTATTATACTTCTATTCTCTACAAACTGGTATCAGAGCGAAATAAAAAAAAAGGGGAAAAGAAAAATTAAGCAGCAGCTTAGTTAGAACAGGAAAAACACGAGAGATGAGTGAGGAAAAACTTTCTGCAAAGATTCCTCATTTTGATGGTCGATATTATGACCATTGGAGTGAGCTGATGGAAAATCTTCTTCGTGCAAAAGGATTGTGGAGTTTAGTAGAAAATGGCTTTGAGGAACCATCTAAGACTACGGTCTTGACTGATGCACAGCAGTTGCAACTAGAGAATGCCAGAACAAAAGATCATAAAGTGAAGCATTATCTCTTCAGAGCCATAGACAGAGAGATTTTCGAACAGATCTTGGATAGACGCAATTCCAAGATCGTTTGGGATTCTATGAAAAGCAAGTTCGGAGGAAATGAACGAGTAAAGAGGTCACTTCTCAACTCCCTAAAAAGAGACTTTGAAGTGCTTCAAATGAAGGAGGGGGAAACTATCTCGGCTTATTTTGCTAAGGTCATGGCAGTGGCAAACAAAATGAGAAGCAATGGAGGAAATGTGACAGATTCAAATGTGGTACAAAAGATTCTTCGCACATTAACAGACAGATTCACCTATGTGATAATCTCGATCGAAGAATCTAAAGACACCGAGGCAATGTATGTGGATGAACTTCAGAGCTCTCTAGTGATACATGAACAGAAGTTCAAGAAAATTAACAGAGATGATATTGATCAAGCTTTCAAAGTAGAAAGCAGTCGAGGAAGAGGAAGAGGAGTTTTCAGAGGTAGGGGTCGAGGAGGTCGAGGAGGTCATGGAAGAGGAAGACAATTCTTCACAAAAGCCACTGTAGAATGCTTCAAATGTCACAATTTGGGGCATTTCCAATATGAATGTCCTACTTGGGACAAGGAAGCAAATTATGCTGAATTCAATGAGGAAGAAGAGCTGGTTTTGATGGCATATGTGAAGGAAAAGGACACCGGAAGAAACAATGCATGGTTTATAGACTCCGGCTGCTCAAACCACATGTGTGGAGATAGAGGTATGTTTACAAGCATGGTTGATGGCATACAACATTCTGTTAAATGTGGAAATAATTCTAGAATGTCAGTTGCTGGGAAAGGTAGTGTCAATTTGGTTTTCAATGGCACTAATTTTATTGTGAAAGATGTTTATTATGTTCCCGATTTGAAAAACAATTTGCTAAGTGTTGGTCAGTTGCAAGAGCGAGGACTTGAAATCTTGATAAAAAAAATGGAGAATGCAACATTTATCATCCTCAAAAGGGCTTAATTGCTCATACAAAAATGAGTGCCAATAGAATGTTTGTGCTGTTCAATCAATCCTCAGCTATTTCAAAATCCAATGTTGGAGAATGCCTACATACCACATCTGACCTTACTTATCTTTGGCACCAACGATATGGCCATCTCAACCAAAAAGGCTTGACGACTCTTCAAAGAAAGAACATGGTAAAAGGACTGCCCCAAATGGAGACATCAAACATAATTTGTGTGGACTGTTTCACTGGCAAGCAACATCGAAGTGCAATTCCAAAGAAAAGTCAGTGGCGTGCGAGCAAAGTTCTAGAGCTCATTCATTCAGATATATGTGGCCCTATTGAACCTATGTCCAACAGTGGAAAAAGGTACCTTCTTTGCTTTATTGGTGATTTTAGTTGTAAAGCTTGGCCCTATTTACTTAATGAAAAATCAGAAGCTCTTGAATGTTTCAAAAATTGGAAAAAATTGGTTGAAAAAGAAACAGGAGAATCCATAAAATGTTTGAGAACAGATCGAGGGGGAGAGTTCACCTCTCTTAACTTCAAATCTTTCTGCAAAGAGGAAGGGATCAAGAGACAACTCACCGCAGCATACACACCCTATCAGAACGGAGTTGCAGAACGCAAAAATAGAACTGTCATGAATATGGTTCGCTGCATGCTCACTGCTAAAAAGGTCCCCAAACCTTTTTGGACTGAAGCTGTCATTTGGAAATTTTATGTGTTGAATAGATGTCCTACAATGGCTGTGAAGAACATCACACCACAAGAAGCTTGGAGTGGAGTTAAGCCCTCAGTGAGCCATTTCAAAATTTGGGGATGTGTTGCCCATGTACATATCCCAGAGGCAAAACGAAGAAAACTTGATGATAAAAGTTTTCCATGTATTTTATTAGGTGTGAGTGATGAGTCAAAATGGTATCGTTTATTTGACCCTAAGAGTAGAAGAGTTATTGTTAGTAAAGATGTGATTTTTGAGGAAGAAAAAAATTGGGATTGGGGAACAAATTTTGGAGAGCAAATAGAAAAAAAATTAGTGTGGGGTGAGGATGATCTTAGTAATGATGATAATGAGTGTAGAAGAGAGAATAACAATGAGGAGGATGGGACAGAAGGAGAAACAGAGTCTGATATTGGGGAAGAAAATGTTTCGGGCAGAGAAAATAGTGAAGATAGAACTAGCAGTGTGGGGAGTGAAAACAATGATAATAACAATAAAGGGACCAGCAACACGGTCAATAGGAGAGAAAGAAGAATGCCAACTTGGATGGGAGAGTATGAAAGTGGAGAGGGCTTAAGTGAAGAAGATGAAGCAGCTTATATAGTAGCCAGTGATGTTGAAGATCCTGTGTTTTTCGAAGAAGCAGTTAAAGAAGAAAAATGGAGGCTTGCAATGGATTTAGAAATGCAATCTATTGAGAAGAACAAAACCTGGTGTCTAACTGATCTACCTAGTGGTGCTAAGAAGATCGGTGTCAAATGGATTTTCAAAACCAAACGAAATGAACATGGTGAGGTGATAAAATACAAGGCTCGTCTTGTGGCGAAGGGATACTCACAAAGGGAAGGAATTGATTATTCTGAAGTATATGCTCCAGTTGCAAGATTAGACACTGTTCGAACCATCATTGCTGTAGCTGCACATAAGGGATGGAAAATATTTCAACTCGACGTCAAATCTGCTTTTCTACATGGAGAACTCAATGAGAAGGTATACGTAGAGCAGCCAAAAGGATATGTGAAGAAGGGAAAGGAATGCAAAGTATATGAACTCCATAAAGCTTTGTATGGACTGAAACAAGCCCCCCGTGCTTGGTTTAGTCGCATTGATGGGTATTTCATGAAGGAAGGATTCCAGAAATGTGTCAGTGAACCCACACTTTTCACCAAACAAAGCAGTGAAGGTCACACAATCATTGTAAGTATATACGTTGATGATCTAATTTTTACTGGAGATAATATGTTTTCTCTGATTAACTTCAAGAAGTCAATGATGCAAGAATTTGACATGATTGACATGGGAACCATGAGTTATTTTCTTGGATTAGAAGTTCTTCAAAATAATGAAGGGATCTTCATTTATCAAAAGAGATATGCTCTGCTAGTTTTGAAGAGGTTTGGAATGCTTGAGAGCAAGATGGTTGGCACACCAATTGTTCCAGGAACAAAGCTAGGGAGAGATAAGAATGGAACCACAGTGGATGCAACTCATTACAAGCAGCTTGTAGGAAGCCTGTTTTATTTGACATCAACCAGGCCTGATTTAATGTTTGTAACTAGTCTTCTGAGCAGGTTTATGGCAAGTCCAACTGATCTCCATATGCAGGCAGCCAAGAGAGCATTGCGTTACCTAAAGGGCATAATAGGCTATGGGGTCTACTATAAGCATGGCACAGACAACAAACTTTTGGCATACACTGATAGTGATTGTGCTGGAGACTTTGAAGATAGCAAGAGCACTAGTGGTTATGTATTTATGCTAAGCTCGGCGTTGTATCATGGAGCTCAAAGAAACAACCAATTGTGACATTGTCTACCACGAAAGCTGAATATGTGGCTGCTGCAACTAGTGCTTGCCAAGCAATATGGCTGAAAAGAATCCTAAAGCAAGTTGGGCATAAAGAAGAAGAGTGCATCAAGATCATGTGCGACAACACATCCACCATAAAACTTTCCAAAAATCCGGTTCATCATGGCAGTTGCAGACATATTCGAGTTAGGTACCATTTTCTTAGAGATTTGGTTAATGAAGGTTCCATCGCACTTCTATATTGTGAAAGCGCTCAACAGGTGGCAGATATCATGACCAAACCTCTCAAAGTTGATGCCTTTGTCAAACTCAGAGGCATGATGGGGATGCATGAAGTCAGTGAAGTAAGCTAAACATATTTCATAATGTTTAGCTTAAGGGAGAGAATGAAGAAGTCAGAGAATCTGCTGAAGTTGTTAGGATTTTAAGTTAAGTTAGACCTAGTCAATTGAGTTTTTGAATAAACCTCTATCTTATCCAATCTATGGATAATCTTGTTAGCTAGAAAGTAGGAGTTATTGTTTGAGTTTGTTTCTGTTTGTAAGGCTTTAAATAGCCATTATCTTTTCATTAATAATACGGCAGATATTCAGTTTTCTCTGAGAATTAGAAACCTATTATACTTCTATTCTCTACAAACTATACATTTTAATACAGTTATAATTTATGTGATACATTTTGTAAATAATTATTATAAACTGAGAAAATGAAGAATGAAGAATATTACTCATTCTCATTGATTTTGAAAAAGAAAAGTATATACAGTGAGCAGTTCGTATTCCACCACCTTTTTTAAGTAAGAATTCTAGTTTTTTTTAAATAAGAATTATAGTATATTTGTCACAAAAGAAAATGTTTGAAATTCAAAATATACAATACCTATTCAATACTGATATTTACAAAATTAAATATTTAACTAATTATCTCTTATCATCTCCCCCAAGCTGTCATACCATAGAATCGAAAATTGAAAGGAATAATATCCAATCAACCATAAGACATTGGATGCAAGAGATGCAAACGCACGATATTCTACATTAGTGGATGAATGAGACACTGTTTGTTGCTTTCTCGAACGCCAAGATACTAAATTAGGACCAATATAGATCGTATCCAGCCATTTCCTTCGTTTTGTTTTGCAGGACTATTATAGAATAAAAGGATTATGCCAAGTGGGAGCAATTATGGCCGTTGATTGTGATTGATGATGGATGGATGGTTATGATGTGCAAAGGAGAAGTTAAACTATGGTGAGGTGCATGATTCTTTCTTATAGGTTGTATTGGTGAAAGGACAAAAATTCCCCTAGTAGATGAAACTTTTTGCCTAGATGTTTTACATAAAGTCAATTGGTACTTTACCTTTGGGAATCCAAAGACCATTTGAGAGAGAGAGAGAGAGAGAGAGATATTTTCTTTTCCCTTTTGCAAGACTATAACTTGATTTTTGGGTTTTTATTATTCCATTCTTATTAGATGAAAAGATGAATGAGGTAAGATGTTAATTTCTTACTAGAATTCTCATTAAGATTAAAACATAAATGTCTACATACTAATATACTGTTTTTACAGTCTTGGTGATCAAGGAAAAAAGAACTAAAGAACTATTAAAAAATAAAAAGACTATGCCAAGTGGGAGCAATTATGGCAGTTGATCGTGATTGATGATGATGGATGGTTATGATGTGCAAAGGAGAAGTTAAATTATGGTGAGGTGCGTGATTCTTTCTTATGCTCCATTTTAGAAGATTGTATTGGCGAAAGGACAAGAATTTTCCTAATAGATGAAACGTTTGCCTAGCTGTTTTACCTAAAGTCTTGGTACTTTATCTTTGGGAATCCAAAGACCATTTGACCACAAGACTTGAGAGAGAGAGAAACCTTTCTTCTTCCTTTAGAAACCTTTTTTCTTCCTTTTCCCTTTTGCAAGACTGTAACTTGATTTCTGGATTTTTATTATTCCATTCTTATTAGATTAAAAGATGAATGAGATAAGATGTTAATTTCTTACTATAATTCACATTAAAATTTAAGCATAAATGTCTACATACTAATATACTATTTTTACAGTCTTGGTGATCAAGGAAAAATGATTAAAGGAAAGAATAAAAGGACTAAGCCAAGTGGGAGCAATTGTGGCTGTTGATCGTGATTGATGATGATGGATGGTTATGATGTGCAAATGAGAAGTTAAATTGTTGTGAAGTGCATGATTCTTTCTTATGCTCTATTCTAGAATGTTATATTGGTGAAAGGACAAAAATTCCCCTAGTAAATGAAACGTTTACCTGGTTGTTTTACATAAAGTCTAGGTAATTTATCTTTGGGAATCCAAAGACCATTTGACCGCAAGACTTGAGAGAGAGAGAGAGAGAGAGAGAGAGAGAGAGAGAGAGAGAGAGAGAGAGAGAGTGTGTGTGTGTGTGTGTGTGTGAGCGAAAGAGAGAGAAGCAACCTTTCTTCTTCCTTTTCCCTTTTGCAAGACTCTAACTTGATTTCTGAGTTTTTATTATTCCATTCTTATTAGATGAAAAGATGAATGAGGTAAGATATTAATTTCTTACTATAATTCTCATTAAGATTAAAGCATAAATGTCTACATATTAATATACTATTTTTACAGTCTTGGTGATCAAGGAAAAAAGGACTAAAGGACTATTACAAAATAAAAGGACTATGTCAAGTGGGAGCAATTATGGTCCTTGATCGTGATTGATGATGATGGATGGTTATGATGTGCAAATGAGAAGTTAAAATGTGGTGAGATGCATGATTCTTTCTTGTGCTCCATTCTAGAAGGTTGTATTGGCGAAAGGACAAAAATTCCCTTAGTAGATGAAACGTTTATCTAGCTGTTTTCCATAATGTCTTGGTACTTAATCTTTGGGAATCCAAAGACCATTTGACCGCAAGACTTGAGAGAGAGAAAGAGCAACCTTTCTTCTTCCTTTTCCCTTTTTTGCAATACTGTAACTTGATTTCTAGGTTTTTATTATTCCATTCTTATTAGATGAAAATATGAATGAGGTAAGATGTGAATTTCTTACTATAATTCTCATTAAGATTAAAACTATTTTTGCAGTCTTGCTGATCAAGGAAGAAATGACTAAAGGACTATTATAATTGTGGTCGTTGATCGTGGTTGATGACGATAGATGGTTATGATGTGTAAAGGAGTAGTTAAACTGTGGTGAGGTGCATGATTCTTTCTTGTGCTCCATTTTAGAAGGCTGTATTAGCGAAAGGATAAAAATGCCCCTAGTAGATGAAACGTTTGGTTGGTTGTTTTACATAAAGTCTTCGTACTTTATATTTGGGAACCCAAAGACCATTACACCACAAGACTTTTCTTCTTCCTTCTCTTTTTTTTTTTTTTTTTATAAGACTCTAACTTGATTTCTCGGTTTTTATTGTTCCATTTTTATTATGATCTTTAACACATCATCTAAAGCATACATTTTAAACATATAGATAATTTATAATTATTATCATCATTTTTCTACATGCTTAAAGAGGATGAATTTGATACCAATTTTGGAGTGTATTGATTTTGTAACCTTGGTATGGCTACACCTCCCAATGGCTTTATCAATCTAGATAAATGAGATGAAAATAGAGAAAATTAGATTAAGCCCAAATTGTAAGATTTATGGGAAAGAGAGCCTTAATTGCACCTCTAAATTAATACTATAATAAACAAAAGGGAATCAGATCACAGCTACACACAAACATATTAGGATCTTGTTCCCTTCCCCTAAATTATTAGCTGTATCAACAGACAACACTGTAAATAATTAATCCTGGAATCCAACAATACGAAATTTCCATTAAACCCACACGCTCTCTTAATTAATTATTAATAATGCATTCACTAATTAATTCCTCTATATATAGTTAATCATCCCTTCTTCTTCTTCAATCCAAAAACTACCGTAAATTAAAAATGTCTAATACTTTTCTTCTTATCTTCATCTTGTTGGATGCTTTTCTGGGCTTTTCAGTAGCCACCGCAGACCCACCGGCGGCTGCTCCGACGAGTAGTAATGAAATCTCCGGCCAGTCTCAACCGAGAAAGCTAGGAAACTTCAAACATCAGGCGGCGCCTAGTTATAGTCCAATTGCAGAGGAAATCAATTATAGTGGGGTGGTGGAAGGGCATGGGATTCTGTTGAAAAAGCATCATCATGGGGTGGATAAGTCGGTGGCCGGCGGTGGTGTGATTTTAGGGGGGCTTGCGACTACGTTTTTGGTGGCTATTTTCTGTTATATTAGAGCTACTGCTAGACACAAGGCAGATTCTAGTTCTACTACTACCTAAGTGGTAATATTTGGACATGTGTATATCTCTCTTCTGTTTTGTTTTATTTACACTGTAAAGAAAGATTAGATTAAAACTACAATCTTTTCAATGAGTTGAATTATTGAGGATCAAACTAAATTTTCCAATTTGTTTATAATTATATTCAAATTTTCAGAAATGAATTCATTAGAAATTTTCTCATAATTTATAATATTTTGAAAAATAAAAATTCATTATACTTATTTGATTGTTTGCTTTCAAAATCCATTAAAAAGTTGTTAGGATAAAGATGGGATCTATCCACACTCTTTGAGTGAGTGCAAACTTTAGAAAGTTACAAAATTGTAAGCAAAAAAGAAAAAGAGAGTTATTCATTCATTCTAGACCAAACCCTTCTCTCTTCCCCTGAAATTGGTACATTTCGTCATTTAACCATCTGAATTTAGAATCCAATCATATAGCTACCTAAACTCCATAAATGATATATGTTTGGTTCCATTTAATAATAGAGTCGGACTGAAATATTTTACGTGAGAAACACGCGCCAAAAATCTTACTCCACCCATGACACATATCAAAAAATTATGTCATGTCACTCAAAATGTATGCAAAGTGTTGAGCTGTCAAAAGTTGTTAATTTACTCGGTTAGAGTTTGAGTTGAAGTAGTCCTAGTTTGTTTATTAATGTGTTTAATAAATCCCTATTTTGTAGGAATAGATTCTGCGGTTTGTTATTTAGTTGCCACTTTAATAGCAATTGTAACGTGGCTTTTTGTAAGGCTATATATAGCCAATTGTTTTTCTCAATTCAATAAGATATTAACAGCATCTTCTCTGTTTGTATGTTTTCAAATACTTAGATTTTAACATCTGGTATCAGAGCTGTTTATTAGCAAATACAGAGTGCAAACACGTGAGTTGAGTGAAACAAGTTCAAAAGCAGCAGTCCTTTTATTTGGTGAGAAAACATGTCTATTGAGAGTGGATTTGTGCAACCGTCTATTCCTAAATTTGATGGGCATTATGATCATTGGTGTATGCTCATGGAAAATTTCATGAGATCAAAAGAATATTAGAGTATCATAGAAGATGGTATTCCTGATGTAACAGTAGCAGCTGCTGGAGTTCAACTTACTGATGGACAAAAAAAAGCCATTGACGATGCCAAGTTGAAGGATTTAAAAGCAAAAAATTATCTCTTCCAAGCCATTGATAGATCGATTCTGGAAACCATCTTGAACAAAGATTCAGCTAAGAGTATCTGGGATTCCTTGAAGCAGAAATATCAAGGGACAACGAGAGTACAACGATCACAAAGGCAAGCTCTTCAAAAGGAGTTTGAATTACTGCATATGAAAGAAGGAGAGTCCGTTAATGAATACTTTGGCCGTACTCTTGCTGTAGTCAATAAATTGAGGGTTAATAAAGCCAAAATGGATGATGTGGCAGTCATTGAAAAGATACTCAGATCTATGATATCCAAATTTGATTATGTGGTATGTTCTATTGAGGAGTCAAATGATTTAGACACTCTCACTATTGACGAATTACAAAGTAGTCTTTTAGTGCATGAGCAACGAATGAAGGCTCACATTGTGGAAGAACAGGCGTTGAAGGTTGCTTTTGAGGAGCCATCAAGAGGAAGAGGTCGAGGTCATGGTGGATTTCGAGGAGGTAGAGGCAGAGGTCGTGGGAGACGCACTTTTGATAGATCATCGATCGAGTGCTATAAATGTCATCAATATGGACATTTTTCATATGAATGTCCAAACAGGGAGTCTGACAAACAAGCATACTATGCAGAAGACAATGAAGAATTGTTATTGATGGCTTATATGAATGATAAGAATACCAACGTTGAAGAAGTGTGGTATCTTGATTCTGGATGCAGCAATCATATGTGTGGCAAGAGAGAGCTTTTCTCAGATTTCCAAGAAAACTTCAGAGAGAAGGTGAAACTAGGAGATGACTCAAGCATGAATGTGATGGGAAAAGGAAGTATTCGAATGCTCGTGAATGGTTTTGTGCAGGTTATTTCTGGAGTTTTTTGTGTTCCTGGTCTGAAAAACAACTTGATAAGTCTCGGGCAGCTTGCTGAAAAGGGATTGGACATTCTTATACGACGCGGAACCTGCAAAATTTATCATCCGGAGAAAGGGCCAATCATGGAGGCAACAATGTCTTCCAATCGAATGTTCAAGTTGTTTGTTCGATCACAACCAAAAGAGGAAGCTTGTTTTAACTCCTTTATGGAAGACCCGGCTCAACTTTGGCACTACAGATATGGTCACTTAAGTTATAGTGGCTTGAAAATCCTTCAACAAAAGAAGATGGTGCGCGGTCTTCCATGCCTTGAATTCCCATCCAAAGTATGTGAAGATTGTTTAGTGGGGAAGCAACAAAGAGATCCATTCCCAAGGAAAAGCATGTGGAGAGCTTCTCAAGTTCTGGAGTTAATTCACTCTGACATATGTGGACCAATCACGCCTCTATCCAAGAGCAACAAAAGGTACATGATCACCTTTATTGATGATTTTAGCCGTAAAACTTGGGTTTATTTCCTAGCTGAAAAATCAGAAGCCTTTAGCACATTCAAGAAATACTAAAGCTTGGTTGAGAAAGAATCTTGTTTGAGTATAAAATGTCTTCGTACTGATCGTGGTGGAGAGTTTACCTCTCTTGAATTTAGTAACTTTTGTCAGGAGAATGGTATTCGGAGACAATTAACAGCAGCCTACTCTCCTCAACAAAACGGCATAGCAGAACGGAAAAATGGAACTATTATGAATATGGTTCGAAGCATGCTTTCAAGAAAGAGAATGCCCAGGACATTTTGGCCAGAAGCTGTCAATTGGACAACTCATATTCTTAATAAAAGTCCTACACTTGCAGTGAAAAACAAAACTCCAGAAGAAGCTTGGAGTGGCGTCAAGCCATCGGTTGATTACTTTCGAGCGTTTGGGTGCATATCTCATGTCCATGTTCCAGATTGCAAGCGGACAAAGCTCGATGATAAAAGTATCAAATGTGTTCTACTCGGAGTTAATGAGGAGTCAAAGGCATACAGGTTGTATGATCCCATCTCTAAAAAATTTATCATAAGTAGAGATGTGATTTTTGAAGAAGATAACAATTGGAATTGGGAGAAAAGTCATAAAGAATCTGTTTTGGTCGACTTGGAGTGGGCTGATAGTGATAAAGAGTCTGATGAGGACAATGGCTCTGGTAGCGGTACAGAAGAAAATGAAGAGGAAACTGATTCAGTTGAGGATAGTAGCCCTAGCGAAAGCGAAAACTCACTTGGCACAGATGCAGACCCATCGTTTGACAGCAATGAGGAAAGTCCTAGAATGCAACGAATGATACGACAACCAAGATGGATGCAAGACTACGAAAGTGGAGAAGGCTTATCAGAGGAAGATGATATAACTAATTTTGTTATGTTTGCAGACAATGATCCAGTTTTATTCAAAGATGCAGTGAAAGATGCAAAGTGGAGAGTTGCAATGCATAAGGAGATTGAAGCAATAGAGAAAAATGCCACCTGGGAACTTACAGATCTTCCTACAAATGCTAAGAAGGTTGGAGTGAAGTGGGTGTTCAAAACAAAGCTCAATGAACGTGGCGAGGTGGAGAAGTACAAAGCCCGGCTAGTCGCAAAAGGGTACACTCAAAAGCATGGGGTGGATTATATGGAAGTTTTTGCACCAGTGGCACGTCTCGAGACAATTCGACTGGTAATCTCTCTTGCATCTAATAAAAGGTGGAATATTTTCCAGTTAGATGTGAAATCAGCTTTCCTTCATGGAGAACTCAATGAAGAGGTCTTTGTCGAACAACCACCCGGTTATGAGAAAAAAGGTGATGAACAGAAAGTTTACAGGTTAAAGAAAGCCCTATACGGACTAAAACAAGCACCTCGAGCTTGGTATAGTTGGATAGAGGCTTATTTTGTTAAAGAAGGTTTCCAGCGTTGCCCTTATGAACATACTTTATTCATCAAATCGGACGGAGGTAAAATTTTAATTGTCTTTCTCTACGTTGATGATTTGATATTTACGGGCAATGATGAGCATATGTTTGTTGCATTTAAGAAATCTATGATGAAAGAATTTGATATGACAGACTTGGGGAAAATGAGATATTTTCTTGGTATAGAAGTCTTGCAAGGTCAAGAGCAGATTTTTATTTGTCAGAAGAGGTACACATTAGAGGTTCTGGGAAAATTTGATATGGATAAATGCAACTCTGTTCATAATCCAATTGTTCCAGGTTGCAAACTGATAAAGGATGAGGATGGAGTAAGGGTGGATAGTAGTCGGTATAAGCAATTAATTGGCAGTCTAATGTATCTGACAGCCACTCGACCTAATATTATGTTTGTGGTCAGTTTATTAAGCAGATATATGGAACGTCCTACGGAATTGCACCTCAAAGCTGCAAAAAGGGTCTTAAGATATTTGAAAGGCACATCTGACTTTGGAATACTCTACAGCAAGAAGGGAGATGTTGAGCTAATTGGTTACACAGATAGCGACTACGCCGGAGATGTAGATGATAGAAGGAGTACTTCGGGGTATGTATTCCAACTAAACTCAGGAGCTATTTCTTGGTCATCGAAAAAACAACCGATTGTCACATTATCTACCACTGAAGCAGAATACGTTGCAGCCGCTTTATGTGCTTGTCAAACAGTATGGTTGAAGAGAATTTTGGAAGGGCTAAATCAAGTTCAGACCAGCAGTACAACAATTTTTTGTGATAACAGTTCAACCATTGAACTCTCAAAAAATCCGGTATTGCACGGACGGAGCAAGCATATAGATGTCAGATTTCATTTTCTTCGAGAGCTTACAAAAAATGGAGTGCTGAAACTGGTTTATTGTCCTACTCAGAACCAGGTTGCAGATATCATGACTAAGCCATTAAAGCTAGATGCGTTTGAGAGGTTTCGGAATTTGTTGGGAGTCTGCAGTGGTTCAAATGTAAACTGATATATTAGATGTTCAGTTTAAGGGAGGATGTTGAGCTGTCAAAAGTTGTTAATTTACTCAGTTAGAGTTTGAGTTGAAGTAGTCCTAGTTTGTTTATTAGTGTGTTTAATAAATCCCTATTTTGTAGGAATAGATTCTGCAGTTTGTTATTTAGTTGCCACTTTAATAGCAATTGTAACGTGGCTTTTTGTAAGGCTATATATAGCCAATTGTTTTTCTCAATTCAATAAGATATTAACAGCATCTTCTCTGTTTGTATGTTTTCAAATACTTAGATTTTAACACAAAGACAATACCGTCTCATTTATCCCCAAAATCTATCTCCTTCATTTTCATTCTTGTTCTCGCGAATTCTTCCTTCCATGTAATCTGAACCAGAAATCACTTAATGATCATTGCCTAAACTGCTTATTCATTCACTATAAATGTTCAATAACAGGATATAACTAATAACAAATCTCATTTCATCATTAACTATGTTCATTACAAGTTCCCTTATAAAATGCACAAACAACTTTTATTACAAATTCAACTATTTCGTATACACATTCCTGCTACCAATCCCAACATGAACACAAATATGCTTGCTCCATTCACTTTCAATGTCATGAACTTGATCCTTATGGATTTGCATTATAACTATTCTATCTTTCCCCTCATATTTATCCTTTAGTTCATTCAACAACCCCACAATGATATTCCTATTATGTGAATTAACTGGTGGATCAAACCATTTGAAATATCCACAGTATCTAACACCCTGCATATCCACATTTACACAAGCAAATAAGTCATGTTAGAAATCATTCAAGCTTACCCATAGACAACAAATCAGAGATACTAATACATCAATCAACCTAATTAAGAATTAACCTCGTAATTTAGGCAACCATAAAATCTTTTCCCTGGATTTGCAGGTTTTCCAACATACTTTCAGTAATGAAAATTCACTGCAAAAATAGATATTATGATTCATTCCCATGATTCTGGTGTGAGCTACAAGAGATTATGGCTGAACTGTTTGAAGAAGAAGAAATTGTACCAGAAGATTTGAATAGAAGAACAAATTGTACAAGAAGATTTCAATCAAAGAACACGATGTAGAAGCAAAAATGATGTAGAGTGAAATCAACTAAGAGTTTTAATCGTAAACTCACAAAGAATGCAATCTTTTCAAGCTAAACTTGAAGGTTGAATAAACCCAAACAAGGATGAACCTTGAGCTCCAATGGAGGCTTTGAGATAAATTTCATAAAAGTGGTTCACATTACAAACAAAAGAGTTTATATACTCTCCCAAATAATAATGTAAATTACCCTAAAGCCCAAAGTAGGGTTTCTAGGTTAGCTTTAAGGATAGGGTCATATTGGGAAAGAGAAAAGCAAGGGTAGTATAGATAAATATTAGTAGTGGCAAAATAGTAATTTCAATTAGGGCAGAAAATGGTCCCCAATGGTGAGAACTTAGAGAAGAAGTATCCTTCAGGCCGGATACGCCCCGTGTGGCCCTAAGCACGCCCCGCATAACTTAGCTCCTGAACCTGGAGGGTCTTTGAGGAGGATTTTACGTGTGACATTCCTGGAGTCACGCCCCGCGTATTGGAGCGTCTGATCTTGGAGACCCTTGTTGATTTCACCTGTGGCGTCCTTGAGACTACGCTCCGCGTAGTTGAGCTCCTGGTTTGGTTTCTTCTCAGCCGCCCAATCCACGCCCCACGCGTTTAGAGGTACACCCTGTGTTCTTGAGCTTCTGGGCAATTTTTCGGAAACTGGGTCCTTCACGCCCCGCGCCTTGGTCAGCACGCCCCGCGTACTGGGCTGGTTACCCAGGCTCTCGTTTTTCTCGTCTCTTGGCTCCGGGCTCGGGCTTAGGGAAAGGATGCCCCCATCATTCTCCCCTTCTTTCAAAGAGTCGGACCCCGCTTCTGATGCCTTGGTTGGTAACGTTCCTGTTGGTCCCTTATAACGTTACAAGTATAGTTCCAAGGGGGGTTAGGAACTATTTAAAAAATTTAAGTTAGGGCAGACGTCTTTTTCGTGAGAAAAAGGTTTTAACAGCGGCGCTGAGTCAATAGTAAGATACTGGCTTAGTCAACTGGTGACTAGGTCAGTTTCTTTACTTGAGTCAGGAGATATCACTTGGAGTCTATTCCTGAGCTCAGATATTCAATGCGCACAACTCAGCTTGACCTCTTTACTTGGTCAGTTTTTGTTTAAGCAAGCAATAAATATATAAAGGAGTTTAAGGTTAGAAATATGTTACTCAGCAGATTTATCCAGGTTCAGCCTCCAAGCCTACGTCCTGTCGCCGGAACACGTTTTGAGATTTCGAATTCTTTACTGAGCTCTTTAACGGTAGAGCATCAAACCTTTTAAAATCTTAGCAACTGAGTATAACAAGAGTACCTTCCTCTATACCTCTACTCAATCCTAATCTCCCGCTGAGTACTATAACCGAGTACTCAGCCTCTCCTTTCTAATCTCTAGAAATGATAAGTGTTTGTCCTAAACAATGATTGCTAAGACACCTTAGATGATTGAATAATCACTCTAGACTTTTACACAAAAGATATGAAATTTAGTGTAAGATTGCTTTGCTTTTTCTTGCAGAACTTTGCGTAGAGATTTGGTCAACGTAATGGCTTGATCATGTTCTGTGTGGAATGAAGCAACTGAAGTGCTCTATTTATAGAGACGTCTGAGGCATCGGTCATTTCGAATTTCAAAATAACCATTGGAGTGAAACGGCTTCCTGTCGTTGTCATCCTGACTTGCTTAGAGCTCTCGGCCAATCAGATTTGAGTATCTTCTGTCCTCGGTCAGCTTTTGGTCAGCTCGGCAGAATGTCTCTTCATTTATGGTAAGGTCAACTAGACAGCATTCTGTGTCGTCTGAACTTTACCGAAAGTGGAAACACTTTGTCTAGAAGTTGTTCTTAGCCAGCTGCTGTCTTGTACTCTTTGTCGAATCAACTCAGCAGCTTCATCCTGAAGTTGTTCCACGAAGGTCTTCTAGATCCTTCTTCCGCTGAGTTGCGTTTTGTACATAACGACAGCGTTTTGACATACGCGGGCCGAGTTGCCTTAAACTGTTTGACTTGGGCTTTGACTTCCGTATTGGGCTTTGGGCCTTTTAATCTTTGTGTCTTATAAACAATTTAACTCAACATTGAACAAACACATTAGTAGAATAAATCAAAGCATTTAAACTTAGTGTGTTTAGAATATGTTTTTAATTATACTTAAACAATTTTGTCAAATCAAAATTATGTGGAAAGGTGTTTCAACAAACTCCCCCATTTTGATGTTGGCAAAACTATTCGGCGAAGAACTCAGTATTGAGCTCCCCCATGATAGTTGACCTAATATAACTTAGCAAACTACCCCGCCAGGGTTGAGCTACTGACTTAGTTTTACTCTAAACATTTGAAGGTTTAATCGAGTAAGTCTAAGGTCAGTTTTCAGATATAGGTCAACTTATGGAACATATTCTATTTTACTCACTGTTTAAGCAGAAGTTATAGCATTCAGAGGGCGCTGAATAATTTGTTGTTCAATGAGTCTTATAAGACAATGTTTTATAAACATACAAGTCAATGTCAAACATGTTATCAGCATTGAGTACGATCAACAAGTTTTATAAGCATTAAACATAGTTGATGTAATTGAAGATACATAATAACTTAATACTCAGCATCATATATAATAATTCATAACTCAGGTTTTGGATAAAAAGATGCAAGTATTGATATTACTAGAAGTAGTCAGCGTATACAACAAAAGAAAAGCATAAACATAGAGACTACAACTTAGCATAACTGAGCTAGCCTAATTTCTATTTCTTTTTCTTTTGCTTGGACTGACTATGCTCATGCGGTGTTCTAGCTTGTTCTTTCTCCTCCGTTTTGTCAGCATGGGGAGGAGGAATCCTAAAGGCATCGGTTAGGACAGCTCTGGTCAGTTCTATGGACAGCGCCTTAAGTCTATCGGCGCTTTCATTGACACCATCAAAAATAGCAACTCCATCATCTGAGACCTCGGCGGGTATATTAAGTTCAACAACGCTAATCATGCTTACTATGAAAGCTTGAGATTTGCCTATCCAGGTAAGTGCTTCGGACAGACCAGCAACGACTTGATGAAATGTCTTCAGTAAGGATGTGTCGTAGTATTGACGCTGAATATTGCTGTGACGTACATGGTTGAAGGTTTGTCTGGTGATAGACAGTATTTCATTTTGCTTCATGGCGTCAGTGTCCATCTCTTGTTTGTTCAAGTTCAACAGTCGAACAGCCTCACCAATTTGCTCCACTGAGCATTGAGAATAGGAGACCATTTGCTCGTTGGTCTTGATTTTCTCGGTGTGAAGCTGAGCAAAAAGCATTTTAACTTCATCAAAAGTGGCATATCGTGTATTCGCATCTGACAGGGTCTGAACTTGACCTTGAAGAGAATTGAGATGTTGAACAATTGTCAGCTGGAGCTCAGCCAGCTTTGTGATGGAATCCTACTTAAGTTGCTGTGCTTGAAAGGAGACAATGACACTCAGCAAATCCTTGAATCCCTTAACTTCATTGAGAAGCTGAGTTACTTGGGAGAGCTGAGTTGTCTTAACAGTAGAAGACCCAGCAGCAGGTGGAGTGGTTTGATGAAGGTCTTTGATTAATGTTTGCACCGAGTCAATGATTCTTTTACCAGACTCGGTGGCATGCAAGTAGCTGAGAGAGCCTTCATGAACTTGCCTAGAGTCCTTAGTATGACCGGTTGGAAGAGGAGTCAGTGGAATAACATGGTCAGTGACTGGAAGTGTGTGTTCAATCTGCACTTGAGTCTCGGGTAGAACTGATCGATCGGCATTGGAGAAGAAGTAATCCGAATGCTGTCTGTGCTGACTGGAGCAGGAATGTTCTGAGTCAGCACAATGCTTGTGGTAACAGCATTGACAGGAATTAGCTCCACTTGGCTTGTAGAGTTAGCAGAAGCATTCAAGTCGGCGTGTTCCTTTGGTGAAGAAACAGAGGCTTGCTGTTCAAGGGAAGCCGATGGAGTGGAAGATGGTTGTTTTCTGAAAAATTTCAGAGTTTAGAAGGGTCTTGGCTCGGGTTTTGGATAACAAAGTCAGGGACAGTTGGTTTTTGGACAGGAGGGTCAATGAAAGACTTCTGACTTGCCTTGATTAATCTTCTTCTTGGAGGAGGAGTGTCAGCTTGTATAGATTCTCCTGAGTGAGAGGGAGAAGTTTCCTCTTGATCAGCATTAAGCTGGTCAGCTTGTTCTTGTTCTTGATTAACATTGGATTGGTCAGGTTCTTGTTCATTTCCAGCAGCCAACTCAGTATTGGTTGGTTTAGACACCGAGGTCGGATGACCGATGAAGAAAAATTATAAAAAGGGATCCAAATCAGTCAATTGAAATAAATGACGAGTCAATAAAAAAATAATAAATAAAAAAAAAACGTTGTTCGAAGGAACCGTGGAGACCGGTTTGATCGAATTCGGAAATCGAATCGAGATGATGGGCGAATCGGTTCCGCGAGTGAAATCTTAAATCATCTCACCGAGTTCGGGGTATTTTCACGCCCTTTTCTTATTTATTTTATTTTTAATAAACTCTCGGGATGATTGAGGGTTTTATTTTGGTATTCGAGCAATTCAAAAAATATATATGGTTTTGTAAAAAGATCAATTTTATAAAAGTTAATTTTATAAAATCAGTTTTGACGAAAATCATTTTCGATGAAAATCGTTATTGATTTTGGTTTTTTTTAGATGTATTTTGTTTAGTTAAACGTTTTTTATTTTTTTAGTATACATAAAAGTGGCCCCGTTGGGAGCCGGTATTTACGTCACGGGTCGTTGGACGGCCCGTGACGGGGCTGGGCCGCCCAGGCCCAGCCCCCTGCACTTGGCATTCGGCCAAGTGCATTTTGCTGCACTTGGCCAAATGCCAAGTGTAATTTTAGTTTAGGATTTATTAAAAAAAATTAATTAATTAAAATCAAATAATAATAATAATAATTAAAATAAGTAATAATGATAATAATAATAATAACAATAGTAATGATAGCAATTAACCATGGATTCTATCAGAAACATTGGGACATTGTGGGACCTCAGGTAACTTCCTACTGTATATACTGGTTGAATTTGGGGGTGATTCCGGATGACATTAATTTGACTAATATTGTTCTGATCCCAAAGAAGTCAATTCCAGAATATGCTTCAGACTTACGCCCTATTGCATTGTGTAATATCATATACAAGATCTTGTCAAAGGTTCTAGCGAACCGATTGAAAAAAGTGTTGCATCTTATCATCTCTCCTTCTCAAAGTGCCTTTATTCCGGATAGACTGATTTCTGACAATGTTATGCTCGCATATGAAATTAATCATTACATCCATAAAAGGTCGAACAGACGCTCAGGTATTGCTGCTCTCAAACTTGATATGTCTAAAGCATATGATCAAATTGAATGGAATTTCTTGGAATTGATGATGCTCCGTTTGGGTTTCTCTGTAAGCTGGGTTAATCTGGTTATTTAATGTGTCCGGAAAGTAAAATATGTTGTGGTCAATGATAATCAATCTAGTGAGGAAATCATTCCTGAAAGGGGCTTTCATCAGGGTGACCCCATATCTCCGTATCTGTTTATTATCTGTGCAGAGGGACTGTCACTTGCTCTACACAACCTTGAGCTACAGGGGAAAATCCATGGTTGTAAAATTGCTCGTAATGCTCCATCAATCACCCATTTACTGTTTGCAGATGAAAGCTATTTGTTCTTCAGAGCAAACGGATCAGAAGCAACTGCAATCAAACTCTGTCTGGAGGAGTATGAGAAGGCGTCGGGTCAGAAGATCAACTTCAATAAATCCTGCATTACTTTCAGTAAAAGATGCCCTGAGGCCAGCCGACAGCTGATAAGCTCCATCCTCGGAGTTTCAATTTCAAATGTGCCTGGCAAATACCTGGGATTACCTTCAGTTATTGGTCGGAATAAAAAACAGGTTTTTGCTTACATATCTGATATGGTGGATTCAAGGCTGAGAAGCTGGAAATCTAAGTTTCTGTCTCGTGCAGGCAAGGAGATACTGATAAAGTCTGTTCTTCAGGCATTGCCCTCCTATGCGATGAGTTTATTTTTGTTATCGGAAGGCCTATGTAATGAGTTGGAAAGAAAGCTGAATGCCTTTTGGTGGGGCTCGAATGAAGGAGGAAAAGGTGGTATTCGCTGGAAAGCTTGGCAACATTTGTGTGCAGCAAAGAAGTTTGGAGGAATGGGATTCAGAAAGCTCCATCAGTTTAACATTGCATTACTCGCTAAACAAGGCTGGCGCTTCCTCACTTGCCCGGACTCTCTTGTTGCCCGTGTGTATAAGGTAAGGTATTTCCCGGATTGTTCGTTCTTTGAAGCGGACCTCACTGATCAACCTAGCTTCATTTGGCGAAGTGTCGTAGCAGCAAAAGATCTTCTGACAGTAGGAATGCGGAAATTGGTCGGAGACGGTCCTACAGTCCATGTCTGGGAGGACCCTTAGCTTCTTGACAAAGAAAATCCAATGATTGAAAGTGAGAGGTTGGTTGATTTGGATATTAGTATGGTGGCGGACCTAATTGATGTAGAGACAGTCACTTGGGATACCAATCTGATTCGAGGTATCTTCATCGAGCGGGACAGTAATCAAATTGTGCAAATCCCTCTCAGTAGGAATCGGACTGCAGACTCGTGGTTTTGGTCGGATGAGCGTAACGGCACCTATACTGTTAAAAGCGGCTATAAACGCCTGACAGTAAGAGTTGAAGAGAACCCGCCAACCACACGAGCTAAGGTGTGGAACCTATTATGGGGGGTTCATCTTCCTCCAAAAGCAAAAAACCTGATGTGGAGAGCTCTAACTAACTGCCTTCCGGTTATGGCTGAGCTGCGATATAGACATGTGCCGGTGTCGGATGTCTGTCCTATTTGTGCTACCACGGAGGAAAGTATACATCATGCGTTATTGGGTTGTTTATGGGTTCGTCAGGTCTGGCGCCGATTCGCTATTGGAGAAATCGGAAGATCACGGGCGGACGTAATGGACTTTTGGTTGGCGGTGTCCACAAAACCGAGACAGCAGCTGGAGGTGGCGGTAATGTTGTGCTGGAAGATCTGGCTCAACAGAAACGAGCTTGTTTGGCAACAGAATTTAGCGCCTGCAGCAATCGTGTATGAAGGAGCTGTTGCGTTTTTAAAGGCTTGGAAGGAAGCTCAGAACAGGCTTTCGGTACTCGAAAATCATTCGACTACGCCTGCTAAGACAAGTAAGTGGACCAAACCAGCGCCGGGCTTCCTTAAACTGAACGTTGATGCTGCGTGGTCGGCAGAAACGAACAATGCAAGCTACGGCTGTGTTATCTGCAATGATGAGGGCGTTTTTGTCGCGGCCTGTAACGGCTTCCTACCGCATACACCAGATGCCACTTTTGCCGAAGCTCTGTCAATCCGCGAAGCCCTGAGCTGGATCAAAGACAATAATTGGAATAAGGTAATTGCCGAGTCTGATGCCCAAATAGTTACTCAGTCAATGGTCCACACATCGAAGGCGGTTTCGCCTTTCTTTGTCATAATCAGAGATTGTAAGCAGGCTCTAAATAATCTCTCGGGATGCTCCTTAGTTTTTTCTAGGCGCTCTACCAATAATTCAGCGAATATTCTTGCCAAGAATGTAATAGACAGTGATCACTGGGGTGTGTGGTACTCAATCCCACCTCCTTTCCTTTGTAATAGTCTTTCCATTCTTTAATTCCATTCATTCTTTCATTCAAAAAAAAAATAGCCATGGATATTTCCATGAAATTTCCTAGGCTAATTTGGCTTATCTTTGGCTCCAAGTTGGCTTGGAGCCAAAAATAAACTAAGTTTAGGGCTCCATTTGCCTATAAATAGGATGGAGCCCAAGGCATAGAGGAGGAGAAAAAAACCCGAACCCCTGGAAAAATTTCCCGAGACCCGAACGAAGCAAAAACACAAAAAAAAATCTGACTCAAAACACTATCAATCGACTTGATTTGGCATCCCTATTACCGTTTGAGAGGTAATAATCCGAGGAACTAGACCCATTTATTTATTCATCTCTTTTTATTGTTTGAATCTATTTATTTATTTGTTTTTTTACACTTTTAGTGTTTAGATTTGTTAAATTATAATTTTTGGTTTTGCATTTGAACAAGTATTTGGTTTTAGTTTTGAAATAAAAACTTTGTTTGGATCCCAATACAAACCGTGACCCGATTCAAGGGTAGTTCGGGATCCAAACGTCGTAGATCCGTTGTTTTATAAATGTTTTGAACCGTTATTTTCACTAAAACGTCGTTTTAGAATCCTCCGTTACAAACCATGACCCGATTTGAGGTAGTTTGGAGGCTAACATGATAAAATAGAGTAGATCTAATGTTTTTGATAAATCTGAAAAATATAGGAGCTGTTCTGTAATTATTCGTTTTCTGTCACTAAAGGCAGTTTACCGACGGATTTTCCGTCGGTACATCTGCTGAAATTTTAAAAATACTCTTTTAAGCCCATTTTCTTAACTTTTGGATATTTGGTCCTTTGTATATGTATATGTGATTATGTAATTATTTTATTAAAATTATTTTGGGGGTATATAACTAATACTTATTTATTATATATTTACTCATTTTGTGTTTGGGTATTATTTATATTATTCTAACTTTATATATATATATAGGTTTTCTTTAAGCTCATTTAAGCTATATCTAGTTATTATTTTTGTGGATTATTTGCTTGGCTCATTTGGGATAATTAATAAATGCTTTTGGGGTTATTAGATATTATTTTGGGTATTGATATTTGGATGTACATTAGGTGAGTTAATTTCCATATAGTTATTATGTAAAAAACTATTTTGGGGTTAAATGTTATTTTCTTATTTATGAACCTTGTTCATTCTTTTTTTACATTTGTTTTATTAAAATAAAAGTGTAATGTGTCTAGTAGTATTTTCATTACTATTTTACATATTAATAATCATAGGATATATCATTTCTTCACTTATTTTCAATCTATAGGTATAATTACCATCTTTACCCAATATATATATATATATGTTTTAAAAGTATTTGGGTTGGGTGAATTTGGGTTTAATTTGTAAGTGCTGTAATTATGTTCAAATAAAGGATAATTGAGTGAAAAATGGAAAATAAACCACAAAAAAGAAAGTTTGATTTGTTTATTTAAGCAAAGGTTTTTTAGACATCCCTAAAGTGTAAATAAAAGGCTTTTTTTTATCATTTCAAACCACTTTCTAAACATCACGTTTTAAAACCTTAATTTGTTCCAACGACGGATTAAGCGAACCTTGTAATTAAAATTGTTTTTGTGAATAATGAGGTTTTGAATTGTTTTCCTAACTAAACGGTTTTGTACAAAACAAATTGACTTGTATGCTTAATCACGCTTTTAGATAGAAACTGTTTGCTCAACGTTTTCAAATGTTCGAGTCGTTCCAACGGCGATTCGAGTGAACATCATTAACGGGGTTTTGAAATGTACTTAAATCGTTCCAACGACGATTAAGGTATGAACCATGTAAATAAACTCGTTTTTGGAGAATGAGATTAGCTTAGAGTTAGTGTATAATCTAAAGCATAAAATCACACTGTGAATAAATCAATTCTTTCTTCTCCCCCTCTCTCTCCTATATACTTTAAATTTATGCAAAATGGGTGATTCTTTACTAAAATGGCTTTCAAATAACATGCTCAAAACGGTTTTCAAAGCGAGAAAGAAAAGGTTTCAAATGAATTTTAAACTTAAAGAAATATGTGATTAGTCCGTTATCGCCTAACACGCTGAGTAGGAGGCCGGTGGTTCATAATCGGGCGATGTCGGGGTGCCTAGTAGCCTTTCTCCGGAAAGGAGCTAGCCTTCTCGGCTCGTACCTAAGTTTCCCGAACCCTCACCGGTCTCCCGCAAGGGATCGGTGTTCATTTTCCCATTCGTGGGTGGCGACTCTTCCATACTCTGAGTTCCGGTCCTGCCGAGCAGCTTGATTCCATTAGTTGCTTTCGGCGCCAATCACCGCTTACGTCGCCATGAGGTGTCCACCCCCCGGTCCGCCCGAGCGAGGTTGTTCGGCACCTTGTCTAACAGTTGGCTCAGCTCCAACCTCACTAGCTGTCTCCTCAGTGTCCTCAGCATGATCCTGACCGCTTACTTCTTCTTCTTCTTCATCTTCTTCACTATCGACATCTAACTCTTCCTCAACTTGTGCAATGAACTGATCATCCAGAAGCACATCATCTTCTTGATGCTCAGCTACAGTTCCTAGACACTGTGTGTAGTAAGAATCACCAGGAACAACGACGTCAGTAGGGATAGCATCAATAGGAGTCAGTGTAGAAGACTTCTGCTTCTTTTGAGGTTGCTCATCAGCATCTGTTCTTTCCTCAATTTCAGGCTCATCTTGCCTGCTCCTTTTCTCAGCTGACTTAGGTCTCTCCTGACCTGGTTCAGCAGCTGACTTAGGCTTCTTGTCCTGAGGCTCAGCCTTCTTTGAAGGAGTCCCAACAACTTTCCTCTTGCGGTCAGCTGGAGCCTTTGTCCTTTTGCTTTGCTTTGGAGCTGTTTCCTCAGCTTGTTGTTCAGCAGTAGCTTTTCCTTTCTTTAGTGGCTGATTGAACTTCAAAGCCCTCAGTGAAGCCGTGGTAATCTCAGATCCTCTAGCCTTGGTTTCCTGAGATAGATCAATTTGATGATCTAAGAGGATTCTGGTGATGAGCGATCCCAGCATGAGAGTTCCAGTGCTTCTTAGGAAGCCAGCAATCAAGAATACTGGCATGTTGATCGGCTTGTATATCAGCATATGCCATATGAAGCATTGCTCAAAATTCGTCGCTGAGGTGGTGCAGTTGATCTTGGGATAAATGAAGTAGGTCAGCAGATAGTGAGCCATCTTTTGGTGCTAACCCATTGAGGTACTTGAGACTTCTCCAGAGTGGCCATAGGGTTTACAGAAGGTGGTATCGTACCCAGTACCGTCATGATCTCCAGATCACCTCAGTTTTGTTCCCTCATTTTTTAACTTCACCAAGTTAGCGAGATAAGTAGGGTTTATGAAAATGGTTTTTTTCTTTACCACAGTTACCAGATAGTCCTGGTTATCATCAGCAACTCGGAGATTGTGGTAGAACTCCCTTACTAGGTCAGGATATGTGTGATCTCTAATGGAGAACAACTCTGTCCAGCCATTCTTCGATATCCATTCGGAGAAGGGTTGCTCGGATGTTACGAAGGCCTCAGAAACCCATCGTGAGAAGTCTACTTTCCATTTGTTAATGTCTTCAAATACCTTGGTATAGGTTCTGGCCTTGGTCGGCTTTCCTTTAGATGAGGTAGCTTGGCCAGCTTTGCCTTTGCTCGGCATAGTGACCTTGGTGGTTTCAGGCACAGTAGTTTGCCTAGAGGGTTCATCGGAGCTGGTCTTAGGGGTGACCGGCACCGGAGATGTTAACGGAAACTATGGTCATAGTTTCAGAAACAGATTGGGAAGCTTTGAGAGTTTTGAGAGAGAGAATGCTTTGCCAAAGAAAATTCGATAAGTGTAAAGAAAATAAAAATGGGGATTTACCCATTATTTATAGCGGTGAAGAGTGGATCTTATCGAATCCATGTGTCAGTTTTGCCTTGGGATTGTCAACCGACAAAGATCTTGGCTTTTATGACACATTCGGCACATACGTCATCCTAGGTGGCTATTCGCGTGCTTTTGCATTTAATTCAACGGATCTAACACTCAGCGTTTAGAATACTAAGCGTTTTATATTCTGAGTGGTCAGTAGTATATAAAAGGATGATTTCTCAGTTTGAGATTACTACTCGATGTGCATATTTGCTCAGTATAGATATGTATTTTGCGTTAAGTACTCAGCGTAACAATCACTCAGCATGCATTTGCATAAATCATTCAGCATAGTAATTCACTCAGCATAAATTTTCATTTTATAATAGGAATTTACTGAAGAGGATTAAACATACCAATGGCTTCTCTCAGTATGCTGAACTGTTCACGAGCCAGTGGCTTTGTGAAGATATCCGCAAGCTGCTCATCTGTTGGGACGTAGGTCAGCTTTATCTCACCCTTGAGTACATGGTCTCTAATGAAGTGATGTTTTATGCTGACATGCTTCATTCTGTTGTGTTGAATTGGGTTCTTTGATAGATCAATTGCACTTTTGTTGTCGCATTTGACCTCAATTGTCTTTGTTTGAACACCATAGTCTTCAAGCTGTTGCTTAATCTATAGTACTTGAGCAACACAATGACCAGCAGCAATGTACTCAACTTCAGTGGTAGACAAGGCTACTGACGCCTGCTTCTTGCTGAACCAGGATACAAGACAGCTTCCTAAGAAATGACATCCTCCAGAGGTGCTTTTCCGTTCTAACTTGTCTCGACCATAGTCAGCATCATTGTATCCAACGAGTGTAAAGCCATGAGTGTTGGGATACCATAAACCTGCGTTCACTGAGCTTTGCAAATATCTAAGGATTCTTTTTATAGCTATGTAATGAGATTCCTTAGGGTTAGATTGATATCTAGCACAGTAGCATATTGAGAACTGAATGTCCGGTCTACTTGCTGTTAAGTAAAGTAGAGAGCCTATCATACCTCGATACAATTTGCTCTCTACCGACTTACCATTCTCGTCAGCACAGAGGACAGTGTCAGTGTCCATAGGAGTGGATATTGGCTTGCAATTTTCAAGATCATATTTCTTCAATATCTCATTGGCATATTTAGCTTGACTGATGAAGATGCCATTCTTTCCTTGTTTGATTTGAAGTCCAAGGAAGAAGTTGAGTTCTCCCATCATAGACATTTCAAACTCAGTCTGCATTTGCTTGCTAAATTCCTTGCACATTGACTCATTAGTAGCACCGAAAATAATATCATCAACATATATTTGAGCCAACAGGGTATCTTTACCCTTTCTCTTAATGAATAAGGTTGTATCAGCTTTGCCCCTGACATAGTTTCTAGTCAACAGGAAACTGGTCAGCCTCTCATACCAAGCACGTGGTGCTTGCTTGAGGCCGTACAGAGCCTTTTTGAGTTTATAAACGTGGTTTGGGAATTTAGGATCCTCAAACCCTGGAGGTTGATTAACATAAACTTCCTCATTTATAACTCCATTAAGGAATGCACTCTTAACATCCATTTGAAACAGTTTAAAGTTCATGTAAGATGCATATGCATATAAAATCCTAATAGCCTCTATCCTTGCCACTGGGGCAAAGGTCTCACCATAGTCAATACCTTCTTGCTAACTGTAGCCCTGAGCTACAACCCTTGCTTTATTCCTAACTACGTTTCCTTGCTCATCCAGCTTGTTGCGGAAGACCCATCTTGTTCCAATGGTCTTCTGACTCCTTGGATGTGGCACTAGCTCACATACATCGTTTCTTCTGAATTTGTCAAGTTCCTCTTGCATTGCGCTCATCCAGAATTCATCTTCCTCAGCATCAGCGAAGTTCTTAGGTTCCTGAACTGAGACGAAGGCTACATTGCTGAGGTACCTCCTGAGTTGGTTTCTTATCATCAGGGTATTCTCAGCGGCATCAGGGATTGCACTCTCTGAGTGCCCTCTTGGAATCCTTATCTCTTTGGGTAGATTGATGTCTTGTGCTATCTGTGTTTCAACAATCTCTGCAGGTGAAGACTGGTCAGTGAAAACAATATTTGGTTCACTTTTACCTTTGGTCAGCCCTTGAGGGAATGACTCAGTGGCTGTATCTTGATCAGCGGGTACTGAGTGTGGATCATCCTCGATCAGCGGCAGATATCTTCCTGCAGGGTTAGTTTCGTCGAACTCAACATGTACTGACTCTTCTAAAACTTGAGTTCGTTTATTGAAAACTCTGTATGCTTTGCTGTTTGTTGAGTAGCCTAAAAAGATAGCTTCATCAGCTTTTGAGTCAAACTTATCTAGGCTATCTTTGGTGTTTAAAATAAAACATTTACAGCCAAAGGCACGAAAGTATCCAATGTTGGGCCTTCGTCCTTTCCAAAGTTCGTAGGCGGTTTTCTTTAGTATAGGTCTAACGAGAGCCCTATTAAGAATATAGCACGTTGTGTTAACAACTTCTCCCCAAAAGTACTTTGGAAGCCTATGCTCACTCAGCATTGTCCTGGCTATTTCAACGAAGGTTCTGTTCTTCCTTTCAACAACCCCATTTTGTTGAGGCGTCCTAGGAGCAGAAAAGTTATGGTCAATGCCGTTGGCTTCACAGAATTCAACAAACTGTTGGTTTTTGAATTCTCCACCATTATCACTTCGGATGTGAGCCAATTTTAGGTCTTTGTCATTTTCAAGTTTTCTAACCAAATTTGAAAATGTCTCAAAGGTCTCATCCTTGCTACTCAGCAAGATGACCCAAGTGTACCGAGAGAAGTCATCTATAATGACCAAGGAAAATCTTCTTCCTCCCAGACTCATCGGCTGGACTGGATCGAAGAGATCCAAGTGTAGTAATTCTAACGGACGCTTAGTTGAGACAATGTTTTTGCTATGAAAAGATTGTTTGGTTTGTTTTCCAGCTTGGCAAGCGTGGCATAATTGATCTTTTTCAAATCTAAGTTCAGGCAGTCCCTCAACCAATTGCTTTCTTGCTAATTTGGCCAGGAGGTCCATGCTTACATGACCAAGTCTCCTGTGCCATAGCCAAGAATTTTCTTCCTTTGAAACTATGCATACAGTTTTTGAAAACTTTTTCTCTAAGTTTAGCATAAAGACATTATCAATCCGAGGGGCAGTTAAAATTAACTCATTTGTTTTTCCCTCGTATATTTTACATCCAGTAGCATCAAATATAACTTTTCTCCCATTGTCATATAGCTGAGCTACGCTGAGTAAGTTATATTTGAGTCCGCTGACTAGGGAGACTGACTCAATAGTAGGATTACCTCCGATGGTTCCTGACCCTACTATCTTACCCTTTTTGTTGTCTCCAAAACTTGCACTTCCTCCTCGTTTACGCTCAAACGTGATGAACTGAGTTTCATCACCAGTTATGTGCCTTGAGCATGCGCTGTCAATATACCACATCTTTGACTTCTCAGCACACCTCAGGTTACCTGCATTGTAACTAGTTACTTTTAGGTACGCAATTCTTTTTGGGTCATTGCTTGTTAGGTTCAACAGGTAAAGCATCATATTTTATTTTATGGCGGCATACATGGACTGTATGGCCATTCTTTCCACAGAAGTCACAGCTGACCTTCCGTTTAGGATTTTTCACTGACTGGTCAGCACCCCAGTGCTGAGCGTGCCATCACACCTTTGTGGTATGTCCTTTCTTCCCACAGAAGTCACACTGGACATTTCGCTGGGGATTCCATCTCTGCTGGCCAGTACTTCGGTACTGAGCATTCAGAGGAATATTTCTTTTGTTTTGAACCTTTAGTTGGTTCTGGATATTTGTGACGTCCTTTCTCAGTTTCTTTGAATCTGATTGGACTTCAGAGACAGACTTATGTATGATCTCCATGTTATCATGCAAAGTTGAGTTGTCCTGAAGAAGGTATCTGAGGTCACTTAGCTTGACCTCTTCAACCTCATCACAACGCCTGCTGAGTGCTCTAATCTTCTTATAACACTTTTTGACAAGTGTATAGAGGTCACAAAGGTCATTACCCATTTCGTTTCTGAGCTGGGAAAGTGATATTACCTCATTTGATTGCTCCTCATCGTTAGATGCAATGGAGGGGTCAGCATGCTCAGAGACGCACGGCTCAGCAAGTTCGTCATCCATGAAGCATATCTTCGCTGACTCGGTGGCCTCAGCTTCTGTTGATGAAGACTCATCACTGTCGCTCCATGTAGCCACCATTGCCTTTTTGCCGTTCTTCTTATCTTTCCTCAGCGTGGGGCAGCTTGACTTGATATGGCCAGTTTGATGACATTCAAAGCATATAATGGGCTTTGAGTTGTCTTTCTTGTATTTGATGTCGCTGGACTCAGCTTTATACTTATCAAACTTTCTGTAAGGCTTCTTAGAATATTTGTCATTCTTCCTGAACAGCCTTTTCATCTTCCTTGTGAACATAGCCATCTCTTCATCATCTGTTGAGCTCCCATCAGTGGAGTCAGCTTTCATGACAAGAGACTTCTGCTTCTTGTCTTCAGACTTTTCCTTCACCTTGAAGTTTTTCATTGATATCTCATGGGTCAGCAGCGAACCGATGAGTTCGTCATATTTGTAGGTGGTTAAGTCCTGAGCTTCCTTAACAGAGGTCTTCTTTGCTTGCCAGTCTTTAGGAAGACTCCTGAGTATCTTTTTGACTTGTTCTTCCTCAGTGAAGATCTTTCCAAGTCTCTTGAGCTTATTGATGATGTTGGTAAACCTTGCATTCATATCAGATATTCCCTCATCATTGTTCATTTCGAACAGCTCGTACAGTCTCATCTGCTGGTTCACCTTGGACTCATTTACTTTATTGGTTCCTTCGTAGGTGACCTCCAGCTTCTTCCAGATCTCTTGTGCTGACTCACAACCTGAGATTTTATTATATTCTGTAGCATCGAGCGCACAGTGAAGCATATTTATAGTCGAAGTATGATTTTGTAGCTTCTTGAGATCATCCTCTGTCTATTTGGCCTCAGCTTTAACAACTGTTAGGCCAGCCACAACTTCGACAGGTACAAATGGACATTGGACTATGGATAGCCAGACACTCATATTTGTAGCCTGAATGAAATTTTTCATCCTATTCTTCTAGAAGGTATAGTTAGATCTGAGTTGTTTGGTTTCCTGGGAGAAACCGAGTACTGTTTTCGCCCATAGTGGGGATCAGCTCAAGGTTGTTAAACCTTTTACAGTGAGCTTTTAGGCTCTGATACCACTTGTTGGTCCCTTATAACGTTACAAGTATAGTTCCAAGGGGGGGTTAGGAACTATTTAAAAATTTTAAGTTAGGGCAGACGTCTTTTTCGTGAGAAAAAGGTTTTAACAGCGGCACTGAGTGAATAGTAAGATACTAGCTTAGTCAGCTGGTGACTAGGTCAGTTTCTTTACTTGAGTCAGAAGATAGCACTTAAAGTCTATTCCTGAGCTCAGATATTCAATGCGCACAACTCAGCTTGACCTCTTTACTTGGTCAGTTTTTGTTTAAGCAAGCAATAAATATATAAAGGAGTTTAAGGTTAGAAATATGTGACTCAGCAGATTTATCCAGGTTCGGCCTCCAAGCCTACGTCCTGTCCCCGGAACACGTTCCGAGATTTCGAATTCTCTACTGAGCTCTTTAACGGTGGAGCATCAAACCTTTTACAATCTTAGCAACTGAGTATAACAATAGTACCTTCCTCTATATCTCTACTCAATCCTAATCTCCCGCTGAGTACTATAACCGAGTACTCAGCCTCTCCTTTCTAATCTCTAGAAATGATAAGTGTTTGTCCTAAACAATGATTGCTAAGACAGCTTAGATGATTGAATAATCACTCTAGACTTTTACACAAAAGATATGAAATTTAGTGTAAGATTGCTTTGCTTTTTCTTGCAGAACTTTGCGTAGAGATTTGGTCAGCGTAATGGCTTGATCATGTTCTGTGTGGAATGAAGCAACTGAAGTGCTCTATTTATAGAGACGTCTGAGGCATCGGTCATTTCGAATTTCGAAATAACCGTTGGAGGGAAACGGCTTCCCGTCGTTGTCATCCTGACTTTCTCAGAGCTCTCGACCAATCAGATTTGAGTATCTTCTGTCCTCGGTCAGCTTTTGATCAGCTCGGCAGAATGTCTCTTCATTTATGGTAAGGTCAACTAGACAACATTCTGTCTCGTCTGAATTTTACCCAAAATGGAAACACTTTGTCTGGAAGTTGTTCTTAGCCAGCTGCTGTCTTGTACTCTTTGTTGAATCAACTCAGCAGCTTCGTCCTGAAGTTGTTCCACGAAGGTCTTCTAGATCCTTCTTCCGCTGAGTTGCGTTTTGTACATAACGACAGCGTTTTGACATACGCGGGCCGAGTTGCCTTAAACTGTTTGACTTGGGCTTTGACTTCCGTATTGGGCTTTGGGCCTTTTAATCTTTGTGTCTTATAAACAATTTAACTTAACATTGAACAAACACATTAGTAGAATAAATCAAAGCATTTAAACTTAGTGTGTTTAGAATATGTTTTTAATTATACTTAAACAATTTTGTCAAATCAAAATTATGTGGAAAGGTGTTTCAACAGTTCCCTCCGGCTTCCACAAGCTAAGGTCATGAACATTAAAAGAAGAAGATATCTTCCCAAGCCAATTAGGAAGGGTTAGTTGGTAGGCATTGGCGCTAATCTTCTTGGTGATCCGGTAGGGGCCATACTTCCTCGGCCTCAATTTGCTACTAGTAGCATGCATGAGTCGCTCTTTGCCCAAGTACACCATCACCTCATCCCCCACCTCAAACTGCACATCTCTCCGGTGTTCATCAACCTTGGCTTTGGTCTTACTATTTTTCCCTTCAATGCTATGCCGAACTTCTTGGTGCATTTGATGGTAGTCGTTGGCCAAATTCTGTGCCGCTACACTCTTCTTCTCCCCCTTCGGAACTTTACTCAAATCAAGCGAATGGTTCGGTGCTTTGGTGTACACAACCTCGAAAGGCTCTATGTTCTTAATTTGAAGAAGAAAAATCAAATTGATTTGATTCATGTGCCTAGCAAGCTTTAGTTCTTATTCCACAAATGACAATGTAGAGGGAGTTTTATTTTTCAAATCCTCAAATCTCGCTCAAAAGGATTGCTCCAATCCTTGGTGAAAGGTACGTATTAGTTTTTCCTAACCTTAATTAAAATTGCATATGGTAGATCCTTGAGGTTACTATTAGATTCTCGATATGAGATATCTATCGAGTTTAGGTTGTCACAATGACTTTCTAGAGTCTGCTTATGACTTATGGGACGAAAGTAAAATTTTATCGACTTGATAGAGTCTGTTTATGACTCGTGGGTATTCATAGGGACCTAATAGAGTCTGATTATGACTCATTGGCAAGTTGAAAAGAGAATTTTTTTGCTATCTTCAGCACACTAAAGGTCGTGGCATGTTTTTTCATAAAGATTATCCTACTTTTCTTTATGACTTCACTAATACAGATTGGACAGTCAATCTTGATAGAAAATCCACTACGGGGTATGCACTTCAATTGCTTCATCTTCTACTAAGACTGAATATCATGCTCTTACCACTAGTGCTTCAGAATCTGGTGGCTTCAGATTAATCTACATGAACTTGGCTTTGCACTACCACATCCTCTTAGGTATTTTGTGATAATATATCATCAACATATCTCACAATTAATCATATTTTACATCACCGTAGCAAGCATATAGAAATTGACTTCTTTTTTATGCGCAATCATGTTTCTAAACACTTGTTGAAGGTAGAGTACATTCCAACATTGGATCAGATTGCAGATTATTCTAACCAAACTTCTTTGCAAGGAACGTTTTGAGCTGCTTTGTTCCAAGTTGAATGTTTGTGGCACCTGCGCTCAACTTGTGAGAGGGTAATAGAGTAATATGTTCATGTATAGGATTAACTACTTGTATATATCCACAATATCATCAATGAACTATTGATGTTGCCTCACAATCTTTAAGGGAAGTAGTGAGTTATTGGTTGGAGTTGTGAATTTATGAGTAGGGGGTGACTCAATCATTTTAGAGGTCATATGCCTCTATTTTTTATAAATTAAAAGTTAAAATTTAGTTATTATTTTTACAGAACCAAGAAATAAAGATGAAACTTTTTGAAACCATTTGTACAGAATGAAGCATTTAGCAATTGTATTATTGTTAGAATAAAGTACAAAGTAAAAACCATATGGTTTGACCTTTTTGCAAATGCAGATTCGTGATTTAAAAAGTTGCAAATAGACGGTCTGTGGTTTGTGCGGTTTAGAAACTCAAACATTCAGTTAAAAATTATCGTGGCTATTTAGCCAAAACGGGGAAGGATTTTGAGAAATTATAAAGTCTGATTTTGCAAATTACTTCGTATGTACATAAATTAACTAATACTAAAAAATTGATTCTCAAAACCTTTAATGCAACTTGCACAAACCACAAATAAATGTTTGAATGTTTTTAACTGCGGGACTGTGTTTGCAAATTGGTCAAATCATAAGATTTTTCTTTTTTTACTTTACATTTGGTGTTAATAGAGAAGTTGAGAAATAAATTTTTGTGGGTTCTATTATGCTATTTTTGTTGAGAGACGGTGATTGAAGAAATGGACAGTATGTTCTATTGAATTTCGATTTCATTTTAATTAACTATATTTTTGTTGTTTTATATGATTACTGTTAGAACTGGAACTGATAAAACAACAAAAACCGAACAAAAAGAAATGGGCAGAGTCGCAGACTAAGTCGCTTTCTTTAAGACGTTCGCGGAACTGCCGGGAAATTGCAAGCAGTGTAATTTCCGGTCGCCTCCAGGATAAAGCAGCCCTCTGTGTACGAATTTGTATTGCAACCGTAAAAATATGTTTCTGTCTACACTCAATATCGATTGCTCAGTTTCGAAAGTAAATTGTAATTTTGTCTTTTGGAAAGACAGTCTCACACCTATTTATACAGAAAAAAAGAGCTGTTGAGCTCTGATTTAGTGGAGAAGGTGGGAGAGAAATCAGGAAAGGTGGAAAGACTGGTTCAGGAAGAGACTCGATCAATTAAAAAAAGAGACGTTATGGAAGACTAATTCAGAAACTGTATTTAATTAAATAAAATTAAATATCGAATTTAATAAAAAATAATAATAAGCACGCGTGTGGTGGTCAAGCATGAGGTAGGTCTTCACCCTTTCACAAAAGTGGGATACCTTTTGGGACACACTCAAATGTGTGAGGACCTCCTTTATAAATACACCCACCAAGTGCTTTGAAAACAATGTGAGATACTTTCCACTCTATATGACAAAGGACATGAGCTTTTTTATAAATTAAATATTGGGCCAAGCCCAACAACTGTTAAAATTACATAAAAATAATAATCATCTCTATACATAAATTTTAGGCTTAAAGCATTATTTGGCCCCTGACCTATCCAAAATTGTGTCATTTGGCCCCTGACCTATTATTTGATCACATTTGGCCCCTGATCTATCCCATTTGGTGAAATTTCACCCAATTTGTATGAATACTTAATGGAATCGTTATCTCATTGATAAGCACTTATATTTTGATACTTAAACTTGAAACGTGATATTTTTTAAATTTTTTTTTCCACATTAAGTGGAAATAATTAATTAGATTGAAAAAAAAGAAAACACAAATCCTAAACTAAAATCTATTAAGTTTAAGTGTCAAAATATCGTTATTTATAAATGAGATAATGATTCGGTTAAGTTTGAATCCAAATTGGGTGAAAGTTCACCAATTTGGAATAGATCAGTGGCCAAATGTGATCAAATAATAGGTTAGGGGCCAAATGATAAAATTTTGGATAGATCAGGGGGCCAAATAGTGCTTTAAGCCTAAATTTTAACAATTAAGATTTAAATAATAATTTTAATTAAAATATATTTAAAATTAGATTAAAGGTGTTAATTGAAATATATTTTAAATTGAAAAGTGCTTTAAATCCAAATATACTTGGTATTGTGTAGAAGGAATATTATGAATCACGTGTAAGAGTAGCTTATATTATTCTAGAACATGTAAGTTGCCGGCAATCTGCATGAAATTGAACTAACAAAGTTGTATTTAGCTAAATACTATTATTTATTCTTTTTTTCTAGAAGCTGAACAAGGTTTTAGTTAGTCAATCAGTTGTTAGAAATTTTTAATGATAGACTGAGTTGTTCTATATTATAGATTCTGTTCTGCAAATTCATTTTTTTTATTTTATTTACTTTTGCACTACATTTTGATTCCTAACTTTATACATTATTCAGACAAATAAAACTACACAATCCTTCATATCCATTAGGGATGTAATTAGTATATCCTCTTGTTTGGTATAGAGCTGTTTTTTTTTTTTTTTTTTTTTTTTGGGTAAAATTAGAGATTTGAGTCACTTTAAAAGTTTTGACTAGTCAAACATCTAATAATGATGTTTGGTGAAGAGATGTTTTAAAGAGTTTATCGGATCCACAAAACTAATTTTGAAAAAACTCATTTTAGAAGTCTTTTCAATTTGCTTATTGCTCCATCTCTTTTGAATGATATTTTTACTCCTAAGTATTACCCTTTAATCCTAAATAAATGTTTTATCATGTCTTTATTTATCATTTACCCAAACAACTATTAGCAATTAGCTAAGTTTTACCAAACAAGTTTACACAATCAGCTAACAAAAAAGGTAATCAACTTACAGTTAATGTAATCAGCTATTAATTAACATCTATTTACCAAACAAGATCTAAATGTGTAAGATGAAGATAAAGAGATGGGTTGGAATGCACCACATTGTAGGGGTGGTTTCCAACATCCTTGTGCTTTTTTGCCTCTGGATTTTCGTAAGAGTCTTGTTTAATAGGAGTTTTGTTATTTGGATTAAAAATGGTTTATTACCAATATATGAGGTAAATTACTTCCATGGCCACAGAAGTTTATCCCAATTAATATTACGTGTATTAAATTTTAAAACATAATATAAAAATCATTAAATTCTACATTTTTTTAATATTACAAGCTATTAAATTTCAATTAGCATTTTAAAATAATAGTTGATATCTCAAAATAAAAAATTTCAAGAATTAATTATATTTTAAACAATTCTAATTTTTCGATTTTTTTTGTTTTAAAATTATTTATATGTAGATTAGACGTGATTTATAAAAACGTAATTTCATATTTACTATATAGTTTTCAACAATTTTAAATTTTAAATTTTTTATTTTAATTATGAATAATAATAAAGTGTATTGAGTTTTGAACAGTGTAAAACATTTGTAAATAGGCCAGAAAACAATCAAGTGTATGGAGAAAAAAACAGAAATACATTTAATGCATATCGTAGAAGAAAGGCAGAAAATGCCAAATAGTAAACCCATTTTATAATCTCTATGATATTGATAGAATAGAATAGAATAGAAAGATGTGGGAAGTTTCCAACCATAGCCATAGAAACGTAACCAAAGGGGAAAACGTGTGTCACAGCTCTTTTGTCGGCTCTAGTCTAGAAGCCTACTTATATCATTTCACTAAAATTCAACCAACCCTTCTAGATCTAACCCTCCTTTTCTTACATTAAATTAACCTAAAAAAACATCCTTATATAACCAACCAACCTTAACATACAAAATCCCCAAATACAGAAATTAGAAAAAAGATGAGTAATATCTCCTCCACCTCCACCAAGTCTTATCTTTTGTTGCTCCTAATTATAGTGACTGTTTCTTCATCTTTGGAATCAAAAATCACACAAGCAAGAACTCTTTCTTTCCTTCCTCCTGCTGATTTTGGAAGTAAGAACATCACTTTTTCTCTTCTTTTTTTGAAAATTTCTCTATTGTGTTACTTATACTGATAAAAGTATGTAATTTTTGCAGAGAATTCAAAGATTTTTGCAACTTTGGGAGTTGTTTGTAAGTGCTGTGATGATGGTGAAGAATGCAAAAATAAGTGGGAAGGGTCTTGTCTTAAGCTCCAGTGCTTTCCATGGAAAAATGTTAATTTACCCATTACTTAATTATATACTATTTTCTGTACATAATCAGGAATTAATGAAGATGAGTATACTTTTTGAATCAAATTTTTGTTAAGTATATAATTAGAAGACTAGTTTCATGTAAATTACTACTTAATGAAAAGAGATGGAAGAATTATGTGATTAAGATGGGGTTTGTTTACTTACTTTTCACTTTCTGCTTGTCTTTTCAGTTTAAAATACAGAGTTTGATTAGACACCTTCTGTTTGCCTTTTACAGTGAAAAGTAGCTGTTTACAAAAGCAGAGAATCTCTCCTTTTTGTAAAAGTAGCATTTTCCAAAAACAAACAGCAAACAATAACAGTAAACAGGAACCTTAAACACAACAGAAAACAGTAAACAGCTAAACAGACTCTAAGTCTATTGTTTGGAATTGGACAATTTGAATGGAGATAAATGAAAATTTATTGGTGAGCAGAATAGTCTCTGCATGCCTTATTTATTGGTAACCATTCTTGAAAGATTATATTAGTTTCAAATTGGACTGACTTTTTCATCTTCTTTTGCATCTTAGATTGAATATCACTATCACAAACAACCACTAGAAGTATATAATAAGGTTTTGGATATCTAATAATTTTATAACCATATGCATTTATCTCCTAGAGGGCGAGCCTTGGCGCAACGGTAAAACGTTGTTGTCGTGTGACCAGAGGTCACGGGTACGAGTCTTAGGAGCGGCCTCTTGCCAATTAAATTGGCAAGGGAAGGCTTGCCTCCAATACACCCTTGTGGTGGGACCCCTTCCCGGACCCTCGCTCAGCGGGGACGCGTAATGCGAACAGGCCGCCCTTTTTTTTATGCATTTATCTCCTATTAAAAAAAAAGGTCCATCTTTTTGCAGTCTTATAAAAGAGGCACAAGTCATTTTTAACAAATAACTGCATTTACCAACTATACTTATAGTTTAGAATAAATTAGGATGTTACTATTCATTGTCTTTTTTTACTGATCACCGCCTCTTTTTTGACAATTTCGCCCTTCTCATTATTTTTGACTAAAAGCAGAAAATTATTTCTCTCTCCCGAGCAAAAATGAAATTCTAAAAAAAATGGACCCGAGAACTCCGGAAATGGACGATTTCGAAGACGGGGTAAAAAAATCGACCCGAGAACTCCAGAAATGGGATTTCAAAGACGAGGTAAAAAATCGACCCGAAAACTCTGGAGATGGAAGATTTCGAAGACAAGGTAAAAAATTGACCTGAGAACTCCGTAAATCGATGAATTTAAAAAAAGATTATATATTCGAAATTTTCCTGGGCGGGAGAAAATCTTGCCTGTCCTTTGGGCATGTGGGATATTCATCTGCCTGCCCAAAGGGCAGATGGAGGTGGGAAGTTCATCCGCGCCCTTTATTTTCATCCGAAATCCAACTTTTCTTCTATATTTTTGTTTTTAATGCGTTTGAACTGAATTTTTGACCATTTTTATGAATATCATTTATTTTCAGGTGTCATTAAAAGATTGGGTTGGTGACGAGATCGATTACAGTAGCCGTTTTCATTACGGGCATAATTTTCTAGACAAATTCCGAAGCTATTGAGTGGGCAAAAAAGTTGCAATTCAACATGGTTTCAAGCTGATTATTTCTTCACACAACCACGGAGGAAAACGGAATATTTTGAGATGTTCACGTGGTGAACGGTATAAAGGAGTTTTGAAAAGTTTGGATGGGGCTTTAAGAAGGAAAAATAAGACTAAAGCGTACAAATGTAAATTCACTTGTAAGGGTATACCGGTTGAGGAATCTTGATTTCAGAAGGGATTAAGGGTATGCACAACCATGCGTTGGCTGCCAGAGGTATATCGACAGATAAGCGGACTCAGTCCCGCATCCAAAAAAATTGTGTGTGACATGAGTTCGGTTCAAGCAAAGTCGTGTTCTATTTTGACGGTACTTCATGAAAAGAATCCAGCAAACAACCCAACTATAAAACATGTGTATAATTATAGAGATCAATTGAGGAAGGCTGGATTTGAGGGTAGAGACGTGGTTAGTCAATTTTTCCATCTTGCTATCGAGAACAAGTAGAGAATCGGGTTTTGCCATGTTTGAGTAATCTGCAACAACGAGATATCAATCTTGATACTTCGTGTCTAGCTTGTGTATATTGTCTTGAGGACGAATAGCATATTTTATCTGCAATGTCCAAACGCAACCGAAATCTGGAAAACTAAAATCATATCTCATCGAGTGGAAAAAATAGTCTTCAATGAAATGCAGAATTGGATAGTGGAGCTCCTGCAGAACATGTCGAGGTCTGAGCAGCAAGTTTTTATTGTGATGTTATGATGGATCTGGTATAGTAGGAACCGATTTATTGATGAGGGAGTCCGATTTACGCAAACAATTATCAGAGGCAAGATACTAAATTTTGTAGAATAATGGAATGAGCGATATGGCTATACGGTTTCAGCAGACAGAAATATCACAACGGCACAACAGAAAAATACGTTTGATAAATGGATTGCACCACCATTTGGAACTATTAAAATTAATTGTGATGGAGGATGGAGATTTGTTGAAACACCTTTCCACATGATTTTGATTTGACAAAATTATTTAAGTTAATCCATGATTAAGGGGCAATTAAATTTAAGTGCTTTGGTTTAATTGTACTAATGTGTTTGTTCAATGTTGAGTATAATTTTAAGTAAACAGAAATAAAAAGTACGACAGAATGAAGTCAGCATGAGGCACAGAAGCTGAGTAGAAAAGGACTCAGCATAATAGAAGAAAAGTCATCTTCAGAACAAACGCTTGAAGATGAAGCTGACTAAAGAAGCTGAGTGGAACACAACTCAGCACAATAGAAGAAAAGTCTTCTTCAGAACAAACGCTTGAAGACGAAGCTGACTGAAGAAGCTGAGTAGAATATGACTCAGCCTCGTCAGAGACAAAGAACAAAGGCAACATCAATGAAGTCAAGCTGAGTGCCCGTCTGGACAGCGTGAATGATCTGTTTGCAAAAAGACAAGATCCGACAACTGTCTGCACCAATACAGAAGCTTTGGAATTACGCACGGAGACAGTTTCGAGATGCATGGGTCAACTGGCCGTTGGTTAAAAGACGAAACTGGCGCTAGAAGACGAACCTGACGGAAAAAGACAAGCCTGACGCCTGCTAATTTCAGATGACAAGATTGGCCTGCTATATCTGTATGCTGACTAGTGAATGACGCAAGGAGCCGTTTGAATTCAACGGATACTTCCAGATTCAAATGATTGTCGCATCAGGAATTCACTATAAAAGGACAAGTGCTTCACTTGGATCCTTTGCCGAAGTGAAAAGAAAAAGAGCATACATACAAAGCACATTCAAACAAGAAAAGAAGATCTTACACCAAATTTCTATCTCTATGTAAAAGCTAGATTGAATTTGTATTCATCTAAGAACAAGTTTGTATCAATTGTAAAAGTTGAGAGAGTGGTACTGAGTACTCAGTTTTAGTACTCAGCGTTAGAGAAAATCTAAGTGTTCGGTTATAGCGCTTAGTGGGGTTGAGTAGATGAATAGAGGACGGTACTCTTGCATACTCAACTTCTTTGTAAACGGTTTGTGCTCTACCTTTAAAGAGCTCAATATTGGATTAAAAAAGCCCGGAAGGACTCTGGGGACTGGACGTAGGCAGTGAGGCCGAACCAGGATAAATCTTGCTGAGTAATTTCTAACCCTTTCTCTCAATATATATGTATGTGCTGTTTGCTTAAATTACTCAGGATATAAATTGTATAAGCTGACACTGAGTAATCAAAGTGCTGAGTTGGAAGCTAACCTTAAGTGTTAATTCCCAACTCACTTGTAAAACGGTTCTAGTCAGCCTCTGACTAAAGCTGTCTTACATCTCTCGGCCGTGCTGACCAAAACTGAGTTAAGTAATTTAAAGAATTGATTAAGTCAGTGTAATTAAGCGAAAAAGTTATATTAGTTCCTAACCCCTCCCCTGGAACAAATCACACGGGACCAACAAGATTGAATGGGGAGAGATGTAGTGTGGGAATTATTACTCGAGACTTTGCATGACAAATTATAGCGACAGCTGGTATTCGTCTTACCCCTTGTGAAACAGTTGAAGAATCTGAACTTCTTATTGTTATCGAAGGCCTCAAATTCGCGTGGGACTGTTGTTTCAAGCCGATAATACTGGAGTCGGATGCTGAGGTTGTAGTTAATCGACTCATTAGTGGTTCATATCCACATTCTTACCTATCGTTTCTCTATGAAGATGCTCTTAATTTAAAGCATGTTTTTTTGTCATGTCAGTTTTCATTTATTCGTAGAACAGAAAATAATGTAGCACATTTTTGCTAGCAAATTGGGCATAAGATTTGTTTTCCATGATTTTTTTTTTATGGAGGATTGCCCAGCTCATATTTGGGATATTATTTGTGTTGAACGTCCTTTAGACTTTAATTAATTCAATGAAGTTTTTCATCAAAAAAAAAAAAAAATTCAACAGATAATCATAATTTTTACCCAAATCTAAACTTGTAAATAATATTAAAATACACATAATTAGAAATATCCAAACGAAATGAATTCATATAAAAATTTAAAATTCAAACATAAGTATCGAACTAAATAAACAATCCATCAAGTTTGCATTTAAACATAAAGAAATGCAAATATTCAAACCATTAGCAATCTCAAAACATCAAAATATTTATTACAATATTAAATGATCACATCTTCTCGATCATCCTATTCATCGCATCTTCTCGGTCATTATTCATCAATTGTACAAAGAGGATGATCATCAATAACACAAGATTCATCTATAAAAAAATATAGTTAAATTAAATATCAAAACATAAATAAATTTAATATAACAAAAGTAATTAAATACATATAAGACAATAAATTTAATATGCAATTTCCATTTATCATCAATAAAATAAGCAGTTAAACACATATAAGACAAATTCCGAATTGATGTTTAAGAATCAATGATCAAACAAATTTTAGAAGATAACTTCTTGAAACTCAGTTTTAAATTACTCATTTCCTCTTTGTAGATGAGATAACAATCTCTGCCAATAGTTCTACGTGAAGGAACAAGAAAACATGGCTGCATCACACGATAAAATCCACAAAAACCCTCATGTTCAACAAAATATGAAAGACAACTCATCAATTATTATCATCCTAACAAGCCATTTCCTACCCTCTTCTTGATCAAACTTTTAATTAGTAACTAAATTAATAGCGGTATCATCAGAAAACTTGGATATAGGTCCAAAAGCTAATACAGATTGATCTTTAGCAATATTATAAGCAATGTTATCAAGTTCGGACCGGACCGACTGGTCAGACCGATCGGATCGGATACCGACAATGAATCCGGTCCAAACTTAACTGGTTCGATAAATATTCAAAAACCCAGTGTGAATCGGAGTTGAATCGACGACCGGAGGTCGAACCGGAAACCGATGCAACTCCGGTTCAGTATCATTGCTTAAGAAGTATATACACAAGCTCTGAAAAATCAAAAAATTCTTAACTTATTTATTGGAAGAGCAGATAGAGAGAGAAAGAGATAGGAGAGCAGAGAGAGAGAGAAAGAGAGAGGCCGCGAAGGAAGAGAAAAAATGGAAGAGTAGAGAGAGAAAGAGAAGAGGCGAAGGAACAGCAAAAGAGAGGCGGTGGAAAAATTTAAGGAACATCTTTGAAATAAAGATGTAATGGAAGCCTTCACATAATTAGGTTTACACTTAAAATTCATGGGCTAGGTTAGTGGCCCAAATAATTTTATTGGTCCAAATAATTTAAAGAGAACTAATTTTCACTAAATAAAAATAGATTTTAAATTAATTATATATAAATATTATTTATTTATTTATTACATCGGCTGATCAATTGAACCATCCGATCCGACCAAGTGACCCGTGACCCAGTTATAAATCCGGTTTGATGTCCGGTCCGGTTATGATAACATTGATTATAAGAATACTTCTTGCACCTAGTCAATAGTCAAGTGATTACTCAAACAATGTGCCACTAGCAAATGGACATACAAGAGACTTAGTGCAATACTTACAAGAAGTTTTAGGATCATTAGCGTCATTATTTTTACAAAGTGCTCCCATACCCATGATTTTTGTTTTCTTTTACGCACCTCTGTAATATCATGTTTGGGGATAGGTGGCTTTGATGCAGTGTGTTTCTGAGTTGTAGCCTTGAATGCAGTGTGTTCCTGAGTTGTAGCATTAGCAAAAACACATTGCACAAACATTTGCATTAGCATCTGTATATATTTGTATAGAGTATAGTACAGATTAAACGATTCGATTAACCTAAACTGCGGGTTTTTAACAACCCAAACTGAAACCGAAACCAACATATTTTTTCAATTCTAAAATAAAACCGTCGGTTCGGTTAACCGCTTTTCCAATTTGAATTTATTGGTTTTTGATTCGGTTATCGGTTTGTCCGGGTTTTTTCCCAATCCTAATTAAAATAATATACAATAGAGAAATTTCGAAAAGGTGGAGAAAAACACAAGTGTATTCCTTTAATCTCAGTTGTATTTTAACTTATATAAATTACGTACAAAAGACCATGGCATTGATGTATTGGTTCCATAAGAAATGTTTGGGTTACATCATTGAAAGAAATGGAGGTTTGAAGTTATAAATGAAAAGTTAAATTTGTAGACATTCAATACTTAAATATAAAATAAAATAAAAACTTAAATATGTTAAGAAACATGGTGAGAAATAGTATTCAAAATTCTTTCTATTTGCGCATGAAAAAAAAAAGAAAAAAAAGTTACGTCGCAAAAAAATAGGAAAAAATGCCGTTGTCGGGGATCAAACCCAGGTCACCCGCATGACAGGCAGGAATACTTACCACTATACTACAACGACTTTGTTATAATAATAATATGTATAAGAATTTATAGATCAATTATGATGAAGTAAAATTAGTCGCGGACTGCGTTTTGTGTTTTCCATTTTACCCTAAACTCTTTTATTTTTTTTCTGAATCTATGTAATATTTAAAAATGTCCTCGTTTATCAAATTTGGATTTTTTTTATTGCTTTTTGTTTTCTGCTCAATAAGTACTAGTATGTTTATATTCTACAACATAACCCGTTCTACAAAAATATTTTCAAATTTAAAAATGTACTTCAAACCTAAAAACCATATAATTATAGTATATAATAATACTGGTTGTTTCCAAAAATAAATAAATAAATAATCATCATGCATTTTTTATTTTCCTGAAAATTCTAGTGCATCTGACTGTGTTATATGTCATCAAGCCAAACAGACCAGAAAACCCTTCTGTAACAACACTAGTCATTCAATAAATGCATTTGATTTAGTACACATTGATTGTTGGGGACCTTACAGAAAGCATTCTATTAGTGGTGATCGTTTCATGTTGACTATTGTTGATGACTGCACCAGGGTGACTTAGACAGTCTTATTCAAATCTAAGGATCAAGTTCCCTCTCTTCTTGATGGTTTCTTCAACATGATATTCACTCAGTTCACAGTTAAAGTGAAACAGGTGAGAACTGACAATGGGAGTGAGTTTGTAGGTCGTTCTACACAGCTGATATTTCACAAACATGGTGTTCTTCATCAAAAATCCTGTGTATATACACCTCAGCAAAATGGCTTGGTTGAAAGAAGGCATAGGTCCTTAACCAATATTGCTAGAGCTCTTCTTTTTCAGGCTCATCTTCCTTCTTCTTTTTGGGGAGAGGCACTTCTTCATGCCACATATATTTTAAATCTCCTGCCCACAAAAGTGCTTAATTGGCATAGTCCTTATTATAAACTTTATCATAAAATACCAGATTATTCTCAGCTCAAAGTTTTCGGCTGTTCTTGTTTTCTGACAAATACCACTCCACAGAAAGACAAGTTTTCCACAAGGGCTTTTGAAGGAATTTATGTAGGCATGGCTAATGGTCAAAAGGGGTATAAAATCTACAATCTCAGCACACATAAACTATGTGTTTCTAGAGATGTGTATTTTCAGGAAGATACTTTCCCATATGCTCACTTCAAGACTAATTCACAGCAGACATTTCTTCAACCTACTTTACCTCTTCCTATTGACCTTAATGATATGGATACCTCTGATCCTACCTCAGATAATTCTGATCCATTACAAGTTATTCCCAATTCACCTTCATTCAACTCTTCGATTGCAATTCCATCTGTTTCAATTTCACATAACACTGAAACTTCAGTACCGAATGATCAAGATCTTCAAAACTCTACAAATATTGATCCAATTCCTACAACTCTTCCTAGAGTGTCGAGCAGAACCAGCAAGAAACCAACCTGGTTATCAGATTTTGTTACAAATCATGCTGCTGATGATCAGTGTTTCCAATTCAACGCATCTCATACAGCTTCTCTTACTCATGTGGAGAAAATTAGAGAACCAGTTACTTATGAAGAAGCTAAACAGGATTCCAGATGGCTCCAAGCTATTGATCAGGAAATTCAAGCTTTACACAATAATGACACATGGGAGTTGGTTCCTTTACCTAAGGGTAAGAAAGCGATTACTTGCAGGTGGATATTTCGAGTCAAATATAAGGCAGATGGGACTGTTGAACGTTTCAAAGCTAGACTAGTTGCTCGAGGGTACAATCAACAGTTTGGTGTTGACTATCATGATAGCTTCTCTCCTGTTACGAAAGTGGTTACGGTCAGATTGTTTTTGGCCATAGCTGCTGCCAAACGGTGGACCATTTATCAAGTTAACATTAACAATGCTTATCTCCATGGTACTATTGACGAGGAACTTTACATGGAAGCTCCAGCTGGTTATAAAGTCCCTAATGGCATGGTTTGCAAGCTTACAAAGTCGTTATATGGACTTAAGCAGGCTGGACGGCAATGGAACAAAGCTTTCTCACAATTATTGCTGAGTTTGGGGTTCAAAAAGTCCATACATGATTATTGCTTGTTTACTAAAAGCATTATCCATGATTTTGTGGCTATAATTGTCTATGTTGATGATGTATTACTTACTGGAACTTCCGAAGGATTGATTTCAGATGTTAAGAAGGCCATGGATAAAGCATTTACAATCAAAGATTTGGGGATCGCCAGATTCTTTCTAGGTATTGAGTTAGCAAGATCAGAGATGGGTATTTTGGTGAGTCAAAAGAAGTATATTACTGATTTGCTTACTGGGTTATAAGATGCAAAGGAGGCATCCAGTCCTTTTCCAGCAAATTCACAGTTTACAGATGAGGGAAAAGCTTATGACAAACCTGATCAATATAGAAGACTCATTGGCAGACTTCTTTATCTCGGATTCACACGTCCAGATATCTCTTATGTCACACAACAAGTCAGTCAATTTATGAGTAAGCCTACTATTTTTCACATGGATGCAGCTCTACATGTGCTGAGATACCTCAAAGGCACATCTCACAAGGGATTATTTTACTCTTCTGCTAGTAATTTCAATTTCATAGCTTACTGTGATTCAGATTAGGCACGTTGTAGGGACACCCGAAAATCAGTCACAGGATATTGCATATTCTTAGGAGATTCAGTTGTGTCTTGGAAAGCTAAAAAACAAGGGACAGTGAGCAAATCATCTGCTGAAGCTGAGTATAGAGCCATGGCGACTACAGTTTGCGAACTCAAATGGCTTACATATGTGCTGAGTGAATTCCAGATAAGTTCTCTGATGCCAATACCTTTGTTTTGTGATAACAAAGCCGCAATACACATAGCAGCAAATCCCGTCTTTCATGAAAAGACTAAACATGTGGATATTGACTGCCACATTGTGAGAGAATACCTAGACATGGGATTTCTCAGGACCCCTTACATTGATTCACAGCATCAAGTAGCAGATTTCACTCACTTCTAATCAAATGAAGTATGCATTGGACAAGATGAAGTTAGTTGATTGATCTTTGTAGCAAACAAATCTCTCTTTCATTTTGAGGGGAGGCTGTTGGAATAAAAGGATTCAGATCACATTAATAAAGTAGATTGTTATGTAGCTGATCACAAAGATTGTTAGGTTGTTAGCAGTCAGTTAGGTTGTTAGCTGATGTGGCAACTCTGTTAGATTACCTGTATAAATAGATATCCTGTGTAATCTACTATCAATCAATAAGAGAGAATATTGTCGATCTAACTAAATTCAGCACTATCCTAGTAAATACTTTATATACTAGTAAACCAATCTTGTGATAAGAAAAAATAACGAAAGATAAATAGCAAGAGTTCAATATATATTAGAAAAACAAAAGCCATGTCTGCTAAAGTTAGATGCAGAATTACAAATAAAAAAAAACTGCAAATAGCAAGAAAAATAATAAAAGTCAAACCTAAAAACCAAATTAAATGAAATTACCAATAAATAGATCTATATTAATCATATTGAAATCACGAAGATCTATAATCTATAATACAATGACCATAAATTATCTTGGTAAATAACTTCGATTAAACGGACAAAAACTCAATTAGAAATATGGATTCCAAACAAATTATAAACATACAATAATATGAAATCCCATACAAATGAGTATAAGAGAAAAATAATAGATGGATGATAAAGAAAAAACAAACAACCTCTTTCTTTCTCCTAAAAAATACTAATAAGATCCAAATTTGACCATATGATTTTCTGCAAAGTACATATTAACTTCTAATATATGAAATTGTGTAAATTTATTTTTAACATTGCTAATTAAGATCAATTTTATTAGTAAGTTGCCGAAAATTTGAATAGACTGATTTGACAATTATTTAAGTGTCGTATCGAACCTTCAAAATAAGTTTATTGATAAATTGAAACCGCTCCGTATATTTTGGTTGTTTGTTTGTACTTGTATTAGTGACATAATAAGTCATTTTGAGATATTTTTTTATGATAACTTATATGTAGCAGATTTAATCGTATGCAGTTTGGTAGGAGTTTTATGAACTATGTTAACAACACTATAAATATCTTAGATATAATTGATGTTCGAATCAATCTAATTTGAAATTTAAATAAAAATTAAACCAGTCTATACAAATTTTACGTAACTTATGTGCAAAATTAATCCTGATTGAAATTTAAATTTACATGATTTTGTATATTAAAGTAAAATCTCCACTTTGTAGAACACTTTAAAGTCATATTTGACTCTTATCCTTCAAAAAAGATGAGCAGATGGTTTTTTTTAGACGGTGAGAAAATTAAAGAGAATGATAAGTCAGTAAACTTTGATATTCTAGTGAAATGTATTTTTTTTTTCTTTTCGGAAAGGAAGGCATTAAGCCGAAAAGTACAAGAATACAAAATAGAAAACAATAAAATCAAAAAGAAAAGTAAAGCCTAAGCATTAACCATTCTCATTAAAGCTAGATAATTTCGATCTTTGCAGAAAATATCCTAAAGGTCTACAAGAGGCGCATCACATCCATGATGATCTAGGGCGAAAGAGATTGCGAAACTTACCATCCAATCAGCTGTCTGATTCCCTTTCCAATAAAAATGTATAAACTTCACTTCCCAATTCTGATCTCGAATCGCCCTACACTCACGAATAAGCCACCAAAACGGGTGGTGGTGCCAGTCTGAGCTGTCATAACTATGATACATAATTTTAGTGTTTGTATTTAGCTTAGTAGGTAATGTGTCATTTTTGGGATGACGCCAAATTGATATACAAATCTTTGGGGTTGGGTTAGGATTGACATGATAACCTAAAAAAAATGACATGAAATGACACAAAGATTTAAAGTTATTTTTATATTTTCTCATATTTTTATATGTCAATTTTATTAATAAAAGTAATATAATTACAATTATTACTTGCAAACACGACTCACATATTATTATAAACACATTGCATAACCTGCCAACATGATATTAGCAGACTTTTGAATAGTTTGTGTTAACATATTAATCCAAAATATGACATAAAAAATTTAAATAATATCATATCCTTCTATATTTTTAAAAGTCATCATTAACATACGTGCATAGTGCAATTACATGTGATCCAAAAAAGACGATACGAAATCAATACTAATTCAACTAGATTAACACAATTATAACACGAAAGTTTTAGAGTTTAGTCATAATGGACTAATTTTAACGCTATTTCAAAATTGACATAATTGCCACCTCTGCCTTTAATATACTGGTGAAATGTAGTAATTATAAAAGCAATTAATAGCCTTCAAAATTTGGAGAGAACCCTGAGCAAATGGCAATAACTAAATATCATAAAAAAAAAATTCACAACTCCTAGGATAAAAAATATTTGAAGCTTTAAACAACAAGGGCATTTGGTCTAGTGGTATGATTCTCGCTTAGGGTGCGAGAGGTCCCGAGTTCAATTCTCGGAATGCCCCATATTCTTGACAGAATTTTTATTTAATTTTATTTTGAGAATTTGTGGGATTAGACAGGTACATTGAAAAGAAAGAATACTATTCTACTTCTACACTGAAAAATCAGTCCTAATACATGTGGGAATCTCCCATCAAATATGAACCAATCAAATTTCATTACATACAATCTCATCTCATCATAACAAAACTATCTTCTATGTTTATCATACTACATTCTCAGGTTTCAGTTCCTCCCCATCCAAATCCTTTACTGATCTATCTGTTTCCAAACCTTCAACTCCAGTTTCAGATGTTGATGCCTTTTTAATTACATTATCCGTTGTTTCTTCGGTTCTATTCCGGCATTCCTTGCCTTTCGTATCGATACTAAGATAGTCTGTCAACACCTTTTTCACACCAAACCCACGCTGATGTTGCGGACCAAGCTTGCTGCTGCTTATGAATGGAGACCTATCTCCCTTTACAGGGCTTACTAGATTCCCCGGCGAAAAGCTTGGTGTTGTGTGAGCTGTTCTATATGGTGTGCTTGAGACTGGCACTGAGTATGGTATTGTAACACTTTTGTGAGCGATCACACTAACTTTAGAGATTGATGAGTACTGATCCGAATGTTTGGTCACGTCATCAACGTAGAGGAGATCATCGATCCGTGCCACAATGTTAAATGCCAAGCTCTCTAAAACTCTTGAGTAGCTCTCCAAAATGGACTTCCCGACATCCTAAGAGACGAAATGGAGTTAATTGATTGATCATGGAACTTAAACCGGATTGTATTTAAACTTAAGATATGCTAACCTTGTTGTATTGGATTTTGCTCATGTCTAAGGTTGTCTGTGGAAGACCGGGGAACCGCTGTTTCAAGCAAAGCAAGAGGCTTTCGGCTCGATCAGCGAGAAGTTCTCGTTTATCTGCATCAACCATCATCTCCTTGACTAGTTCCCATGATGACTTTGAACTAGACCTACTTGTGTTGTGGGCAGGTTTCGAGTTGGCTCTTTTGCGCCACACGTAGATTGTTGCCTCCACTCTGTTGGCAATTTCTATAGCTTGATGTTCCGAGGACAAGTCAAGACAATCAAGCAGACATTCAGGGGAGAATTGATCCGACGAAATGTATCGATAAATGAGATCTCCTAAGCTGGTTTTTCCATTCTGAAACCAAGTTTGTGATAAAATTGGCAAGAGTTTCAACATACATGTATTCCGTAACTGTAAATTCATACCACATTGGAACGAGAAGGATGACTCGTACCTTCGGGAGAGCATCCATGTACGAATCGGGGACATCCATATCAGCTAAAGTAATGCTGTTGATGGCCATTGCAGCCTTTAGTATCTGGTTTGTACTGTCCCGTTTATGCTGCAACTGTTTTCTAGAATCTTCACTGAGGCCGCAAGGAGGGACACGAGGAACTGGTAGCCACCACTTCTCCTCTTGTCGCTGCAGGGCTCTTCGGAAAGATGTCGAGCCATCACTCTCTGGGGCTAGAATTCCTTGATCAACATACCAGAACTCCGAATCATTAAAGCCATCCAATATCTCCTGAAAAAGAGCTGTTGTCTTCAGAACCAATTCACAGTAATGTATTTAATAGACTCAAGTAATGTCAATGAATCTTACAAGAAGCATGTTATCTAATTTTCGCAGAGCCGGGAGATTTATGTACAGATCTGACCGCGGTCTGCAAGTCATGACCTGAATCACAAGAACCAATTCAACTTGCATAAGGGGATTCAATCAATCAAATTCGAGATGGATCACGCGAATCGAACTATTCTATTACGAGACCAAATGACATGCTCGGAATGAAGGTATACCTCAAGCTTAGTTCCGTCCGGAAAAGTCTGCCAAGAGGGAATTAATTCAACAATGTGATCACTAACAGAAAGAAGCCATTCCATCTCTCTTCGCCACATTGCTTTCTTCTCTTGAGCTAGAGGTTCTAACCTCCATAGTTGCCCAAATAGAGTTGCTACAAAATTGATTGAATGCAAGAAAAAAAAAAACACAATTATTTGAATTGAACACACCAAATGCATTACAAAACCAAGCAAATTAGACCTAAAAAGAAGCAAAAAAAGGAGAATGAACACACCACAGAGATTAGTGATAGCATTTGAAATAGCCAATGCTGTGCATACTCCATTTCCACAACCAGACATATCTTCTCCAAGCAATAATTTTGCAAATCTTTCCTTCATCATTTCAACCTCTACAATCCAATAAATTAAAACCCATTTCATCAAACACATTAACATCAAATTCTAGATGTAAAATTAGAGTAAAGGAGAAAGCTTTAGTACCTGGAATTGAAGACCCTTGTTTCTCCAATTGAAGCTTTTCACCTTCATCAATGGCGGCACCATTGATACTCGTGCAATCTGGTACTTCCCCTTTCTTCACAGGCCAACCCAATGAAGGAGGCGAAGAAGAACCCTCTTCCTCAGAGCTACTATGGCTCTGCTCCTCATGTCCCGTTGTCTCAGAAGTCAAAAAATCAGAACTTGAACTGCTTTCTCTACCCTTCACTTCAATCAAATCCCCAAATGCGCCTCCATTTTCCCCAAATCTTTCTTTCACATCTTCAATACTTTCAATATTCTCAATGAAACCCTCCATTGGGGCTTCTTCCTCCTCCTCCTCCTCTTCTTGAAAAACCTCAGGGGAATCAGAAAAAACAATGTTGTTAACTACCATACCAGTAAACTGAAGGCTTTTCACAGAAAACCCATTTGAGAAACGAGGTCTGTTAAATAAATTGCGGATAGATTTGGAAACCCAGAAGCCAAATAAAGAAAAAGGGTTTGGGTTGGTGTAGTTGGGGGTTCTAAGCTTAAAGTTGTAATCTTGTTGATGTTGGTGTTGAGTTGTTTTAGAAAGCTGCTGATGTTGTTGGTTGGAAGCTATATCCATAAGGTAACTTCTCAACCATGTCTATTTTTGTGGGGCAAAAGGGAGAAAACACCAAATCAACAAAAAAATAATAATAAGTGTAATTTGGTGAAGAGGGTTTGAATGATATTCTTCTTATAATACATGATGTGGTGGAATGTAGGTAGTGATGATTACTTAAACTTGCTCAAACACATGACTTGAGGGAGACAGGAAAAGGCTCTTCCTTTGGTTCATTTTTAGCTCATTTGAAAAAAAATAAAAGGTTTTGCTTAAATCATGGTTTTAAATGATAAGGGCACATTCATATAATTACCATAAGAAAGCTTTGTTTATAGTTTAATTTTTGAAAAATGTATATATATTAAAAGGAAGAGTATGGGATTGAGAATGGTGCAAGGGATGGATGTGTTGTCAATGGTTTTAAATTCCTAATTAGGTTTCAATATGTAGGATAGCAATAGATTAGACTACCCTTTTCTTGCTTCGTTTTTCTTAATATAATAGAACCCTTTTCTTGCTTTTACTAGCTAGTATATGTGCATTTTTATGTTCAACTACATCACTTGTCACATCTATTTCTTAAAGTCGAAATTTTCAAGCTAAAAACTCTCTTAATAACTAGTCATAATCCTTCTAGTTTGCATTGCATGAGTGCTACATATCAATAAAGTTTTGATGAGGGCATCTCTTCAAGGATTCCAAGCCAAGATTGAGGCAGTACTCACACGACGTGTAACATAAACCGCAAATCGTGTGATTATGGTACTCAATGAAAAAAGACATGGAGATCGATTCACACAATGTGTCAGAGGGCCACACGGCGTGTGGATAGCTTGCTGAAGCTTCTGGAACTTTTATGTAAATTCACACGGCATGTGGCTTTCCTCACACGCCATATAACTATTTTGGAGAGGGCGTTGAAGAATATCTCTAAGACTGTGCGAGCTGCTTGAGTTTTTTAGCTACACGGCGTGTCAGATGGACTTAGGGGTGTCAATGAGCATTGGTAATTCACAAACTATTCGAGCTCGGCTTGGTCAAAACTCGGCTCGATAGTGCTTGACTCGAGTTTGGGATCGGCTTGAGCATTAAGGCTTTGTTCTTTATGACTGAAAAAACTGAACTAAACTGAATTCTACTAAAACTGAAATAATAATATAATCCCTTAAAAATAGCAATAATTAAAATAAAAATTTGATAAAATTAATAATGGTTCTAATAATAGTGACAATAATAATAATAAAAAAAATAATTATAATTATAATAAGTAATGATAAATTACTGAACTAAATTGATTACTGAACTCAACTGATTGATACTGAAATTAAGTAATAAAGAAAATGGTCTAACAAGCATGAGCCTGAGCTGTCTTAGGTTCGGCTCGAAGCTCGCGAAACTGCTCAATTATTTTTTAATTATTATGTATATTATTAATTTTTTATTATATATATTTAACCTTAAATTTTTCTTTCATTTTAATTATAATTGATTTTTCATCACAACTCACATTAATTTTAACCCACTCAAAAAATGGTAAATTTCATCAATAGTGTATAATAGGTAAAAATGACCGATCAACGCCTGATGCGTTGACCGGTCATTTTTACCTGTTGTACATCAAAGTAAGAGGTCACCTATAAGGTCATATATATTAGTAAGACAAAATGAAGATTGTACATAAAATTGTGAAATTTGGACAAATATTGTACACCGTTGATGAAATTTACCAACTGAACAAATGACACAAAAAAAACTTTAGGCTTTAGGTCTTTAAATAGAAGCTTATGTTTCGATAAAAAAAATCATTACAAACCTTAATATATATTTCAGTGTTTTACATTTTTCTGTCAATTTGCGTTCTTCAACCACGAGTATAATCTACTATTAACACTTTTTTTTGTCTCATATATTATTTATTCTATTCATGTATGATGAATTTAATTGAAGCTCAATAAAATCTCGGTTCGGTCAAAGCTCAGCCGGATTCGCTCAAAGCTCAGGTCGGTCAAAGCTCGTTAAAGCTCGATTCAAAAGAGTTCGGCTCGAGATATTAACGAGCCAATACCAAGAATGCCTAGGTTCGGCTAGGGTCGGCTCGTTTACACCTCTAGACATACCACACGTCATGTGGGATTGCTTCATCATCGAGGATTTCTATAAATTAACCCTTTCAACTTCAAAGCTCGTCTTCTCCAATTTCTGTATCCTTTGCCCTTACTGTAAACAGTAAGTTTCTAGCCTTTTCTTCTTAAACTTTTTGTTTCTTTATTGTATTTAAATGGCTTCTTCTTCAAAATACGAAACTAAAAAAGTTTGAGGATCTCTTCAAAGCACCTCTGAAACCATTAATGAAAACTCACAAATCTCCAATGAGATTGTTGAGACCTCAAAAAGCCCTAATAGAAATGCTAGTGCTGAGATACCCGAGACCTTAGAAAGTCCTGATGAAAATGCTACCGCTGAAAAAGTTGCAAAACCTCAGAAAGTTAACCCCAAGGTTTTTAACCAACCATCCATCTTGTCTGAATATCGCATGAACGCCTTGTTGAAACATCTTTCCACATGATTTTGATTTGACAAAATTATTTAAGTTAATCCCATCATTAAAATATTCCAACAATTAAATTTAAGTGCTTTGATTTAATTGTACTAATGTGTTTGTTCAATGTTGAGTAAGTTAATTAATAAGAATAGGAACCAAAAAATCCTTGAGAGAAAGTCAAGACAAAGTCAGCAGATACAAATTGCACAGCCGGAGCTGAGTTAAAATGCAACTCAGCATTGAGAAAGAAAGTGTCTTCTTCTAAAGCTTGAAGGCGAAGCCGCTGTGTCAAGCTGAGTGATCGTCAGGTCAGCTTCAATATTGATCAGCGTTGAAAACAAAACTGTCGTGTTCTGAGTAAAATTCAGAAGACTCAAAAATCTATCGGAAGGACCTTTTCAAGAAGCATGGACTATCTGACGCACACAACAAGACAAACCTAGCGTCTGACGAAGACAAAAGACAGGATTGGCCTGCAGCACTGAGTGCAGACCAAGTGATGACGAAGGAAGAACGTTTCCCCACAACGGCTATGTCAAGATTCAAATCATTGGTGCCTCAGACATCACTATAAAAAGGCCACTCCAACACTTCATTATACAACAGATCTTTATCAAGTCTATTCATTGATAAAGTACAAAATAGAAGCTCTGTCCTGAAAAGAAAAAGCAAGCTCTTACACCAAACTCCTATCTTTATGTAAAAGTCTAGAGTGATTTTATTCATCTAAAGTGTTCTTCACTCAGTGAGAACAAATTCTGTATCATTTGTAAAAGGTTAGAAAAGAGAGGCTGAATACTCGGTTATAGTACTCAGTGGTAGAGAGAGGGTGAGTACTCGGTTATAGTACTCAGTGGTAGAGATAGGATTGAGTAGACGAATAGAGGACGGTACTCTTGCATACTCAGTTGCTATTGTAAACGGTTTGTGCTCTACCTTTAAAGAGCTCAGTAGAGGATTCAAAAAGCTCGGAAGGATTTCCGGGGACTGGACGTAGGCGGAGAGGCCGAACCAGGATAAGTCTGCTGAGTAACTCTTAACCCTTTATCCTTTGATATATATATGTATTGCTTGCTAAATATTACTCGATAAAACAACAACTTGTAGACTCTGAGCTGAGTAATCTGAGTGCTGAGTTGCAAACTGGCTTAAGTGTTGCTTCCTAACTCACAATTGAAACAGCTATAGTTAGCCATTGACTAAAGTTGTCTCAAAACCTACTCAGCGGTGCTGACCTAGAGACTGAGTAAAGATATTAAATTTAAAATAAGTCAGCCTTAATTAAAAAATTTATAATAGTTCCTAACCCCCCTGGAACTAATACTGTCACGTTACACGGGACCAACATGCCCTTCCATAAGTTTATCCCTGGCTTCGGCAAATGACTCTTTCCTTGCCTAAAGAAGAAGAAAAGGCTCATCTTCCCCCCCCCCCCCCCCCCCCCCCACCTCCACAAAACTAGGCATGTTTACCCAATTCCTGGAGTGGGAAATGAAGTTTCCCCTTCCCCGAGGTATAGAAGCCGTTCTAACCAAATTCAATATTTCACCCTGCCAAATAACTCCCAACGCCTTGTTGGAGTTACTTAGTTTTAACAAAATCTACTCGGACATTGGCATTCAACAGACCAAAGCTTTATTTTGGCATTTTTGGCATCCCACGAGAAAACCCGAAGAGGATATGATTTACTAGACTCTTTGTAAGAAGAGACATCCTTTTCTGAAGAATAAAGTCTATAGTATCAAAGACTTCAAACCGAAGTGGTTCTAGATAGAACCGAATGGAGTGGACCCAAATAATACTTATGCCCGAGGATTTCCCTTTGTCAATACCTAGAATGATAAGCCGGAGGATTCCAAGATGTGGAAACCCACAAGGTTATTGACCATTGAAGAAACAATTTATACCGAACGAATCAGTTCCTACAACATCCAATGGACATTCCCAGCGATGATGAAAATCATCTAAATAGGAGGATATACTGGATTCTTTAGCAAGAAGCATGAGATCGTCTATTCTAATTCAAAATGCTTTTGAAGGCGTAACATGTATATTTTTCTTTGTTCTTACATCTATACTTTTCTTTTTCTTGGCGCAGGAGATTCTGATCATGTCTGCCATTCGTGAAAATATGATAGCTCACTTGAGGAAACTACGGCAAGAGAGAAAAGCCGTGAAGGCTGCAAAACAGAGTTCCACCATCCAAATTGATGCGGAAGATGCTACTCCCAAGCAACCTTCAACTGAAGCCACACCTTCATCTGATGCTCCTCCTTCCATCGAAGCTCAGCCTTTGCAAGAAAGAAACACAAGCGTGGAGATTGATCCTCCAGCCACTTCCCCAAGAAAAACACTGGAGATCAACACCTAAACTGAAGGAATCCCCTTCTGCTCAACTACTCCCTCAATGACAATAAATGTGTCTACCGACGATGATCTTTCATCCCTTGGTGGATTCGGCAATAATCTTGAAAATTTCTTCGAATATCACGTGGTTCAATCTCAACCCTCACCTCTCGAAGTCCAGCTAAGGACACGTGTCTCCACCAAGACTGTTGGTGAGACTTTAAAACCTGCTAAACCAAGTGCTCCGAAGAAAAAGCTACAAAAGAAAATTCATGATGTTGTGGAAGCTAAGTATTCGGATTGTGGCATCTCTGATATCGAATAGAAGATGAGGATGGAAAAGATGAGTCAAAAATTTTCAAGGAATTCTTGTTTGAAAAGAATTCACATACCAGTGGCCAAAGATTCTTACTTCCCCGGGAAGAGGGCAAGAGAAATTGAGACAACGGATCTTGAGGAGCCAACTCTGAAGAAAAGAAAAGAATATAAATTGAAGAAGGCTCAGCTAAGAGCAACCAAAAAATGCACCCTTCCTCCCAGAGCCAATTCTGAAACTATTCATCAAATTTCCAATATTGTTAATTCAAAAACATTAGCCAAATTTTCCCAGTATGATAGACCACATGTAAGATCTATTTTTCCCTTATGAAAATTTTTCTTAGGCAAAGAAATCTTCATTTCTCCTTCATGCTTACTTCTTAATTTTTTGCAAGTATGATCTGCTCTCTTCAGAGATAGACTTTCTCTTCGGATCCTTGGCATTAGAGATGACATCACGTGACTAACTGTTATGCCAGGTGATGCTAAACTTTTTAGCACTTAAACGCCTTTGAATCGGCTTAGGAGACTCTTGAGCGAAAAGTGTTGGGAAGTTTATCATCATAAATTTGTCTTTATTTTGCATATTTGAGTTTAGTTTGTTTAACTTGTGCTTTGTTTTCTGCAGGATCTGTCCTCCATTGCTTTATTTGTTGAGCAATTTTGCAACTTAGCTGCCAAATACCACGAACAAAAAGAGAAAATGGTAGATCAAGCTCTCTCCACTGCCAAAGCTCTTAAACAGCTAGAAAATGTGAGGAGTGCACTGATGATAGCCAAAGAGGAAATTGAGAAAGACTGTGAAAAAGTGGACAGCCCAAAAGTGTGATAAGGTTGCTCTTTAAAAAGCAAAAGGAGCCCATGATTTGGAAACCATGATTGCCACTAAGAAGGAACTCATTCAAAAGCACCTGCAAACACTCAAAGTGCTTCAAGATGATCATAATGCTTTACTGATTAACTCTGAAAAGTACCTTAAAGCTAGAAATAAGTTTGAGGCAGAACTTGGCTCCTTGAAGGACATAATGATTAAAATGGAAGCTTCGTTGGAGCTGGAAAACCTGAAGCTAAAGCTGAAAAAGGGAGAGCCAAAACACCTGGAAAGTTAATGATAATGGCCCAAACAACGAATATTGAGCTTCAAAAGAAAGTGGCTTCCCTTAAAGAAGAAAAAACTTCTAACAAAGCTAACTTCGGGAAGTCAATAAACGAATTGAAAGAGCAATCAGTTTCTACCATTGCTCGAATCACTGAAGAGGAAAATGAGTTAGGAAACAAAAGGTCCTTATAATACAAAGTTTTATTCCTTCGTACGTTGAAGGAAAAATACCCTGATGCTGATTTTGACTTATAGGTACATCGGTTTCCATTTGAAGATCCTGATTAGCCCCAACTCCCCGAAGATGGGGAATTTCCAAATCCTTATTGATTTTTTTTAGCTTTTCTTGTAATTTCATCTTTTTATTCGCTGAATGTACATGTATTTTATTTTTATAAAAAATTCACTCATTTATTCAGTTGTGTGAATGTTTAGATTAAACTCATTGTCCTTTTTAGAATGTTTCGACTTAATGATTGTGACTAGAATCCTTTTAGTATGCATATGATTAGTCTTTAATATAATAAAAAAAGAATTCTAAGTAAGATGTTTAAAATAAAAGTATTCTCCTTTGATTACTGTTTTGACTGCTTAAAAGCAGGAAATTACAAAATGTCGAATTACACTTGATTGGAAAGCAAACAAAAATACAAACTACCGAAGGGTAGGTTTACTGATAGAATTATTAATAAAACAACATTCTAAGTTCTAGGAATTATTCTGTCATTTAGTTCCCGAAGCTTGTATATGTGCGTTCCCACACACTCGTCAACTTGAAATAGTCCTTCCCAATTTGTTCCCAGCTTTCCCTTATCCACTCTGGATTGGGCAGCTTCGACATTCCTCATTACTAGATCTCTTTGAAAAAATTGCCACGGTCTGACTCGTTTGTCATGACTGGCCTTGATGCGTTGTTTATTTGCAGCCATTTTGACCAAAGCTTGCTCCCTTTTTTCTTCTAGAAAATCAAGTTTTCAGCGCATGGCCTCTTCAAACCTATCAGTAGAGTAATATGTTGCTTTAGGACTAGAGGAACCAACTTTTATAGGAATAAAGGCTTCGGCCCCATATGTTAGAGAGAAAGGAGTTTCTCCTATTGCAGCTCTTGGGGTAGTTTTGTATGCCCATAGGACATGTTGCAATTGATCAACCCAAAACCCTTTTGCTTTCCCTAGTCTTTTCTTGAGTCCATGCATGATTGTTCGGTTTGTTACTTCGGTCATCCCATTAGTTTGAGGATGGGCCACTAAAGTAAACTGAAGCTTGATGTGAAGGCTTTCGCAAAAATATCGAAAGGCATTATAGTCAAACTGTTTGCCGTTATTAGTGATAATTGTATGTGGGATTCTGAAGCGATAGATTACCATTTTTTCATAAAGGTAATAACATGTGCCTAAGTGATTATGGCAACGGCTTCAGCCTCTAACCATTTGGAGAAATGATTCACGTCTACAATTAATTAAGAACTTCTTCCAGCCCTTAGCCATTGGGAAAGGGCTCACAATATCAATTCCCCAAGTCACGAACGACCAATCAGGCTGAATGACCCGCATAGCAGTTGCTGGAGACTAGACAATCGGGGAAAAGACTAGCATACTGAATACTTTTGCATGATTTCTACTACATTTTTAACCATCTTTGGCCAATAGAAACCTTGTAATTGAGCTTTCTTAGCCAAAGCATCACTTCCTTCATGAACTCCAATAGGCCCTCGTGAATTTCCTATAGAATCATCTTCCCCTCTTCGAAACCAACACATTTCAAACAAGGTCTGTCAAAAGATCTTAAGTATAAAACTCCTTCAACCACTGAATATCTTCCTAATTTTCGTAAAACTCGGATTTGTTCATTTTTCTCTTCGGAAAGAGTACCCATGGTAAGGTAATAAAAAATGAGATAGAACCATTCCTTTGCGAGATCAATGACTAGGACCTCCTCCTTACTAATACTAGCAACAAATTTCTCAATAGGACATAAACATAATCGAGACCCGTTTGGGGTCGAAGCTATCTTTGCCAAATAGTCAGCCTCCTCGTTCTCCTCACTAAGGATTCGTTGAACCTCGAGACTACGACCATGCAAAAGTATTTTGACCATATCCAAATACTTTTTCATGACCTCCGAACGCGCTTCAAAATTCTCAATAAGCTGATAAACGACCAGCTGAGAATCACTTTTGAGAATGGTTTTATCTGGCTTAATGATATTGAGGATTCGTAGACCCTGCAATAATAACTCATACTTTGCCACGTTATTAGATGCAACGAATCCCAAATTTGCAGCGCATCGGAGCTTAATGCCATCAGGCCCTTCTACAATGACTCTTATACCAGAACCTTCCTTACTTGAAATGTCGTCTACAAAAATCTCCCAAATTTTTGAAGTTTCCGGAGCGAGACCCTTTTCTTTAGGAATTTCTATAAAAAAAATCAGCTAAGGCTTGAGCTTTGAATGCTCTTCGGGTCTCAAACCGAATGTCGAATTCTATCAATTTGAGAGCCCACTCAGCAATCCTTTCTAAAGTTTCAGGTCTTTGCAATACTTTTCTAAGAGGCATGTCAGTCCTAACCATGATGGTGTGGCTTTGGAAATAATGTCTTAGCTTTTGAGCAACGATAACCACTCCATATGCCAACTTCTCCAGTTTTGGGTAATGAATCTCCGCATCTCTTAAAACACGGCTAGCATAATAAATAGGAAACTGCTCTATATCCTCCTCCCGAACCAAAATCATGCTAATGGAGCCTTCGGCAACACTTATGTAAAGGTACAAAGTCTCACCAGGCATTGGTCTGCTTAAAAATGGAGGAGAAACGAGAAATAACTTCAACTGTTTAAAGAATGTTTGGCACTGAGCCATCCAGTCAAAATAATTTACCCCCTTCAAACTCTTGTAAAACGGCATGCAATGTTTAATCGAACAAGAAATAAAACGTCCCAATGCATTAATTTTCCCATTTAATTTTTGCACATCATGAATCTTTTTAGGAGGTTCCAAATCGACGATGGCTTGAATCTTGTGTGGATTAGCTTCAATGGCATATTGGGAAATTATGAACCCCAAAAACTTACCCGAAGAGACTCCAAAGGTACACTTCTCCGGGTTTAGCTTTAGGTTATCTTCCTATAAAGTGGTGAAGACTGTATCCAGGTCAGCCATATGCTTTTCAACAGATCTACTTTTAACAATCATGTCATCCACATATACCTTTACTTTTTCTCCAATGATATCTTCGAAGATTTTATTTACCAGCCTTTGGTAAGTCACCCTGTATTTTTTAAACCAAAGGGTATGGCGTTGTAGCCATATATACCTTCGTCCATTCTGAAATAGGTATTCGGTACATCATCAAGATTCATTGGGATCTGATGATATCCAGCTGCAACATCTAGGAGTTAATGGATGGCAAAGTTAGCCGTGGAATCAATCAACATATTAATACACGGTAGTGGATAAGAGTCTTTCGGACAAGCCTGGTACAAATCTATAAAATCCACATACATACGCCATTTGTCGTTGGCCTTTTTGACCAAAATGACATTGGTGATCCAATCTATGTAAACGACCTCTTTAATATGCATGCAATCAAGTAGTTTTTTTACTTCAGCCTTTATAATTTTCTGCTTCTCCAACCCATGGTTTTTGAGTTTCTGCTTGATTGGAGAATCATCCTTTTGAATATTCAGTGAATGCATCATCAAATTGGGAGATATTCCTGTGATATCCATAAGACTCCAGGTGAAGGGCTGAATGTTCGCCTTTAGAGTAGAGACAATATCTTCCTTCGGCTGAGTTGGAATTTCTTATGCAATTTGAACTGATTTGCCTTTGGCCAACCATACGGTTTCCAAAGCACCCACCGATTTAGCTTGCACCTTTACTTCTTCAACAAGATCCTGCATTGGCTTCATATTTTAAGAATCCAAATAGGTTTCCTAAGCAACCACCTGATTCCCCTGGGCCACCGTCATTCCTGACTTCGTAGGGATCTGCCAAGCCAAATGGTGAATTGATAATGCACCTGCCGGTTCAGCCAACAATGGTCTTACTATGATCATGTTGTATGGCAAGATTGAATCAGTTACAAGAAATTCAGCTTTTAAGTGCCACTTAATTGGCCCATCACCGATCGTAACATTCATTAACGCACTACCTAAGAGGGGGACGAAGTGTCCCGAAAAGCCCACCAAGGGTGACAATGTTGGAACCAAACTATCACGATCAAGCCCCAAAGCCTCATAAGCCTTGCGATTTATAATGCTTACCGAACTTCCAGTATCAACAAAAACACATCTGATATTGAATTCTTCCAACAAAATTTTGATGACTAAAGCGTCGTTATACGCATGTCGAACAAAATTGCCAAAAGCAAATTCAGATTTTGATTCGGCAATCCTTTCTTGGTCTCTATGCACTCTTCTTTTTTTCACCAAACGATCCTCCTTGGGTCCTCTAGTAATAACATTGATCACTCCATGAGGAGCCCTTTCTTCATGCTGCTTCCTTTTTTATTCTCTTGATTTGACAACGTTCTTAAGAACTTGTCCAACTTTCCTGCTTCTGCCATTTTGTTTAATTCTACTGCAAGCTATTTGCAGTCCTGGTGTCATAACCCTTTGTGGAACTCATAATATTGGCCATTGTGTCTTCGGCCATATGCTTTCATCTTCAGGGGATACTGGATATGTTGTTTATTTGACTCAACCCAGGTAAAGGACTTCCTTCCGAGGAGCGTTCAAAAGGGTATAATTTCGATCAACATTCTCCTTTGACCGCTTATTTTCTTCCCTGCTCCTATCGCCTCTAGATTCCTTCGGTTGATGAACTGAGCTCAATCTATCCTTCAGTAACAGATTCAGTTTCAGGGATCTGGATCCTTCTTCCTTCGAAACATACCTACTAGGTGAAGGTGAGTGATTACGTCTGTGTTGGGAAGGACTCCTAGGATTTTCCTTAGATCTTCCCCTCACAATTTTAGGCTGTGACTCCTTTGAAATTCCTCTCTTCCTGGGACATGTTTGAGCAACATGATGTCCCGTAGAACAAGCAACATAATTCTTCCTTCCATTATGAATGACAACATCTCTGTCTTCTTTCATTTCCTAGCGCATCACTTCCATCTGTGTGGCATGCTCCGCACGAAGGATGTTCATTGATTCTTGAACAGACCCCATGTTGTAGATTAATTGCCTTGTTAAACCATCCATGAAAGAGCATTGTTCAAGCTCCAAAGATCCTAAACACGCATCAATTCGTTCATCCAAAGATGGTGTCACCCTTAAAGGTGAAATTGGATTATTTCGAGAATCCACCAAGCCACGATGAGGAGAGGCCGAAGTACCAGGAAAGTCAGCAACCCATTGATTAGATTGAATTCTAGGTTGAACTAAGGATTGCTCCAAAGATTGATTTACTGGGGTAACAACTGAACTGTGAAGTTGAATCATATTTTTATAAAGAACGTCCACGCTCACTGCACCAAATGATATCACACTTCTTGTAAACTTCGTTTCCGACGATTCTCCGATGACCTGAGAAAACAAAAGATGTCAGAAAAGGGGGTCAAAGTTCCGGTGAACCCTCTGATGCTAAAGTTATAAGATATTAGGAATAATATCTAGTCAACAAGTAGTAAATAATGAAGTATAGACTAGTTGAAGTGAGATACATGAACTTGTGGAATGTATCTGCTATTTATAGATAAAATAAAGTATAGCTGGACACGTGACAACATCTGATAGGTCTTCGGACCCTATCTTTGTGTGCCACATCATTTCTAAATATAGGGAGCGTGTATTTGGAATCCAACATGCTCATTGGTATACATGTTTCCAAACACAGCTCCCGAAGACAACCTTCGGATGAAAGGTGACCGAAGCTATGACTTCGGCCAAGCTTCAGCCAAGAATGACGTTGTAATGGGCTTTAGTGGAATTAGGCTCATCTGAAGACTTCAGATCAGAACGGAGCCGACTTCCAAAAACTCACTTAGTATTATATATATAAAGATAAGCATATAGAAAAGTGTACTAATTGAATGTAGTTCAATTGAGATATTTCTACATATGCAAATCTCTTATACTTAATAAAAAGCAGAAGTTCCAAAGAAATGGAAAAAGTTCAAACATTAGTGAATTTTTTGTTTTAGATCTAACTTGGAAATAATAATAAGAAATTATTAATATCCGCTCCACTTTGTCACTCACTTTAAAAAAACCATGCAAAATTCTCAACTTTTTATGTAAAGTAAATTAATTAATTAACTAATTAGAAGCAGGGCGGGTATAAGTAAAATGAACAACTAATAAAAGAAACTCTTACAAAAAAAAAACTAATAAAATAAAAAATACGTTCAAAAAAATACAATATTATAAAATTTTATTACAAAGAATAAAGTAAAAACAGTCCTCTCGTTTTTGAAAAAAAATCACTAATTAAATTTTTATAGTTAATATTTTCAAGCAAAGCAAATGGTGTTTAATATAGATAAAAAAAACTAAATCATTTAATCTTTTCTCTAACATAGTTGATTATAAATAAGTAACTTTTCTATATATGTAAATAATATCTTACCAACAATAAATAAATTTAAAAAATAATCAAATCATTTCAAATAATTCAATATTCTAATAATGTTTTTTTTTTATCTATTTTGATATAAATAGTTCACAAAAAATTTAATCCTTGAAATAAATATTGACTATAAATATCATAAGAATATTTATTGTATCCTACTATTTAAAAGCTCTGTGTTATTGCACTTCCTGCATATTTTCAGGACCGATTCTAATTAGAGACATTAAAATCCTTCATTTTGATGTAGAAGTTTACATGATTAAAAGACATGTATATTTTGCTTCAAACAAAAAAAGACATGCATATTATGTTTTTGATTTCCACACCAATTATATATAAGTTGATTTTGATTTTTTTGGTTTTTTTTTTTTTGCAATTTTAGAATATACTTGAAGATCAAATATTTTAAACTCAGATAAAAAATTTAGATTTTAAATTTATTTTGTTTAACATGTGCAAAATATGAAATAATTTTTATAATTTTTTCTTCATGTGTAAATCTATACCGATAAGTAATAAAACATATATATATATATATATATATATATATATATATATATATATATATATATATATATATATATATATATATATATATATATACACACACGATACATATCGTGAATAAAAAGACAGTTGTAGTGATGATATTTAAAATTGGTCTATCTTATTAATTTTAAAACTTCTCTGTAAAAACTGCCGACATTCCTCCTTCATTTCTTCTATTTTCTTACTATTTTCTGTCAAAATCTTCAAGTTTTCATCTCTTTTGTGGATCTAGTTTGAGGAGGAAGAATGAAATTTCTTCTTCCTCCTCTTGTCGGGTTAGATTTATTGCATTTTTCTTTCTTTTTAGTCTGTGTTTATATATTTTATTAGATCTCTTTATCCCTTTGAATTGTATCTACTCTCTATTATTCTGCTATTTATACCTTTTCGGATTTAGCAAGAGCGGAAACGATTTATTTTATCCGTGGATCAATATATCTGCGTGGTTTGCAACAAAAGAAATGACTCAGATCCGAGTATTCGGAAGGACCTAAATGATGAAGTTTTTATTGCAGTTGCTTTTCTGCAGATTTGGATTTCAATGAAGTATATGCTTTATTATTTTTCTGTGTGTTTTAAACCTTTTATGGCTTTTTATACTCTTTGTAGTCGTTTTCGTTTCGTTGTAGATTTTATAAGGTTTTTTTTATCTTTTCTGTTTCTTGTTATACTTGTTCTTTTAATATTTAATGAAAATGTAGGCATTTTATAATATTAAAAATAAAAAGTAAAATTATTCTTTTTTATAGTGAAAATAAAATTATTCAGGATAAAAATATTTTCGCACCTTATAGTTAATTCAAATTATAGAGAGCATTTATATCACTAGAATCTTCAAAACCTAAAGGGAACAATAAAATAATAATTAATTTAATAAAATAAAATAAAAGAAAACAAAAGGTAAAGATATAAACAAAATCCTAAATCTTGGTCGGTCTTTTGTCAGCCACAGTTGGACTGATAAAAAGGATAACGGAAAAGTTGGTTTTTGTCTTCTAGTTGTCACTATCTATATATAATATAAAACAGTAACGATGGAGCTGAGGTGTCACTTCCTCATTTTTTATTGATAAAAAATATAATCTATATATAATATAAAACAGTAACGATGGAGCTGAGGTGTCACTTCCTCCTTTTTTACTGATAAAAAATATAATAAAAAATATAATATATTAACTTTAGTTATATTATTATATTTATTTATAAAAAAATTATTTTATCCGTATTATATCTAAGAGTTCTACAGAATTTAAATTAATCCCTAAAATCTCTCTAATTCTCTGCATATCTATCTATATATAATATAAAACAGTAACAATGGAGCTGAGGTGTCACTCCCTCCTTTTTTACTGATAAAAAATATAATATAAAATATAATATATTAACTTGAGTTATATTATTATATTTATTTATAAAAAGATTATTTTATCTGTACTATATCTAAGAGTTCTACAGAATTTAAATTAATCCCTAAAATCTCTCTAATTCTCTGCATATCTATATCTAAAAGTTCTACATAATTTAAATTAATCCCTAAAATCTCTCTAATTTTCTGTATATCTATATCTAAAAGTTCTGCATAATTTAAATTAATCCCTAAAATCCCTCTAATTCTCTGCATATCTATATTCTATATATAATATAAAACAGTAACGATGTAGCTGAGGTGTCACTTCCTCATTTTTTTACTAATAAAAAATATAATAAAAAATATAATATATTAACTTTAGTTATATTATTATATTTATTTATAAAAAGATTATTTTATCTGTACTATATCTAAGAGTTCTACAGAATTTAAATTAATCTCTAAAATCTCTCTAATTCTCTGCGTATCTATATCTAAAAGTTCTATATAATTTAAATTAGTCCCTAAAATCTCTCTATTTCTTTGCATATCTATATATAATATAAAACAGTAACGATGGAGCTGAGGTGTCACTTCCTCCTTTTTATATCATTAATTGTAATTATTAATTATATTTTTGTTAATATTTATATATTAAGATGAATCCGTGCATCGCACGGGTCAAAAACTAGTTTTCTCTTTGTTTTTCTTATGTAATTTTATTTTGTATTTTAAACTCGTTCGAGATAGTTTTTCTTTTAAATCATCAAACCCTTGATTCAAATCATTTTGTGTTTTGGAGGGCATAAACCTTTTTTCCTCTAAATAAATCTCATTAATCAATATCTCTGATGGGGGGAAATTATGGGTAGGAATTGATTTCGTTTGTTGGAGAATCAATAACCCGAGATAAAATATAAAAAAATCAAAGAAAGAATTAGAAATCAACAACTTTACTCGTTTCGATATTTAAGTTATAAGAGTTTAAAAAAATGACAATAAATAATTGAATTTTAAAATTTTATGATGAGATGTCTTAATTGAACAATCATTATTTAACTTTAATTGTACCCAGCCGCACAGAATAAAGAGTAGAACCCGATTATCATCCTCCACCCATTAGGATGAATCTAGTCGAAACATAAATTGTACTCACACATCACTTCTACAAAGAATGGTAGCAACAGTAACCACATCCCAACCTCGAGATGCTCCTCGTACATAATCATTGCGTTCGGAGCCATGGCATCGTTCACACATACCTCCTTTTCCACGTGACTAATCTTATCGGGCATCCCTATCTGATATGTCACTGATAGTGACCCTAAATCCTTCCAAACGATAACAGAATGAGCCTTCTCCAGACTTAAGGACTCAGGTTTCTTCGGTCTAGTCGACTAGTCATAACGAAGGCCATCTGAATTGGGCGCCCCAGTCCATGAGGCCACACCTTCTTCCGCATCTTCTCGTACAAAGTCATAAAATCTTCACCACCACTCACTAAGTACGCTGGTACTTTTATAATCACCTCCAATGTCCCATGCTTAACACCACTGGCAGGCTTATCAATTGATGGAGGTAGTCGAACAATAGGGACACTTCGCACATGAGGTTTCTTCGGCTTAGAAGTACCCTCACTGCTCATCTTTTCACTAGGATCCTTACGCTTCCTTTGGTGACTCTAACCATAGTCGGTCGAAGTGAAATTACCGGGAGCAACGAGAGCCAACTTCACTACTTGCCCCCGACTTGACTCACAATACATACTAGAGCCACGAAACAACCCAGAATAAACCCACGACAAAGAGCAAACATGCAAGAAAAAGACCAGCAAAAAATTTAAGGGGAAAAGAGACTGACCTCGTCAACGGCAAAAGCAAGCTCCAGACAAAGTAGATTCTCACGACAAAACCACCAAACTTAGAGACCTCACAAAAGCAAGGGGAAGCACCAAGGAACCACCGAAGAATTAAAGTTCAAAGGAAAGAATTTTTCGGTGCAATAACATAGCAGGAGGAAGTCAGAGGCAGAAAAAACTTAGAGATATAAGACAAAAATGCTTTTATAGCCCACAAAAATCCTAAGGGGCACCTCGAAATTCACAACCAGACATGGCTAGATACTTGGCACGACAACACAACAATTTCAGTCACGCCTCATTAATGACTGACACATGACATCATCTCCCCTTATCCAATGTAAAAACGTTTGCACTTCTATGACTTACAACTATCTCCCATCCAGCGAATAGATACCACCTATACGAGGCACCCGGACTTTGCATTGCAAATGCCTAACAGCAACATCAGCCTTTTCATTCTCCATCTCAATCATCGAAGCACGTCAGTCAGACGTACACCATCAAGGATCTCACTCGGTCAATCGATGTCTAAAATCTTGAAGTCGGCGGCCGTGAAGCACCATCGGAACATTAGGCAATAACACAAAGAAAGACGAGGACATCTCACATCAAATGGTTTGACAAAAGGCCTAGCATCCAGACGATTCGGGGGGACTACTTGATTAGGAATATAGGCTAAACAAAGCCAGCCTAACCTTTAACTACACGGCATGGGCTAAGGCCCATAAGCCCACTACATCACATACTCACTCTATAAAGAGGCCCGCAACCCCCAATGAACAGGTCTGGACTCATTCTCTATACTTTAATACTCAAACTCTCTTACTCTCTCTTAATTACTGACTTGGCCGTATTGAAACCATTGAAACAATATCCATGAAAGAAGAAGTTCAGTTGTAGAAAGATGAAGCTTTGCAAAGAAGACGAAGAAGACTTTTGGGTTTCCAGAGAAAGAAGAAAGGTGAAGAGATTGCCTGACAAAATGAAGATAACATCTTATCTTTTGTAATAATAAAGAGAAGCCAACTTGACCCTTAAGTTGCCAAGGGCATTTTAGTCCTTGCACAGTAATGAGGGCATCTTGGTCATTTCGCCAATGATAGCACATTCTAGAAGCAGTCCATTCCTTGTGATGGTTATTCCCTCATCCGACCAATACCCTAAATGAATCACCACCACTCATCTTAATCAGAGTTATCCCATGGTTCAGATTTAGACACTTATCTTGTCCTTTATTTCCTTAGCCAAGAAGTTTGCTTGATTAGCACACCTAGCATAGTATAAATGTAATAGTTAGAAAACTTTATCTTTTAATGAGAATATAATTAATCTTGCGATTCACTCATTCAAATTATGATGGTATCAGAGCATACACTAACCTAAAAGGTTATCCTTTTATTCACTCGGCATGGCGGGTCCGATGATCACGTCTAGTAGTCCATACCACCTTCCCCAAAACGAAACACCGACGCTATCTCTGGTCTCGCAGGTCCTCATCGGGCCGAACTACCACTAATGGTCTAGGGTTGTCAAGGTAACTTTAATGTCCAAAAACAAATTTTCCTTTGTGGATGGAACCATCACCACACCTACAATAGATGACAACATGTATAATCAATGGGAGAGATGTAATAACATGGTTATGTATTGGCTACATCATGCTGTCTCATCTTCCATCGCAAGGAGCACAATATGGCTCGACAAGGCGGGACAGGTCTGGGCAGATCTGAAGAGCGTTTTGTGCAGACAGATTCATGGAGGATATTGGAGCTGTGAAGAGAAATACAGAGCATGAAGCAGGGAAATGGAAGTGTCACTGAATATTATACCAACTTGAAAGTCTTACAAGATGAGTTGACGAACCTTAGGCCAATGCCAACATATAATTGCAGGCAGGCATGCAGTTGTAATGCTTTCAAAGTTTTGTGTGATTAGCAAGATGAGGATCAGGTCATTACTTCAAAGGCTCAATGAATCATATTCCACTGTCTGTTCGCAGATTTTGTTGATTGAGCCAATACCTTCCTTGAACAAAACGTACGCTCTAGCGATTAAGCATGAAAGGCAGCTCGGCCTTGCCCTTGTCAAAGGAAATGAAGGAAGTGAAGGCAATATGTTCGCGGGATTTACTAATACAAATGGAAAACAAGGCAGGCAGAACAACTCAAGGTACAACAATCGTAAAAGCAATGGCAAAAGCTCATCCCTATGAACTTTTTGTGGCAACACAAGACACACAAAAGAGATATGCTTCAAGAAGCATGGTTACCCACCCAACTACAGAAACAGAAGCAAGAATCCTTTCAGAACTAATCAACCCAAGGCAAACTCAGCAGTGAATCAAAGCAAAGAGAACAAAGACTTAAGAGAGGAAGATAACTGGCATGCAAACACAAAATCGTTCACTCTAACTAAAGACCAGTACCAAACACTTGTTGCCCTATTGCCAATGAATCACCAAGGGAAGATTCCAACCTCAGGCAGCAGTGTCAACACTTTTGTCAAGGGAGACAGTTCTGGTAACAACCTTAACCCTAACTTTGTCTCATCATGCTGGATAATTGACATAGGAGCTACATATCACATCATTTGTGACAAGCAAATGTACAGTTCATACAATAAAATAGAAAAATGTTGGGTAAACTTGCCAAATAGGGAAAGGGTCAAAGCAGAATATGTTGGCACTATGACTTTAAGCCCACAAATTGTTTTGCATAATGTTTTATGTATACATGCATTTGATTACAACCTTATATCGACTAGTAAACTATTGAGTACTAGTGGACTATGTGTTGTGATAACAGGATCGATGTGTGTGATACAGGACACAACAAGTTGGAAGAAGATTGGTCTGGCTAGAGAGCATGGAGGTCTCTATTACTTGGAATACCCGTTACCCAACACCATTTTCGTTTTTTCAATTAAAGCTAGTATGTGGCATTTACGTTTTGGTCATCCCTCTCGTGAGAGGTTGAAGGTCCTCAATCCATCATGTAATGATATTTGTCAAAAGGCTAAACAGAAAAAAACACCATTCTCATTAAGTCACAACATAGCAAAAGAATGCTTCTGCTTGATACATGTAGACATATGGGGTCCAACGCAGGAGTCACACTCAAATAAAATATATTTTCTAACCATACTTGACGATCACAACAGGTATACATGGGTCACATTAATGCAAACAAAGGGGGAATCAAGCATAATATTACAACAATTCTGCAAGTATGTCAACCGAAAATTCAACAAAAAAGTAAAAACAATACGGACGGACAACGACCCTGAGTTCATCATGAAGGATTTTTATGCAGACAACGGGGTCACACACCAAAGATCATGTCTAGAGACACCACAATAAAATGGCAGAGTATAACGAAAACATCAGGACATCATGAATACCACAAGGGCACTCATGTTCCAAAGCTCACTGCCTAAGGATTTTTGGCCAAAAGCAGTTAGTCATGCAGTCTACCTCATAAACAGATTACCTTTAGCACCAATTCAGGGGCAAACACCTTATGAGCGCATATATGGGGAAAGGGCCAACTTAGAAGATTTGAAAGTTTTTGGATGCCTAGCATATGCCTCAACGTTAGACAGACACAAAAGTAAATTCATAGAAAGAGCGGTGAAGTGCATATTCCTAGGATACAGACACGACATCAAAGGCTTCAAACTTTTGAATCTAAGCACTAACATTGTTTTCTTTTCCAGGCATGTGAAATTTTTTGAGGAATTTTTCCCTCTTTCAGAAGGGAATCAGAAGGCGAAAATACCATGTTGCAGTAAGGAAGAATTAGACTCACTTCACAAAGTGTGCATGAGTGAAGATGAAAAGGAGCCATGCATCACAGATTCACAACAAGCAATACCAGAAATAATACAGCATGTTGATGAAATACAAGAAATTGAAGAGAGTTATGAACAAACAGAGGCAACTACACATGAAGATCAACAAGGAAACACAAGACCACAGAGAACAAGGAAACTTCCGACCTATCTCAGAGATTATCATTTAGCATTGGTGCAAGGCTCCACTTTGCCATGCCTCACCAACTCTCCACATGCCTTGTCCAAACACCACTACAAGGAAATAGCTTTTCTGTGGGGAAATTTTTCCCCATAAAATATCAAATTTTTGCCATTATAGGTTTTAGTGGCAAATATTGAGTTTGCCATAATAAGTGCGCCACTAAAACCTATAATGGCAAAAAATGGAATCAGCACAAATAGCTAATATTTAGTGGTGAAATCAATTTCGCCACAAAACACATGTTCGCCACAAAAGGTGCATCTACTATGGTAAAAATTACACCACAAAAGATATGTTTTTGTGGCGAAACATTACCCCTCAATAAGCAGAGCTAATGTGGTGAATAAAGATGCCACAAAATTTAACTTGGTTGTGGCAGATAAACAGCGCCACAAAAGCTATGTTTTTGTGGCCAAATTTCCCCCATAAAAAGTAACTTTGTTGTGGCGAATTAATTTTGATCTGTCAGTAATAGCCAATATCAATTTATTTTGTACTCAGATGAGTAACCCGTGTTAATTTTATAAATATACAAAAAAAAAAACAAATTGAGCAACAATTATTTATATTTTCTTAATACAATTTTATTTGAAATGGTATTCGAAATGATAGCGCGACTATCATGAAAAATTGTAAATATATATATAACATAAATTATAATAGTCGTTAACAACCAAAGCACTCCTTTACTTAAAATTGAAAATTTCAATACAAAATACTTAATTGCAAGATTATAATCATACATGACAATAATGTTAGAATAAATGTGTCCTTTTCCAGAATGGTCAAGTCAACTAAATAATTTATGTTTCCAAAAGAAAAAGATAAAAGTCTAAGTATCTAATTAGTTTTAACTACAAAAAGTCCAAGTGTAAAAACATTATTTTTCTCCTCCTCATGCTCAGAGAACTTTGGCCTGATTTCACCTCTCACAAACAGTGGTGGTTCAAATAAAGAGAGACCAAGCTACCTGAAAAGTAATGTTAACGAGTATTATGCCTTAAAAAAATTATAGAGCTACATCTCAATAATTGGTGAAACAAGAAAATACAACCTAATTGGTGAAACAAGAAAATATGTTCAATTTAAACGGTAATGAAATAACAAGTACCTCTAATATTGTATTCAAAGATACATTCACCAAAGTAGGAAGTACTCTTGTTCCAACATAGGCATCTCCTTCTACTGATACATGCCCAAATCTAACTTCAATCTTATGAATCTCAATTCCTACCCTGTCAATATCAACAAATTCAAACCATAAATTCGGAACTCCTTTAAGATAAAATTAAAGCATTAAGAGTCAAAAGTACCTGTAACGTTTTTGAATGTTTATGAGAGTGCAATTTCACATTCATCTTATTTTAGTTTTGCCTCTTTTAAAGCGAATCATGATCAAAAGTACCAACGAATAATTTATCTGTAACTTTGAACCATGTAGGTAAAATTGCACCTAAAAAATGTTCAGTACTAAAAAGAAGAAGTTCAGTTACAGAAAGATGAAGCTTTGCAAAGAAGAAGAAGAAGACTTTTGGGTTTCCAGGAGAAAGAAGAAAGGTGAAGAGATTGCCTGACAAAATGAAGATAACATCTTATCTTCCGTAATAATAAAGAGAAGCCAACTTGACCCTTAAGTTGCTAAGGGCATTTTAGTCCTTGCACAACAATGAGGGCATCTTGGTCATTTCGTCAATGATAGCACATTCTAGAAGCAGTTCATTCCTTGTGATGGTCATTCCCTCATCCAACCAATACCCTAAATGAATCACCACCACTCATCTTAATCAAAGTTATCCCATGGTTCAGATTTAGACACTTGTCTTGTCCTTTATTTCCTTAGCCAAGAAGTTTGCTTGATTAACACACCTAGCATAGTATAAATGTAATAGCACTATGCCATTTTCCCTTTCATATGACATAAGATACATGACAGACATTTGTTTTCATGTCGTCTGAATATTTTTCGTGACAGTATTTTAACTCTATGTCATCTGAAGGCGAAATAAAAAATGCGCTCGATTCTCAGATGACGTTACGATTACAGAAGCCTGTCATCCAAAGAAAACTCGCGTTTTTGTTAAATTTCACTTACTCATCAGATGACACCTGAAATAAATGACTGTCATTGTATACGGAAAACAAAAAAAGCGGCAAACGAAATTTCACTTACGCGGCCATATACCAAATTTAGGCGCTGGATGGTTTGACTGAAATTTCAGCTCGTATAAAAAGCCTGTATCTCACCCAAAACCCCATTTTTTAGGTTACACAATCTTGATACCCTCTCATTTCTCTCTATCTCCATGGTTGATTCATGCAATCAGTGAGCTCGAAAGACGGCACTGGTAAGTATCTATTGATTTTCATTGTTCCTTACTCTCTCTTTTCCTCATCTGATTTACTTTTGTGTATGTCGATTTCAGCAGCTGGAATAAGGATCTATTGATTTTCAGACCTATAGTTGAAAGGGTTAGATCTCTCACTTAGATACACTGATTTATTGTATTCATTGTTAGATTCACCGCTGAAAAGCTTGGGTCTTTATCTTTTTTAACCTAGGGCAATACAATGCCGGTTGCTGAAGATGTTCTGATTTCTTTTTATTTGAACATAATATTTGCAGGGATAGTAAGAATGCTACATGCGAAGGCTGGCTGAAGAGATTGTCAATCAGTTTTTGCGTTTAGCATATGGGAAGATTTCTTTAACTTATTGAGTATATATTGTTGTTATGTTGGTTTGAACTGATTGGTTGCATGTATGATGTTGTTGTGGGTGGTGCTGATGAGATAGGTTGCAATATATCTTCCACTTGGCTTGTTATCTAAATGAGTATATGTATGTATATGAAGCATGTTGGCTTGTTCATGCTTGATGTTCTGCTTTGGAAGCTAGAAGTGATTGAATATGTTTGATGTACTGTTTAGGAACATAGAACTCATTGATTTAGGAAACTAGCCTGATTTTGAGTATATATATATTGTTATGTGGGTTTGAACTGAATGATTACATATATGTATGATGTTCTGGGTGATGATGAAATGATTGGTATGAACTAATTGGTTAGATATAACTGTTTAGGAAGCTAGGACTCATAGAGTTTATGTATGAATGATCATTACGCATGTGGCTGATTACACATACTCTAAAGCTTTGAATATTCTTTGTGATTGGCCATACTCTTACACCTATGAGTTATACTGCTAGAAGTGATTGATATGTGTAAGTCTATGAAACATGGCTTGTTTGATGTTCTGTTTAGGAAGCTAGACTGATTGCGTATGTGTACGAATGTTCATTTGGGCATGTAACTGATTAGTTGCATGTATGATGTTGTTGTGATTGGCCATACTCTTATGCTATGAATGTTCATTGAGTGAAATAATGTTCATGCCTACAACATATGGTTTATGAAGCATAGTCATATGGTCAACCTATATCTCCATTACTATGTATCATGTTGTTAGACGAGGTGCCGCGGCCTAATCTCCCGGGCGGACCGGGGGGTGGACAACCTCATGGCGACGTAAGCGGTGATTGGCGCCGAAAGTAACCAATCGTGGAATCAAGCTGCTCGGCAGGACCGGAGCTCGGAGATATGGAAGAGTCACCACCCACGAATGGGAAAATGAACACCGATCCCTTGCGGGAGACCGGTGTGGGTTCGGGAAACTTAGGTACGAGCCGAGAAGGCTAGCTCCTTTTCGGAGAAAGGCTACTAGACACCCCGACATCGCCCGGTTATGAACCACCGGCCTCCTACTCAGCATGTTAGGCGATAACGGACTAATCGTATACTTCTTTAAGTTTAAAATTCATTTGAAACCCTTTTCTTTCTCTTTTTAGAAACCATTTTGAGCATATGATGTTGAAAAGCCACCTCAGTAAAGAATCACCCATTTATGTTTATACATACACAGAGAGGGAAGAAAGAAATGATTTATTTACAACCGTATTTAAATGTTATGTTGTGTGTTTATTCTACACTAACTTATTTCTCCAAAACGAGTTTTATTTACATGGTTCGCACCTTAATCGCCGTTGGAACGATTTAGGAGTGTTTTAAAACCTCGTTTGATGAAGCTTACCCGAATCGCCGTTGGAACGACTCGAGTATTTGAAAACGATTGAGATAAAGAACCTTTTAATAAGAAAACGTGGTTAAACATACAAGTCAATTTCATTTTGTACAAATCCTTTAAGAAAATTATTCAAAAATCTATTATTTGCAAAGAAAACGATTTTAATTACAATGATCCTTTAATCCGCCTTTGGAACGGATTAAGGTTTTAAAACGTGGTGTTTTGAAGACGATTTGGAATATTAACAAGAATGACTCTATTTATTTACATTAGAAAAAAAACTCATTAGTTTAAATAATTCAATTGAAAACTCTCTTTTTGTGATTTATTTTCCCTACTTATGTAAGGGACTCTCTAATTGTTATAATTACAACAATAAACTTATTTTAACTAATATTTACACTTAAATAAAGCCCATTTGAAATATGGACCCATGAATGGGCTCAAAGGGTAAAGAAAATAATTTGTACATACGTATATACATTTAAATCAAAAATAGAATATAAAATAAGAGTTAATACAAAAGAAGCTATAGGTATATATAAAAATAATAGGTACAATATATCTATAGTTTGAAAATGTGAAAATAATAAGTAAATAATTCTCATCCAAAAAATAATTCTCATCCAAAAATAAATCCTATAACTAAGAAAATAATTCTCATCCAAAAATAATTTTATTCAATAATCACTAAAATAACCCAAATGTTTCAAAAACTATACATGTACATAACTACTATAGTTTTAAATACCAAAAATACCATATGCTAATATATATTAATTATTTCTCAAAATACCAAATAACTAATATTTAAAACATAATCCAAATTAATAAAAAGGAATACATATATATACTTATACTTATATTGTAAAATGGAATAAATAATAATATACAAATATTCTAGAATGATTATATATGCTAAAGTTCTAAAATAATTTGAAAAACATATATTACATATTTATATATATGTACTAAGGATTAAAAGTTTAAAAGTTAAGAAAAAGGGACTGAAATGGCATTTTTTACATTTTGGCAGATTTACCGACGGAAAATCCGTCGGTAAACAACATTTAGTGACAGAATAGGTAAATTACAGCAGCACTCCTAAATGTTTCCAGATTTATTCAAAAGCTTTAAATTAAATCTAATTCAATCGGTTTGAGTTTCCGAACTACCAAAGATGGATCATAGTCGAAAACGGAAATTCCTAAACGACGTTTTTTATTTCAAAACATTATTTGGAAATTCCTTTTAAATTAAAAACTTGTAATTACAACGTTTTCGATATCCGAACTACCTTTTATCGGATCACGGTTCGTATTGGGACATCAAAAACAAGGTTTTTTATTTTAAAACAAAACCGAATTTTATTTAACACGAAACGAAAATTAAATAAAATGTGACAAAATAAATAAATGACTAAATGAATAAAAACTATAGCATAAAAATAGAAGAAGAGAATAAATTAAATAAAATAAAGAGTCTAGTCCTCGGATAATACCTTGAATTCGGTATCTGACAGTTGAAGCCGATTGATTCCACGAACCACGAGCTCCCGTTTTTTTTATAAAAAATTTAGTAAAAATTGAACTTAGGAAATTTAGAGATTTTCAATTTTTACGAAAAAAAATGTTTTTTCCTAAAAAAATCAACTTCCTCTCTCTAGAAAAATATCTAGTGTGAGAAGCTCTCTAAGGATTCCTCCTCCCTCTCTTTTCCTCCCTTTTTTTTTGCATGGGGATCCGTGCCTTTTATAGGCAAACGGGTCCCCGGACCAATGGGCGACACCCAAAAGAAATTGGGCGTCGCCCATTGGGGTTGGGCGGCCACCCAACCTAGTGTTGGGCTACCGCCCAACCTTGTTGGGCGAGCGCCCAACGCTAGGTTGGGCGCCCGCGCCCAACCTCCGTCGGGCGTTCGCCCGACGTGGTTGGGCGCCCGCCCGACGACCCTCGGGGCGTGCCTCGAGCCATCGGGCGTGCGTACCCCGCGGCCGCCGAGCGCGCGTCCCGCGCCGCCGGACGCTCACGCGTCGTGGCCGCCGAATGCGCGCTTCGCGCTACCGGGCACGTGCGCTCAGCGGCCCACGAGAGCGCGCCCCGTGCCACCGGACCCGGGCATTGCTCGGACGTCGAGAGCGTGCCACTTGCGGTGCGTCCGACGGACGCCGAGCGCACGTCCCGCTCCGCCGAGCGGGCGTTCGACCATTGTCGTCCGCGTGCCGGATGCCGCTAATTTTCCTTCGCTTATTATTCTTTATATATTTTTCAAAACTTCCGGAATCAATCGCTTCAACCGTCTTGTTTTCAGGTTTTCGTCACAGGTCCTCCGACTCGGTGTCTACAGTTGCCCCTACTTTTCTATTTTGACAGTGATGTGTGTGTTTCGAAAACGTTTTTTTTGCTAACGCAACACATGCAATGTAAAACATATAAAAGTAAAAGACACGTAAAGAGTAGGAGGGAGCATACCTGACCTTTGCGCTGCGCGCTCCGGCGTTGTTCTCTGATTTCTTCAGACTCTGCTTTGGGTTGCACCGTGCTGCCTCTGAATCGGCTGCTGGCGAATGTCCCCCTTTTCGACTCCGGCCTACGTTGGCTGACTGCGATGAGAACGGCTCTAAAGCGATTTGGTCTACGGCGGTGGGGATGATGGCTCAATAGCTACCCTAGTCTACAATCTTCGGTAAAAACGACTCAAAAGCTACCCTAGTCTGCGACTGCGAGGATGATGGCTCAATAGCTACCTTAGTCTACAATCGGTAAAAATGGCTCAAAAGCTACCCTAGTCTGCGACTGCGAGGATGATGGCTCAATAGCTACCTTAGTCTACAATCTTCGGTAAAAACGGCTCAAAAGCTACCCTAGTCTGCGACTGCGAGGATGATGGCTCAATAGCTACCCTAGTCTACGATCTTAAATAAATATGGCTCAAAAGCAACTCCGTTCTGCGACCATGAGTCAGATGGCCCAAAAGCAACTCCGATCTGCGACCGTGAGTCAGATGGCTCAAAAGCAACTCCGGTCTGCGACCGTGAGTCAGATGGCTCAAAAGCAACTCCGGTCTGCGACCGTGAGTCAGATGGCTCAAAAGCAACTCCGGTCTGCGACCGCGAGTCAGATGGCTCAAAAGCAACTCCGGTCTGCGACCGTGAGTCAGATGGCTCAAAAGCAACTCCGGTCTGCGACCGCGAGTCAGATGGCTCAAAAGCAACTCCGGTCTGCGACCGCGAGTCAGATGGCTCAAAAGCAACTCCGGTCTGCGACCGCGAGTCAGATGGCTCAAAAGCAACTCCGGTCTGCGACCGCGAGTCAGATGGCTCAAAAGCAACTCCGGTCTGCGACCGTGAGTCAGATGGCTCAAAAGCAGGGATTGTTTTTGGATTTTCTTACAACACTGTTGTCTGTATTTTCTCACTGGAGCTTTCATCTCGGAGGTTCAATAGGAACGTGTTTTAGTCTGAAATGATATAGACTAATGATTGTTCTTCTATTGACTGTCGTCTGTATTTTGACTGGTGTCGCTGTTCTGTAAAAAATGAATGTGGTCTAGAGTTCATATCTTGACAATGTTGGTCGCTGTCTGGGAGAAATGCAGGCTGAAACGGACTGCAAATCGGAGGTCTGTGCACCTAGTAATTAATTATTTACTTTTTACATTTATGTCAAATCGTACTTTTTTCACTATTTATGGGAATGCCATTCCCTTTTCCTATATAAGGTGGTGGGGTTTCATTTCAACCCCACACCTTCTCTCTCCTCTTTCTCTCACTAGACTTCAATTTGGATTATTCTCGGGATGGATTTAGATGAATGGGATGGCACTAGAGGCATGGACGAGGTTTACGTAAACCTGGATAGAGTGGATACCTTTCACGACCCTACGACGCATTTGAGCAGGACACGCTGCAACGAGGTAAGTAATTTCTCACTTTTATTCGATTCGAACTCTAGGCTTTAGCATTCCTATACGAACATGATTTGCATGCTAACCCTTAGACTGCATTAGAGGACTTTAGCTAGAAAACGTGAATTCCTTTATTTACAAGTAACACCTGTTTATTTTTGTAAGAATGCGCGCTATATGCATGTGAATAGTGACACTACGAATTTATGCATGCTAACAGTAAAAACGACGTGAATAGTGAAGACGTGAATAGTGCACGTGAATAGTGAAAATGTGAATAGTGCAAATGAATAGCAAAAACGTGAATAGTAAAGACTTAGCTAATGCACGTGAATAGTAAAAACGTGAATAGTGCACGTGAATAGTAAAAACGTGAATAGTAAAAACTTAGCTAATGCACGTGAATAGTAACGTGAATAGTGCACGTGAATAGTAAAAACTTAGCTAATGCACGTGAATAGTAAAAACGTGAATAGTGCACGTGAATAGTGAAAACGTGAATAGTAAAAACTTAACTAATGCACGTGAATAGTAAAGCCTAATCTATGCTCCTCGTCACCGCAGACGAGGGTGGATTAAAGAATTGACTAAACCTTACGTGAATGACCTTACAGGAGAGATTTTTACAGAAAATTGGTCCTAACTGACCGGATGTCTCTAGGTTAGAAAATGAAAGAATACCTAGTCTTAACGCGTTCTAATCAATTGCATGCTTTAGGAGCTGTATTTAAATTTTCTTATCTTGTTCCTTTTTAGTTCATTGAGATTTCGGAGACCACCGCCGAGGTTCACTCGTGGTATGATAGGCTAGGCGCCGCGGCGAGAGCCCGCGTGCGTGAGTTGGGCTTCGAGCCCTTTATTGCAGCGCTGCCCTGCACCAACGGGGTATGCGATCCTTTTGGCCTACGGGCCTTGTGTGAGCGGTGGGTTGATTCGACCCACACCTTCCACCTTTCCTTTGGGGAGATGACTATCTCGCCTCGAGATTTTTCGCTATTGACCGGATTGTGAGGGAGCAACACTCCCGTCCCTTTCCATTTTGGTATGATGCGACCGCGGGTCGACCCTGCTAGGCTTGCTGCCTTGATTGGACCGGGAGTTCGTCTATGCGCCAAGTCTACTCCGGCGAAGTTTGTTTCCACCGCGAGCCTCTTGAGTAGACGAGATTTTTGCGAGACTGACGATACCGACTTGGCGGTTCGTAGCTTCTTGGTATATGCTCTGAGTGAGACGATTTTCCGCACGAAGGGCGGGAAGGTACATGCGGGCCTCATTCAGGCGCTCAGCGATTTGGATGCAGCGGCTTCCTACGATTGGGCGGGGGCAGGCTTAGCCTTTCTTTACAAGTTTTTGGATCTGACTTGCCGGAAGCGCAAGGACTTCGGTGGTTATACCTTTGCTCTGTTGGTACGTGACGTCTTCTTGACTTATCCGTCTTATCTTCTTCGCATTTTTCACACTCCTAGTCCTCGTTTTTACCGCAGGTGTGGGCGTATGAGAGACACATCCTTCCCAGCTGGTCTCGATCTCGACCGAGAGTACTGAGGTCGCCTTTCATGACTCAGTGGAGGGATTTTGACTTGAGCGCCGAGAGGAGTCGGACAGTGTCGCGGCTTCTGGATCGGATCGACTCGCTGACCCTCACACAGGTAGATTTTGTCTAATCATGCTTGGTTTTTTGTTTGAGTCTTTCTGACTTTCTCTTTGTGCATTTTTTTAGATTAAGTTCCGATGGGACGACCTCGACTTCGGCCTTGGTTATACATATGTATCGATGATCCAGGAGCAGCAGTGTGTGCTCACCGGCCCCTGCGTGCGGGCGTGGTATTTAGGGGATCGAGGCATCACCGGAGTTAGGGACGCTCACTAGACGCCGGGCGAGATCCCCGTCTCTATGTTCGCGGTGCGGACCCTGCTACTATCGGTCATTCGTCGGGACCTGACCCGTCGGTATGTTGGTAGAGCAGTGTGGATTCACGCCGGGGGCCGTGAGCCTTACTTGTCTACTTTGCTGAGCGCGAGGGATGCCCCGACGGCGGTGATGGAGGTGGATCCGGTGGCGGATATATTTTCGAGGGAGGCTGTCGCGGTAGTCTTTGGTCAGGAGGAGGTCCCGGTAAGTGATTCCATTCCCTTTTTATTTTACCCCTTTTATTCATGAGATGTTCAGAGGTTTTATGGTGTGTTTTGTTTGCAGGAGGGATCCTGGAGGAGTGCCCACTTATCTGATTTCTTCGACGGCACTCGGGCTCAGACGCCAGTGTGCGAGCAGCCCTACTATATTGGCGAGTCCTCCAGCGCTGCCCGACCAGAGAGGTCTTCCCTAGGCGTGCCTATACCAGACTATGGGAGAGATTATGCTACGATCTGCTATGACGAGTCCGGGGCACCTTACGCGGGATTTGAGGCGGCCCCTCCTATCTTCTCCTCGAGGGTCCCGTTTGATCCCTCAGACGCTTCTCTGACCACGAGAGAGACTTGTACGGATTACGTGGGGCTGTCTGGTTATCTCCGAGACCGCCTCAGCTTGCACTGCACCGATCACCTGGTATGTATCTGATGACCCGCGAAGCCAAATCGGGCCAAATTCATTACACGGGCCCAGCCCATACTTAGACCCATGGTCTAAGATCGGATGGGACCCGAATAGAGGAAGCGGGTGAAGTGAGTAACCGCCCCGAATTCCTAAATGGAGCATCAAAACTCCCACTCAGAACAAACGATACCACGTTTGTTGCCACGAAAGCCACGAAAGGGACATGGCCTAAAAAGGAGTAACCGCCCTCGGCGGTTACCTAAGAACACTTATAAAAATCCATAAGGCCAAAGGGGAGAGGTACGTTCACATTTTTCCCCGCAATACTGTTATTATCAACCTTCCTACAAAGAAACTGACTTGATCGTCGGAGAGTTTTCCCGGAGATCCTGTCTCCGGTTCTGTTTTGCAGGTAACTACGTCGGAGATCATCAAATCGGATCCAGCAAGTTATCATTGGTGTGGTGAAGGTGGACCTTTTTTACCAACATTTGGTTAAAGGTACACAAAGAACATGTCAGAACCATCACGAATGATCGGCGTTACAACCACATCAACTAGTATGAACTCAAGGGGTCCACAGATTACGAATTCGCAGCCTATGAGTACGCAGCCTGTGGTGCCTAGCTCGTCGAGCCCTTCGGGACAATTGAGTCCCTTATTGGAAGTCCAAGTGCAAAATGAGATGGAGATGTCCAATAGCGATTTCGTACAAATGGCAGGACAAGTCTTGGCTTCAAATATGAGCCAAGCGGCGGGGGATCGAATGATTAGTTTGTTAACCGCAATCGCTGATCGCAATACCGCTGTGGCGGTTGCTCCTCAACAACCTGTTGTCATCTTCACACAACCATCGACTACTGCCGCCATATCTGTGCTTCCGCAGCCATCTCGAGAGCTAAATCAGATAGGTCAGAGTAGTCGCATGAACCCACACAGCCACCCAGGCAACTACTCGTACCACGATCCTAGTATGACGATCCATCCGACCTGGAAAACATCCCAACCGACGTCGGGAATACCAGGAATCCTTCCACTACAACACATGGAGCCCTTGATTTGCGGGCATTCAGAGTTAATGACGTCTGGGGTGAATATGTCTGGGCAGGAGCACACTTGGAACTTTGATCCTATAACCGGACGGCGGCTAGAACCACGGTGAGAACAAATCTCAACATCAATTGGCGGGTGGATGCCACCCAGAGTTCACCAGCAGCGGATGGAGGAGATTCGGCGAATACCCCATCCTGAGTTGGAAGATCAACTACGGAACATGATGGAGCGAATGGGGTACACGCCTAGGGCGAGAGCAGAGGTGCAGAGTGATTCGCCTTTTGCTCCGTCGTTGCGGGAATTTATACCAGATCACAGGATAAAGGCGCCGGCGATACCTAAATACTATGGGGATCCAAATTCTGATCCTGAGGCTCATGTCAGGAACTACAGAGAATTAATGGATGTTGCAGGAGCGAGTGAAAGCATAATTTGCAGATTATTCTCGACCACTTTGGGCGGAGCGGCATCTGATTGGTTTCGGTCTTTACCTGCTGAATCTATTCACAACTGGAATCAATACAGTCGTGATTTCTGTGCAAAGTTCGTGGGCTGTAAAGCAGCGGATGTGACAGATAGGCAGTTGAAGGAGATCAAACAGAGGAACTATAATTCCCTAAGGGAATTTGTTGTCGCATTCAACGATATTCTGGTGCGGTTGCAGAACCCGGATATCGTGAGCATCCGCAACATCATGGCGGATGGAACCACGGATTGGAGCATACGGGAGGAAATCATCCGCAACAAGCCATGCACAGTGGCCGAACTCATGAAAATAGCAAAGGAATTCATGGAAGTGGACGATGTCAACAGAGAACATAGAGCTCAAACCCGACGAGAGAGAGATGCTGCTAGATCCACTTCGGACAATCGGCGCCAGGCCCAGTCCAAGGGTAATTTTGTTCGCAGAGGCGAACGCTCCTTTCAAGGGGGAGGATATCAAACACCATTGAATGTGACTCGCCAGGAGGTATTACTTTGGATCGAAAAGAACCCCCTGAAGAAGGATGTGAGGTTCCCCGAGGCGAAAGGCAGAACTAGTTTGGGGCGATATCCTAACAAATATTGCAGGTTCCACAGATTGAACGGCCATGATACGAATGATTGCTATGAACTAAAGAAGGAAATAGAAAAGCTGATTGAGAGTGGCAAGCTAAGCCAATTCATAAGAAAAGAAACGATTGATGAGAAAACAACGCTCCCGCATGAAGGAGAGGCAAGGCCCGAAAAGAAGCAGAAAAAAGGGGTGATAAATGTGATAGCCGGCGGGATCTATGAGCCTCCAACTAAAAGGGCTCGCCGTGAACAGCGAAAAAGCAACACGCATAGGGGGGATGCCCTCAATTACTCATTTGCGCGAATCACGGAGCCACATGCGGATGCTTTGGTGATTACGCTGGCTGTAGAAGGATGGGACGTCAAGCGGGTCCTTATTGATACTGGCAGTTCTTGTAATGTTATTACTCGGACTGCATTCAACAAGTTGGGAATTAATGACGAGCGAGTGGAACATACATTCATGGATGTAACTGGTTTTGGAGGTCAATCGTCTCAAACAAGTGGACAAGTGGTGCTGGAGGCAGAAATGGGTGATAAGAATCTAAAATGGCGAGGTGATCTAGAATTCGCAATTATTGATATCACATTGGCCTACAACATAATTCTGGGGCGTCCGTTCCTATCGGAAACGGAATCGCTCATCTCAATGAAGCACTTGACATTACATTTGCCAACACACCAAGGGCGAGTCATAGTTGAAGGTGATCAACTTGTATCTCAACAGGCCTATACATTGTCACTTGAACCAAAACCGGATGAAGAGGATAAAGTCGATGAGAAGCTGCCGACGGAAGCATTGGGAGAAACGGAACTATTCGCCATCTCAAATGACAAGAATGTGCGAATAGCGGCCGGACTCCCAGAAGAAACGAAGAAAGCCATTACCGAGGTGTTGATCCAATGCGAGTCAGCATTCGCCGCTCCGAATGAAGTGCTGAAAGGAATAAGTCCAGATATAGCAACCCATCGTTTGAATGTGGACAAAGGTGCAACCCCAGTGCGACAGAAAAAGAGAGGACACGCTCCAGAGCGGCAGAAGGCGATTGAAAAAGCTGTGGCGGATTTGCTAAAATCAGATGCAATTCGAGAAGTCACCTATCCGGAGTGGCTAGCCAATGTGGTGCTAGTCAAAAAGCTAAATGGAACGTACAGAATGTGTGTCGACTTCAAGGATCTGAATAAAGCTTGTGCGAAGGATATGTATCCGCTACCTAACATTGATATATTGGTAGATGGAACTGCAGGATTTGAAGCTTTATCGTTCACCGACGTGAAATCCAGTTACCACCAGATACCCATGGAGAAGGCGGATGAAATCAAAACATCATTCATAACTCATCAGGCGACTTATTGCTTCAAGGTGATGCCCTTCGGATTGAAAAACGCAGGAGCAACATACCAGAGGATGATGAACAAGATATTTTCAGACAAGTCAGGCGAGAACTTCTCAATCTACATAGATGACATGATCATCAAAAGCAAGAAGATGCAAGACCACCCGCAGGATATCAAAGAAATCCTGGAAGTACTAATCAAATATGGCCTCAAGTTGAACCCAGAAAAATGCACGTTCGGAGCAAGGGCAGGGAAATTCCTGGGTTTCATTGTTAGTGGCAAGGGAGTTGAGGCGAATCCTGAGAAGGTTAAAGCAGTAATGGAGATGAAAAAACCGAGGAACGTAAGAGAAGTACAAAGACTAAATGGGCGGTTGGTGGCATTAGGGCGATTCATATCATGCTCAGCTAGAAGATGTCTACCTTTCTACAATGCCATCAAAAAATCTAAGTCCTTTGAATGGACGACGGATTGTCAAGAGGCATTTGAGGGTATAAAACGATTACTATGTTATCCGCCCTTAATGAGCAGGCCGGAAGATGGAGAAGATTTATTTCTTTATGTATCCGTCACCAGTATGGCGATATGCACTGTGATGGTGCAAGAAGAAGAAGGACAACAATATCCAGTGTACTATGTGAGCAAAGTCTTGAAGGATGCAGAACTCCGGTATTCGAAGTTAGACAAAATGGCCCTCGCGGTGATAACCACGGCGGCTAGATTAAAACCATACTTTTAGGCGCATACTATCATTGTGAGAACTGGCATTCCAATGCGAAAGGTACTACAGAAACCTGACGCATCCGGCCGATTGATGGAATGGTCAATTCGCCTGGGAGAATTCGATATTCGCTATGAAGGAAGACCAGCGCTAAAGAGTCAAGTACTCGCCGATTTCGTGAATGAGTTCACGTGGGATGATGACGAATGTCCAAAGGCACAAAAAGAAGAGTGGAGCATGTTCACAGATGGGGCATTATCCACAGATGGAGCTGGACTGGGAGTCGTCATCAAAGGCCCGAAGGTCATTCGCCTGTACTATGCGGCAAAGTTAACTTTCAAAACTACCAATAATGCCGCAGAGTATGAAGCAATGATATGCGGATTGAAGCTGCTTAATGAACTTACGCCAGAAAGAGTGGTGATCTACAGCGATTCTAAACTCATGATAAATCAGATCACAAAAAACTATCTGGTGAAACAAGAAGATCTGGTCAAATACCATCAGGTAATCGGCAGATTGACGCAGTAGTTAACACACAAGGGAGTCGTCTGGGAAATGGTGCATGTTCCAAGAGGCCAAAACACAAAGGCTGATGAACTGGCAAAAGCAGCGGCGAGTAGAGAACCATGGAATAAAAAAGCATGCAATTTAGAGATAAGATCCGCACCGGCATTTGAAGTCGATCAGATTATGGTCATTGAAGAGCTGGAAGATGATGAAGATTGGCGGATACCCATCCGCCAATATCTAGAGCAGGGAGATTTGCCGGATGACAAAAGCCTAGCTAGAAAGCTAATTGGACAATCAGCGAGATACTCAATTCGAGATGGAACTTTGTATCGAAAATCATATACATGTCCATGGTTGAAATGTGTTAGCCGCAATGAAGGAGACTACGTACTGCGAGAACTCCATGAAGGAATGTGCGGCGCACATGAAGCATCCGCGGCGTTGGTAAGAAAAGTCAAACTAATGGGATACTATTGGCCAAAGGTGATGGAGCATTCCCAGAAGATGGTAGCGAAATGTCATAGCTGTCAAATCCATGCGAATGAAAAGCACGTTCCCGGAGCCGAACAAATCTCTATAATGACGGCATGGCCATTCGCAACATGGGGAATCGATATAGTGGGTCCATTCCCAGAAACGACAAAGAAAAGGAAGTACTTGGTAGTCGCAGTTGACCACTTCAGCAAATGGGTAGAAGCGGAGGCAGTAACCGCTCAAACACCTGAACGAATGATCGAGTTCTTACGAGAGAACATTATCATGCGATTTGGAATCCCGCAAAAGCTTATAACTGACAACGGCACCCAGTTCAACTGTGTCAAGTTCAAAGCATACTGCGAAAGCATGGGGATCAAGAATCATTTTTCTTCCGTAAACCATCCCCATCGAATGGTATGACAGAGGTTACCAACAGGGCCATGATTCAAGGGATCAAGAAGCGGCTAGGTGATAAAAAAAACAGGTTGGGCGGATGAGATACCCCACATGTTATGGGCATACAGAACTTCTGTAAAAGCAGCAACTGGCGAAACACCTTTCTCGCTGGTTTATGGAGCCGAAGTAGTCCTACCTGTTGAAATCAAGTCGCCTACAGATCGAATAATTTATTATTGCGACATACAAAATCCTATCAACATTAGAGATGCATTGGATTCTATTGAAGAACGAAGAGAAAAAGCTTACATGCAAATGGCAGTATATCGCAATAGGGTCAAGAAATATCATGACAGAAGGGTGCGAAAAGTGATAATCAACGAGAATGACTTGGTCTTGAAAAAAGCGGATAAAATACAATCCAGAGATGGCAAAGGCAAATTAGGCGTCAACTGGATCGGACCATACAGAGTATCCAAGAAGCTGGGACCATCAACTTTTGAAATAGAAGAAATGAGCGGAAAAAAGCTCCCGCGCACCTGGAATCTAGAAAATCTGCGCCTATATAAACGGGCCGGGTAGTTCAGGGAAATGACGAGTACTCTTTTTCCTTTTATGAGTTTTTTCCCACTGGGTTTTCTGATAAAAGGTTTTAATGAGGCTTTGATCCCGCACATTTCATATACCAATGTAACAAAAAGTCTTTTTCTTTTATCAATAAAGATATTCAATTGTTGCATACAGCGTCTGAGTCCGGATCCTTTTTAGGACAACCACTTCAGTGTGTTATCTACAAACAAAAGGTGGGTAAATCGCGCAAAAACCTTATGGTTAAACTTAAAAACACATAAATGTGTTGCCTATTAAGAAAGGCGGATGCATGATTACGCATCACTCGCAAAACCTTATGATTAACCTTATGATTATATTATTTTCGAAAGAAAAATTATAAGATAAGGCATAAAATTAAGCGAATAAACGAGTACTCAAAAAGTTGCAAAAAGGGTCTGGCCACCCTAGCGGAAACGAAACTAACTACGAAGAAATACAAATGCGGAGTCGGCAAAAGGCAGAGGTCACATATGAAAATAAAGGGCAATAAGGAATAAAGCGACAATCGCACGTATAGGTAAAGCGGCAAGTAAAAGAAAATATATACGGGCAGTTTGTTACATACAACAGTCCAAATATAAATCAAGCTATGCTACAGCTTCCTCTCCTTCACCCCTATGGCCCTCCTCGCCTTCAGCGGCTCCCTCATCTCCTCCAGCCGGCGGATCTGCTTCAAGCGAATCCTCAACCCTCGAATCAGTAACCGCTCCAGAAAGAGGTACCTCTTGCTCAGGCTGAGAAACGTCTTGTGGTGCTTCTTCTTCTACGTTCTGATTCGGGATCTCGCGGCTAATTGGAGAGTCCTGGAAACTCTGCCAATCCAAGAGGAGTACCTCATCCATATCTAGGGGTGGGCAAAAAAACCGATCAAACCGGTAACCGAACCGAAAACCGGTAATCCGAACCGGAAAAAACGGTTAACCGAACCGGTGGTTTTCTTAATGGTTAAAAAAATAAATAGATATCGGTTTCGGTTTCGGGTTAGCGTGTTGAAAAACCGCGGTTAACGGTTAACCGAACCGTTTAATAAATATAAATTTAAAAAATATATATATATTATATAACATATATTATACAACATAAGAGTATATTATAAAATTGAAAAACAATAGCCTTTAACATATATTATTAAAAAGTAAAGCTGCTTAAGATCAAATCAAACCCTATTTATAAATATATGTCTGTGTGTGACGCGAAATGAGGAAACCAATACTGTTTCTAATCTTTGTATTTACTTTCTACCTTTGCTTTTTTCTTTTCGTAAGATAAGTCTGATTTTGGAATTATTTTGATTAAGCACTCAATTGAAAATGATACATTAAGTTTTGGTAAGTTTTGGTTAACTAGTGAGAATTGGTTAAAAACCGTTAACCGAAAAACCTAACCGAAATTAATGGTTAACCGGTTGTATGGTTAACCGATTGATATGGACTGGTTTCGGTTTGTATGATTCAAAAACCGTAGGTAACGGTTCGGTTAATTTTTTTACCTACTGGACCGGTTAACCGAACCGTGCCCACCCCTATCCATATCGGCATCCTCGGCCTCCAGCTTGTCCCACTTCTCAGTTAAATCCTTTTCAGGGATGGGAACTTTGGGGCGGTTAAGTATTCGATCTGGATGTCCATGCTCATAAGCGGCATGAATTCGCTCCCCATACCAATAGATGCGAGCACCATCTTCAGCTAGAATCTCCTCAGCCCTCTTCTTTTGCATCTCCAGAGCCTCCTTAGATGAATTTAGATCATCAAGGACCTTTTGCAGCTCGTCGGACTTAGCCTGGAGGGATTTGAGAGCTTCCTCCTTCTCGCTCATAGCCTTCTGACAAGCGCCTTCAAGAGCCTTTATCTTCCCTTGGACATCATCATAAAGCGACTTCTGAGTCGCCAATTCAGTACCAAGGTTCTCCAGCTCTTTGGCTCGTTCAGCATCCCTTCGGAGAGCGCCCTCCGCGAAATTGATAATCTGCATATAAGACGGCTCGCGAATAAAAAGGGCGAATAAAAACATGCGATTACTATGGACACAAAATCCTTGAAAGGGAATGACAAGCTTCTACCCCCAAAACAACAATATACCTCTATGGCGCGCTTCTCGATCCCCTCCATAGTAGTAGGAAGCGGTACTTGTTCTCGCACACGGGAAGCAGAGGGGAGTCGCCCAAGGACATTGCATATGGAAGAAACAATGTCCTTACAGGAGAAACTCACGGCCATGCCAAAGGTCCTAGTCCACCACCCGCTAATATCGGGAATAGGCTGCGAACGCATAAGAAAAGAGATCAGAAGAACAGCAGATAGCTTATAAAGAACAATAAACATTACAATAAATCAAGATACCTCGTGAATTGGTGTACTGCTCTTTCCTTTTGATGAAGCAGATATGGGTGTACCGCCAATAGTAGGAGATACAAATGTGTTTTTCTTCCTGGGACGAGAAGACTCCGTATCTGCATTATTCTTTCGCTTCCTAGTTAAAGGAAGGTCCTCAGAAACAGAAGTAGGACCTTGTGAAACGGAAGCGATTGGAAGGGAAGCCGCCTCAACAGAAGGAGCCGCCCCCACAGGAGAATTCGCCCCTGCAACAGAAGTTGTTCCCTCCATCCGCTTCTTCCTTCTTGCTAGAGCTTTTGCCTCCCGATCTGCAGCGAGTTGAGATAAAGGATCACCCCTGCAAAGGGTTAAAAGAAATCATCAACTTGGAAATGAAGAAAAAAAAGAAAAGTACCTTGAACAAAAACGCGATAAGGGATATAGACAACGCGATCTCCCTCGCGGTAGGCAATCGCCACTCGACTTCTTAGCATGTGGAAGGCCTGATCATACGTCCATACAAAAGGAGGCGTACTCTTCAAGAACTTTATAACAGCGGATTCTTCCTCACTGGGGTAACCGAAGTTCAAACTCTTTACATGGGGCCGGCCCCAGCAGCGAAGGAAGTTTGGATTCCCTTCATTAAACTTGATAAAGAAGTAAGATCGGTCCCACTCGCGGATCTTGTTCAGCTTCTCATCGAAACCATAGTAACCGCTCTGACGGATGAAAGTGAAATACCCCGCCGAACTTTTGAAATGATGAAGCTTGGAGAAAATTTTGAGCGAGAAGGGAACCTCCAGACAATCCGCCAGAAATTTGTCCAGAGTTAAGTCGGCCCATCCGTTGGGATGCAATTGACCAGGTGCGATTCCGTAACCGCCAAGGACGGAGGCAATCTCATCCGCCAGCGGATACGTGAAACCGCAGATAATCTGGGCAATGAAAATGGTGAAATACCCCTTTGGGTAGTCGCCCGGTCCTCTATCCTCCCCGGGAATGAGGGCTTCGAGACCTTGAAGCCAAGAATACTGCTCCCGCAAGTCATCAATTGTCTCCTGACAAACTAGGCTTCCCGATCTGTCCTTCTTCGGTAGCAAACGAGGGGTTAGGGCAGGTGGCGGAATCAACTTTTTAGGGTCAAAACCTAAACCCTCATCGGATGTATTCGCTAGGTGGAGGAAGTCGGCGGGATGAGAATCAGACCCAGGAGAGCTGGTTGAAGCTTCATCAACCATCTCATCGACCTCATGAGATACCTCGCGGACGTAATTTTCGTCGAACGGTGCGAAGTCGAGGTCAGGGTTCGACATATTGATGAAGAAAAATGAACAGAAGTAAAGAGTCGAGCGAGGTACAAGTTGTGGAAAGGAAAACTTACATATGAAAGACTACACAGAGAAGGATGAACGCGAAGAGGTTGATGCCGGAAAAGAAACGACGATGCCGGAAAAGAAACGACGGACAAGGAAATTCACAATTTTTGAATTTTGAATATCCAGACAAAATAGAAGAGTCCCCTATAAAAAGACCCTAAAGGGCTCTTGCCAAACTAAGGGGGAGGCATGTGATGACCCGCGAAGCTAAACCGGGCCGAATTCATTACACGGGCCCAGCCCATACTTAGACCCATGGTCTAAGATCGGATGGGACCCGAATAGAGGAAGCGGGTGAAGTGAGTAACCGCCCCGAATTCCTAAATGGAGCCTCAAAACTCCCACTCAGAACAAACGATACCACGTTTGTTGCCACGAAAGCCACGAAAGGGACATGGCCTAAAAAGGAGTAACCGCCCTCGGCGGTTACCTAAGAACACTTATAAAAAGCCATAAGGCCAAAGGGGAGAGGTACGTTCACATTTTTCCCCGCAATACTATTATTATCAACCTTCCTACAAAGAAACTGACTTGATCGTCGGAGAGTTTTCCCGGAGATCCTGTCTCCGGTTCTGTTTTGCAGGTAACTACGTCGGAGATCATCAAATCGGATCCAGCAAGTTATCAGTATCATTACTGTACTTTAGTGTAGTGAAATGTATGCATGTATGTATGATTTATGTTTTTGCCTATGCTGCCTTTTATCTGTTCTTTTTTTTCTGTAGAGTGATCTGCATGCCCACGAGCGGAGACAGAGCGAGCTAGTGCGGGAAGCTGATGCCCGAGTTGGTCATGTGTATCAAGAGAGGAACGACCACTGGTCGGGGATGATGCGACGGGAGACTGAGGGTCGCCTTGCCATCGAGGAGAGGGCACGTGATGAGTCGATCAGACGCCTTGCTGCAGAGGAGAGAGCACGAGCTGCTGATGAGAGAGCACGAGTTTCTGATGAGAGAGCGCGAGTTTCTGATGAGAGAGCGCGTGCTGCCGAGGAGGCACTATCTGCGGAGCGGGCATCACACCTGAGAGATTTTGAGAACTATTGGGACTTTCCTCCGTATTAGGCTCGTTATGTATTGCTTTGTAGCTTTCATTATTGCTTTGTAGCTTTCATTGTTGCTTTGTAGCTTTTATTAGGGTTTCTCCGATGTATAGCTGATGAATAGGGAGTGGGGTGGATGGTAGGTAGGCTTTTTGTGAAAAGTAGGACAAGAAATGTATAACCCGTGATTCATATTACCATGCATTCGGTAGATTATAATGATTCCAATCATTCTCGTCAGATATATTCATGCCTCTATTTATTTACAAACAACAGAAATACTTAGTCTCTTATACATTGTTTTTGTAATTGCTCAAGTTATAACTATTGTTACCAGGACCCGCCTTTCGGTTTTCGGATCCCGGCGATTTTTCTCCTCCCCTTTTACTATCCCGGAATTTTTAAATGAGTGTCCTTTCGGGTTTTCACCCATTGGGATTTCCCTTATTGTTGCATAGGTCGCCCTTTGCGGGTTTTCAACCCATCGGGAATTTTTCTTTATTTTTCTTTTTTTTTTACGAAAAGTATTTCTTAAGCCTATCCAGGTTGGTAGGTTCGGAGAATTCCATGCCGTCCATTGTGGTTAACTTCACCACTCCTTTGCTTAGTATCTTCTTTACGACGAATGGTCCTTCCCAGTTAGGCCTGAACTTCCCCCTCGGGTCGGTGTGCGTCACACGGATCTGTTTCAGCACCAAATCTCCTTCTTTGATAGGGCTGGTCTTGACTTTTTTTATTGAAAGCCCGAGCCATCCTTCTTTGATATAACTGTACATGGTAAAGGGCTTCCATCCTTTTCTCATCAACTAAAGCCAACTGCTCATATCGCCTCTTCACCCATTCCGTTTCGGGAATTTCTGCTTCCACTGTGATTCTCAACGATCGCTTTTTGATCTCAATTGGCAAGACTGCTTCTGTTCCGTATACCAAGGAGAATGGCGTTGCCCCAGTCGAGGTTCTGATTGTCGTGCGATAAGCCCACAACGCGAGTGGGAGGTGCTCATGCCAGTTTTAATGTGATTCCACCGTCTTTACGAGAATCCTTTTAAGGTTCTTATTAGCTGCTTCTACTGCCCCATTAGCCTGTGGACGGTACGGAGAAGACCTGTGATGTTCAATGTCATATTCTCGGAAAAGATTCCTTACTTCCCCCTGAAACTGGACTCCGTTATCCGTGATCATGTGATGAGGCACTCCGAACCTGGTGATCAAGTGTTTTTCAATGAACTTTCTCATCTGCTTGGATCTCAGTTTGCTAAATGACTCTGCTTCTACCCATTTGGTGAAATAATCGATGGTGACTGCAATAAACTTATGTCCATTTGAAGCATTAGGCCTTACTTCGCCGATGATGTCAATGCCCCAGGCAGCGAATGGCCAAATAGGTGCTAGCACATGTAGTTCCATGGCCGGAAGTTGACTGCAATCGCCGTGGATTTGACAATCGTGACATTTCTTTGCATACTCGTTACAATCTCTTTCCATGGTGAGCCAATAGAAGCCTTGTCTGATAATTTTCTTAGCTAGTACTGCTCCTCCCATATGGGCTCCACAAATTCCCGAATGTACTGATTCCATTGCCTCGCGGGCTTCTCCCGCATCCAAGCATCTGAGTTGTAATCCCTCAACGTGCCTTTTGTAAAGCAAGTCGTTGTGGATGACGAACTGACGAGCTAGCTTTCTAATCACAGCTTGATCCCTAGGTTCTGACTCTACCGGATATGTCCCATCTTTCATGAAGTTCACGATATCGAAATACCATGGTTTTTCATCTGTCCCTAACAGCATTACGTCCTCGTAACATGGTTTGTGAGATCTTCTCAATACCAACGGCTTCGAAGCAAGGTTCCGGGGGTTGTCCCAAACTGACACCAAAGTAGCCAAGGCATCCGCCGCTTGGTTCTGTGCTCGAGGAATATGATAGAAACGACATTCCTTGAATCTTTGTGCCAACCCTTCTAGCTGATCTAGATATGGACGTAGTCTTTCTTCTCTTACCTCCCAGTTTCCTTGTGCCTGTTCAATGATCAACTTTGAGTCCCCCCAGATTTTGACATATGACTCTCCCAGTGTCGCTAATGACTCTAAGCCATAAATGCACGCTTCATACTCAGCCATATTATTGGTGAGAGTGAAGGATAACTTCTTGGCCATCGGGATCCTTTCTCCTTCTGGTGAGGTAAGTAGTACTCCTACTCCGGCTCCATTCGAATTAACTGCTCCGTCGAAGAACATTTTCCACGGTATAACTTCGATTGCGTTCAAGTGCTCATCGGGGAAATCATAACTTATCTCTTCTTCCTCTGCATTCAGGGGCTGGTTGGCCAGAAATTCTGCCACGGCCCTCCCTTTGATAACCTTCTTCGTCACATATTCAATGTCAAACTCGGACAAAAGTAACAACCATCTGGCTAACTTCCCCGTCAAGGATGGAGTTCGGTATAGATACTTCACGGGGTCCATCCGAGAAATAATGATCACTTTATACGATTGGAAATAGTGTCGCAGTTTCTTTGTCAACCATACTACTGCCACACATGTCTTTTCGATCATGTTGTACTTGAGCTCGTACTCCAGGAACTTCTTACTCAAATAATACACCGCGTGCTCCACACCGGTGTCTCCCTCTTGAGCCAACATTGCCCCAATAGATCGCTCCTCAATCGCTACATAGAGGAGAAGCGGCTTTCCTAGTTTAGGCGGTCTCAGCACTGGCGGATTAGACAAATAGCTCCGGACGCTCTCCAAAGCTTGCTGACACTTATCATTCCAAACAGCGGGTTGGTCTTTCCTTAGCAACTTAAAGATTGGCTCGCATATTACGGTGAGTCTTGCTATGAACCGACTGATATACTGAACCTGCCCCAGAAACCCTCTCACTTCCTTCTCATTTCTCGGCGCCGGCATCTCCTGTATGGCCTTCACTTTATCAGGATCCACCTCGATTCCCTTATTTCCGATTACATAGCCTAAGATTTTCCCCAACAAAACGTCGAAAAAGCACTTCTTCGGGTTTAGCCTTAGCTTGAATTCTACGATTCGGGCCAAAAACTTCTCGAGCGCGGCAAAATGCCCTTCTCTTGTCTCTGATTTGACCATCATATCATCCACGTAGACTTCTACCTCCTTGTGTATCATATCATGGAACAGTGATGTGGCCATTCTCTGGTAAGTTGCCCCAGCGTTTTTCAAACCAAACGGCATTACCCTGTTACAGTATGTGCCCCACTCAGTTGTGAATGAGGTTTTCGCTTTGTGCTTTTCGGCCATCTGAACTTGCATGTAGCCCATGAAACCGTCCACATTCGTGTGTAATACACTTGACGCTGCGCTGTCGATCAATACGTCGATATGAGGTAATGCGAACTCATCCTTGGGGCATGCCTTGTTAAGATCTCTGTAATCAACGCACATTCTCACTTTGCCGTCCTTCTTTGCGATGGGCACCACATTTGCGACCCAAGGGGGATAGTCGATTACTTCGATGAATCCTGCTTCTAACTGTTTCTTCACCTCCTCTCTGATCTTATCTGCCTATTCTGGTCTCATACGTCAGAGCTTCTGCTTTACGGGCTTCGCTTCGGGGTAAGTTGGAATGCGGTGGGTTACGATTGATTGATCAATTCCAGGCATGTCTTCGTATGTCCAAGCGAATACAATTTCGTATTTTTTAATTATTCTCTCAAATTCTTTTCTCTCTTCAATAGTTAATGCTTGAGCAATTTGTATAAGTTTAGGATTTTCATCCGTACCAAGATTGAAAGTTGACATTTCTATTGTATTGATTTCAAATGCAGGCATGTTATATGAATGAGAATGCATGGAATGATCATGATCGACATCAAGCAAGTAAGCAAAATCAGAATTCATTTCATTGATAGCATGGGTGATTACATCATCTGACTCAAACAAAGCAGTAATACAATTTTCATCATTAGGGCCTTCGGACTTCTCGTGAATTTTGGAGGTACTAGGCTCATCTCCCGCTCCCGCAGTCGCTTCGATGGTGATGACCTGCTCCTCGGCATTTAAATCCAGCATCATGATCTCCTCGACAAAGCAGCTCGCCTTTCCTTTGCCCCAGTCGGCAACATCATTGAAGATTTCGAACCCTGGCAGAATCTTCCCTTCCGTGCTAGTCCATGCCTCGGGGGTTCCTAAATATTCCTTCCCATGCCCCTCGCTCACAAAATACTTCCTCAAGCCTACTTTTCCTTCAGCACTCGCATTGGACGGACTCCCCTGCTCATATCCCAAACCTCTCCGGGTTTTCTGACTCTTAAAGTCCGGAAACTCTGGCAGCCCCTGATGGTATGCTCCTAAACCCATCCCCGGGATGAAACCTCCCTTCATCATTTTCACCACATTGGTGGTCATGCTCGACTCGTAAATCCCGGAGACTTGGAATCCGGAGAAAAGTTGAGGCTCAATTCCCAATGCTGCCACCGAGCTCAATTTCTCAGCTCTAATTGTTACTATCTCCTCCCCGAAGGGGAACTTAATCATTTGGTGGAGCGTGGAGGGCACACCTCCTAACTTATGGAACCAAGGGCGTCCCAACAGCACAGCAAAAGTTACCGGGATATCCAACACCGTGAACTCAGTTTCTTCCTCGTGCGGCCCCACTTTCAACTTGGCCTTGAAGACTCCTTCAATGTGCCTACGGCTGTCGTCATATGCTCTAATCACTGTTTCAGAGGCCGTCAAGTCTCCTCTTTCCACTCCCAACTTCGACAAGAGTTTCAACGGACAAACATTAATGGCCGATCCATCATCGACCATCACACAGCTAGTCTTCTTCCCGTTAATTTCCGCTCGGATATACAATGGCTTATTATGAGCCTTCCCCTCTTCTGGGAGATCCTCGTCGGTAAATGTGATCTCAGTCTTCTTTCGAGCCATAATTGCCCCTACTAGCGCTGCCGGCTCAGTATCGGTGGAAATAACCAAATTCTGCAACTCCTTCATCAGGTTCTCACGATGGTACTTAGAATGGCATAAAACTTCCTAGACCGTAGACTTAGCTTGCGTCTTCTTCAACTGCTCAAGAACTTGGTCATCGGGCTTAGGAGCCGACCCTTCTCCAATCTCAGTCTCTACCATTGGTGCCTTTCCCTTGGCCACACGACCTGATCTCGTCATTACCGCAATTTCCGGCTCATCATCCGATTCGTCCCAAATGTTAATATGAACCCTTCGATTGGCATCCTCCTCGTCCGAGGAACTCTCCCAAACGTCCACGACCATTAAATCCATGACGTGAGGAACACTCGGATTCAGGAAAAAGGGATCCGCCGATCCGTACAAAGCCCAACCTATCAACTCATCATAGTCACGGAGGGACACCCGACTCATCCTCCTTGCGGCCAACGGAATAGCACCTCGTTGTATGCACATAAGCTGCACCTTATCGCTCATTGTCTCATTACACTGCTCATAATGGTGCCTCCACCTTCTAGCATAATCCACAAAATGTTCCTCGGGGAATTGCCTAATCCTGTCCAGATCATCCAGGGATCCCGTCCATGGAATGTACATTTCATATCTCGCCACAAAGGCACTTCGGAGCGGTATCCAATGACCCATCTCCTCCTCTGATAGACCCTGATGCCACAATAAGGCTTCACCTATCAAGGTTTCCGGAAAATGTTCATGCAACTCACACTGCGGAAATCCGGCGTCATACATATGATTGCGAAATATCCTCGCATGCTCCACAGGATCCTGGTATCCACCATACCTAGGCATTGCTAACACCACATCAGGTGTTTGGTAAGACGAGGAGTCAGGGGTTTGCTCTGCCAGCATCCATACTGTATACTCCTTGATAAATCTTTTCGTCATTGCTGCCCAATCGGTCTTAACATACATCGGCAGCGACATGTACCACATTAACGGTTCACCCATCAACGAATTACAAAACAAGCTAGTGATCTCTTCTTCTTTAAAACCCAAGGGTGCCATAGCTGACAAGTAAAAATGAAGGTGTTCCATAGGATCCTTATTGCCATTATACTTGCTAACCCTCGATAGCGGACGCTTGATAGGTCCAATCTGCATTGCAAAGCGCTCTGCGGCCTTGTCCTCGGCTCTTTGATACTTTTCTAAGAATAAATCTGATAATTGATCCCAATCATGCTTGCAAGAGTCGGGTAATGAGTGGAACCATTCCAAAGGCTCGCCTACCAGCGAATGATGAAACCACTGAGCAATCTCATCTACTCCGAAGGATTCAATAAACATGTTGTGCATATATTCACGCAAGTGCACCTCAGGATCTCTTCCTCCACTAAACAAACTCAAATCTGGCACAATAGTCCGAGACGACCCTTCTCCGGTCTCTTCAGCACTATCCTCATCATATGGTGCTCCACCATCTGACCCTTCTTCCATCGGTTCATCCTCTCGTTCCTCACCCAAGAAGGACACATACAGACCTTTTCCCACATTGCTTTTTTCGACGGAGTCCAACAACTCCTCTACATCTTCCTCAAAGGATTCCATCACCACAGTTTCTGTCAAACCAGCTCCGATCACGCTCACCCTATGATTAGGCAATGGATTGCGCCTAACGGAAGGGTTTGCTGACGAAGGATCAGCTATCTTCTTCTCCTCAATCAAATATTGGATTTCGTGTTTCAGCCTCTCGCAATTCTCAATCGTATGTCCATAACTGCTGTGGAACTCACAGTACCCTCTAGCCTGAATCTGCGGAGTAGGTTGAGCTTTGTTATACGGGGTAAGGGCTTTCAACAATCCCTTTTTCTGCAGACGCTCGAAAACTTTAGCATAGGTCTGATCGAACTTGGCGAACCGCCTCTTTTCAATAGCATTAAGATCAACCACTTTCACTGCTGCGGATTCCGTACTCGCGCTAGGCCCTCCGGCACTATATCCAGACTTCGTCCACTTGGTATAAGCTTTCTTCGGCTCCCCATCACCTTCGACAGTCAAGGCACAACTATACATCTGATTGAAATCCGTAAACGGCATATACCGCAACTCATTCTTGATATACGGCAACGTGTTGCCAACCACCATTCGGATCTGATCCTGCTCGAGCGGCTTTTGTTTCATCACTGCGGCGTTAGCCCTCCATCTTTTCACAAAATCGGAAAAGGATTCCCCAGCCTGCTGCTTAGTGCTCTCTAATTCTTTCAAAGTGACCTCCGGCATGGTGTTAAAGCTATACTGAGCGATGAACGACTTTGCTAATTCCTTCCAATCCCTCTTGGTTACCATCGGCAATGCATGAAACCATGTGAGGGCAGCCCCCTCTAGATAGGTGTTAAACAGCCCCAGGACTTGATCCTCAGTCAGGATCGTGTGCTTCATCACAGCAACATACTGATTCATGTGAGCGGTGGGATCTCCAGTTCCATCGAACTTTTTCATGTCGGGGAGCCGAAATTTCAAAGGCAAAGCTGTTGCCGATAAACAATTCTTCAAGTTATAAAAGTCCTGACTCCCGGAACTTCCTCCGTGCAAGTCCTGCACTTCCTGTGTGATGTGTTGCTTCCACTCCTCTTCCTTAGCTTTCTCTTTCTCTAACTGTTTTCGGATATAATCCTGATAATCCTCCTCATTCCCAAAGCGAGGGCCATCGTTCACCTCATTCTCAGCACGCTTACTACCACTCTTGTTGTCCTTCAGTGCTAACTCAGCTAGCTGGGCCAAGATCGCGGCCAGCTGATCATTGATATTGTTCACAGAATTCTCCAATTCAGCCACTTTCTCGTCGGTCGCAGACATACTGACGGAAGACTGAGTATACCCAGACGAAGATGATTCAGAAGCCACAACTACTGATTCCGAACTGTCTACTCGTAGCTGATCAAACTGTCTGACAAGCCGATTACTCTCGCGAAGCCACAACCGCCTAATGATGACGTCTGCGCGAACGGTATCCATTAGTATGTATGCATGATTTTTATATGCATGATTCGTGGTGTGTGCGTTTATTTATTTACGATTATAAGATAAGAAGAACAAACGTTAGTTCTATTTACATGTATCACAACATCTCTCTTCCACCCTTATTCCTCCACACACTCGTCGGTCCAGGTCTCTTTTCTAGGATTTTGGTTTTTGTCTCACATTGCGGTCCAGGGGACGCGTGATGCCGTCGATTATTGCGGGAAATTAAATCATTCATCAGACAACACAGTTCGTTTTGATGTATCCACGTTTGGTGACTAAGAAATTGACCAAGTTGGATTGTCCTTTCAGAATAACTCGTCTTTTGTCCTTTTGCGAGACGCATTAATTCGGGTTTTGACTCCCTTTGAGCGCATCTCAGTTTTTAGACGTGGTTCGAGTTATTCTTCTAGTTCAATCGTTCGTTATTGTCGATGACTCGTTCCCTTTTGTTCGCGTGGGTTCGTGTCTCGATTTTGGATTACAACGGGATCTTTTGGATCTATCGAGAGACGTAACCACATGTTTATTTAGTGATGGAATCACTTTTGGATTTTATTTTAGGGAACGGACTCATCGCGTAACGTGTTTGTTCTTAGCGTCGAGGATCCGTTTGCTCATTTTAGCTACGTGAAAAAGACGGCGAGTCTTATTTTGAGCGCACGGTAACCTTTCGGCTAGCAACAGTTCGTTGTTCTTCCCAATCCACGGGATATATCGTCTTAGTGTGGTTATAGAAAATCAACGTTTCGTTGAATCACATGCTTATTCAAAGCGAGGACATCACCGTTCTCTTTCCTTTAGGCACGAATTAAGCAAACACGTACATCGGGCCATATTTCTTGCAGTTTTGGTAACGGTGGAAATGATCGAGTCGTTAGTCAAAACCCGCAGTCTCGTCCATATGGCGCAATTATATGGTTTGGCTTAATTCGGCTTTGTGATTTTAAACGGGGTATACACTCGTTCGAGGCACGTACTTAACGACATTGGTTTATTTCTTTAACTACTCTCGGTATTGATATATATCGTAGATTCGAAATGATTTTGGTCGTTTAGTTCATTTTTCTCTTCTTTATTTTCTTAGTCATCTGTACGGACACATCCATTTCTCTTAAGAACGACACGAGGCATAACGTAAAAGCTCGTCTTTCATTCGGAAGGGACGGGCTACTTGTGCGAAACTTTTCGCGTTATGATAGGGTCGTTCAGGACAGAAATGTTCTTCTTTTTCGTTTCGTCTTGATCTCGTTTTATCCCAATTTATTTAAAGAATGTGAATAACGGCTATTGTTAATATAGTCTTTTGTATCGAAATGTAATTATCCTTAACATTAAACCGATTCATACTTAATACGTGCTTACGTCATAACACATTTCCTGAACACGTGCCTTCGTCGGGACACCGAAAGGGACACGACGGGTCGCACATGTTCATTCATATGAGATGACTAAGTCGTCTTTAGTTCAAATCGTTTCGATGTTTTAGGGTAATTAGTATGTCGATTCATGAGTATATATTAACGCATCGTCTCATTTTCTTTACATAATTTAGGATTAGACACGTATCATGGCGGTTTGAAAACACGAACTGATTCATTTATCACATCAAAAATAGTAACGGGTAATCCTATGGAAACTTCTAAGGCTACTATATGCTGACACGGCTGACCGCGGGACCTCACAGGACCGCACAGATTCGCCCCTAACGAATGGATGGGGACCCTCTGGCGCCTTACTGTAAGGGGGAACTTACGCTAGCCTCTTTCGAGCGACGAATGGACTCTCGCTAGAGGTTTCGCGGAAATTACCCAAAGGGTTTGCAATAATGCATATGAATGCATACAAAAAGAAGTAAAACGATCCGTCCCCGTTAAAGGCTTAATACACGCCTTCCGGAATCAAATTTCTCGCTTCCCCAGCAGAGTCGCCACTTGTTAGACGAGGTGCCGCGGCCTAATCTCCCGGGCGGACCGGAAGGTGGACAACCTCATGGCGACGTAAGCGGTGATTGGCGCCGAAAGCAACCAATCGTGGAATCAAGCTGCTCGGCAGGACCGGAGCTCGGAGATATGGAAGAGTCGCCACCCACGAATGGGAAAATGAACACCGATCCCTTGCGGGAGACCGGTGTGGGTTCGGGAAACTTAGGTACGAGCCGAGAAGGCTAGCTCCTTTCCGGAGAAAGGCTACTAGGCACCCCGACATCGCCCGGTTATGAACCACCGGCCTCCTACTCAGCATGTTAGGCGATAACGGACTAATCGTATACTTCTTTAAGTTTAAAATTCATTTGAAACCCTTTTCTTTCTCTTTTTAGAAACCATTTTGAGCATATGATGTTGAAAAGCCACCTCAGTAAAGAATCACCCATTTATATTTATACATACACAGAGAGGGAAGAAAGAAATGATTTATTTACAACCGTATTTAAATGTTATGTTGTGTGTTTATTTTACACTAACTTATTTCCCCAAAACGAGTTTTATTTACATGGTTCGCACCTTAATCGCCGTTGGAACGATTTAGGAGCGTTTTAAAACCTCGTTTGATGAAGCTTACCCGAATCGCCGTTGGAACGACTCGAGTATTTGAAAACGTTTGAGATAAAGAACCTTTTAACAAGAAAACGTGGTTAAACATACAAGTCAATTTCATTTTGTACAAATCCTTTAAGAAAATGATTCAAAAATCTATTATTTGCAAAGAAAACGATTTTAATTACAATGATCCTTTAATCCGCCTTTGGAACGGATTAAGGTTTTAAAACGTGGTGTTTTGAAGACGATTTGGAATATTAACAAGAATGACTCTATTTATTTACATTAGAAAAAAAAACTCATTAGTTTAAATAATTCAATTGAAAACTCTCTTTTTGTGATTTATTTTCACCACTTATGTAATGGACTCTCTAATTGTTATAATTACAACAATAAACTTATTTTAACTAATATTTACATTTAAATAAAGCCCATTTGAAATATGGACCCATGAATGGGCTCAAAGGGTAAAGAAAATAATTTGTACATACGTATATACATTTAAATCAAAAATAGAATATAAAATAAGAGTTAATACAAAAGAAGCTATATGTATATATAAAAATAATAGGTACAATATATCTATACTTTGAAAATGTGAAAATAATAAGTAAATCCTATAACTAAGAAAATAATTCTTATCCAAAAATAATTTTATTCAATAATCACTAAAATAACCCAAATGTTCCAAAAACTATACATATACATAACTACTATAGTTTTAAATACCAAAAATACCATATGCTAATATATATTAATTATTTCTCAAAATACCAAATAACTAACATTTAAAACATAATCCAAATTAATAAAAAGGAATACATATATATACTTATACTTATATTGTAAAATGGAATAAATAATAATATACAAATATTCTAGAATGATTATATATGCTAAAGTTCTAAAATAATTTGAAAAACATATATTACATATTTATATATATGTACTAAGGATTAAAAGTTTAAAAGTTAAGAAAAAGGGACTGAAATGGCATTTTTTACATTTTGGCAGATTTACCGACGGAAAATCCGTCGGTAAACAGCATTTAGTGACAGAATAGGTAAATTACAGCAGCACTCCTAAATGTTTCCAGATTTATTCAAAAGCTTTAAATTAAATCTAATTCAATCGTTTTGGGTTTCCGAACTACCAAAGATGGATCATAGTCGAAAACGGAAATTCCTAAATGACGTTTTTTATTTCAAAACATTATTTGGAAATTCCTTTTAAATTAAAAACTTGTAATTACAACGTTTTCGATACCCGAACTACCTTTTATCGGATCACGGTTCGTATTGGGACATCAAAAACGAGGTTTTTTATTTTAAAACAAAACCGAATTTTATTTAACACGAAACGAAAATTAAATAAATACGTTAATTAAATAAAATGTGACAAAATAAATAAATGACTAAATGAATAAAAACTATAGCATAAAAATAGAAGAAGAGAATAAATTAAATAAAATAAAGAGTCTAGTCCTCGGATAATACCTTGAATTCGGTATCTGACAGTTGAAGCCGATTGATTCCACGAACCACGAGCTCCCGTTTTTTTATAAAAAATTTAGTAAAAATTGAACTTAGGAAATTTAGAGATTTTCAATTTTTAGGAAAAAAAATGTTTTTTCCTAAAAAAATCAACTTCCTCTCTCTAGAAAAATATCTAGTGTGAGAAGCTCTCTAAGGATTCCTCCTCCCTCTCTTTTCCTCCCTTTTTTTTGCATGGGGATCCGTGCCTTTTATAGGCAAACGGGTCCCCGGACCAATGGGCGACGCCCAAAAGAAATTGGGCGTCGCCCATTGGGGTTGGGCGGCCGCCCAACATTTGTTGGGCGATCGCCCAACAAACGTTGGGCGATCGCCCAACAATCGTTGGGCGATCGCCCAACGGCGTTGGGCGAGCGCCCAACGCTAGGTTGGGCGCCCGCGCCCAACCTCCATCGGGCGTTCGCCCGACGTGGTTGGGCGCCCGCCCGACGACCCTCGGGACGTGCCTCGAGCCATCGGGCGTGCGCACCCCGCGGCCGCCGAGCGCGCGTCTCGCGCCGCCGGACGCTCACACGTCGCGGCCGCCGAACGCGCGCTTCGCGCTACCGGGCACGTGCGCTCAGCGGCCCACGAGAGCGCGCCCCGTGCCACCGGACCCGGGCATTGCTCGGACGTCGAGAGCGTGCCACTTGTGGTGCGTCCGACGGATGCCGAGCGCACGTCCCGCGCCGTTGAGCGGGCGTTCGACCATTGTCGTCCGCGTGCCGGATGCCGCTAATTTTCCTTCGCTTATTATTCTTTATATATTTTTCAAAACTTCCGGAATCAATCGCTTCAACCGTCTTGTTTTCAGGTTTTCGTCACAGGTCCTCCGACTCGGTGTCTACACATGTCACTTGGCTTGTTATGGTTATGGAAAAGTATTTAACATGGTGTTGAAGTTGTATGATTCTAACAACACAAGTTTATGACTAAGCTTGTGGTGACAGTATCATACATTTCATCACCATGCTAACTTCATCATGAACTGTACAATCCAAGTGGCAGGTACATCAGTAATCATTCTGTTCTTCAAGATTGGCTCTATGCCCATCCAGTAGTCCACACCATCCAACTCAATGGTTGTCCAACATCCAAATCTCCTTGCTATTCGCACATCACGCCCCCCTTGTACGCTATTCACACGTCACATCATAATGTCCCCCTTGCTTGCTATTTGCACATCATATATCCCCTGCATGCTCTTCAGTCCATCTCCTGGCAGTTACTACATAACCTACCCTATTGCTGATGTATTGTTCAGCAATTCGCTCTCGGCCAGGAAATGGCCCCTCAATGAAAGGCTCTACCAGCAGTCCATAAATATTCCACAACAGCTATAAAATGCATAGATAAATTAAATTAGACCCCAAACATGAGTATATAAACTAGACCCCAAACATGAATAGATAAATTAGACCCCAAATGCATAGATTTATAGCATCATCTTACCATGGAAATACTATGGGCAAGGCGATCAGGTAGTTGGGGCATAGAAACATGCCCCAAGGGACCGATATTAGGATGATAAATTTTGGTCCTGAATATGACATGCGAACAATAGTAATGTCATGAGTGTATTTGCATATATATGAACTGATTTATGTGTGTTAACAAGTTTATGCATGTTCTTACAACTGGCGGTGTGGAGGGAAAATCGACAGAGAAGTCCATGTGGACTATGAATACACCTCCTTCGTAAGGGGTGTTTGGAGGGCCCTTCATCACGTCAGTCCATTGCCGACGGTCAGGACCTGCATATATATTGACAAGCCACCTGGGTGCCTCATATCGGAGTAGGGCAATCTAAAACTCAACATTACGATAGAGGTTCCTTATAAGTCTATCCATGCTCGATATAACTAGAGTAAGTATAGTGTTAGGTTGCCCTGGGTGACTCTTGAGAATTGTTAAACGCTTCATATTTATAATGTGGGTGGGTAAGTGAAGGGTCTCATAATAGAGAAAGGGTAACGATATTAATTAGGTCTATCTGTATACGGTACGTAATTAATGAGCATCATCAATTGGTTTTGCAGATATCAAGACTTTGGGGATTCTAGGAAATGATGACTTAGATATGCTGCAGATCAAGTTGGATTTGGCTTCCAATCAACACCACCACGCCTCTTGAAAGATTGACATATTGATAGATTTGGAGATGTACATTGCTTATTGTTTTTACCTTACTACATTCAGAAATTTGTGTAGTTCAAATGTAAACAGATTATGAGCATTAGTCTCCAATAAAATTAAAATCATTGATATACATAAATTATTGTTCATTTGATTATTGTTCATTTCTAGATTCATTCGAAGAAGAAGGCAACGAGTGACATTTACGGTTAAAAAAATATCATCTAAACAACAATAAATGACATTAAAATAAAAGAATCTGTCATCTAAAATAAATCTATTGACATGATTGATTAAGACCTATGCCATCTGATACAAGTTACTACGACAGAAATTATTATAAAAACTGTCATCGCGAATACCAATATGCCAATTTCCCATATAGCTACTTGATATTTTTAATTATTAGTATGTTATGTGATGACATTAAATGTGACGTTAATAAATAAAAAGATGCATCGTAACAATATTCATATGACAGTACGAAACTAGGCTGATGTCATGTATAATATCTTCACATGATAGAACCTAACCGTCGTCTGAAGGTGCAACAGACGGCAGCGAGCCATGTGACAGATTTATATCTCGCGGGACGACGGTTTCTAACCGTCGTATGAAGTAGGTTTTGGCGTAGTGTAGTTAGAAAGTTTTATCTTTTAATGAGAATATAATTAAACTTGTGATTCACTCATTCAAATTATCAGGCCGTCAGAGTGTTTCCAGAGACCGCTGTCAGCACAGGGATGTAGGAGATCACCTGCTACCCCAAATCTCCATTAACATATATTGTGGAATAAAAAATATATCTAAAAAAGACATATATTGTGAAACAAATAGAATAGAATATTTAATGTTTATTTATATTATTTTTATTAAAAATAAAGGAGATAGTAAGGATGTTAAGGAGGTGACAAAAAATAACAACATGGCCATTATTTCTATAAATGGTAAGAAACTGTTATAAGCAACATCCATATCACCAAACACTTTTCTAAACATTTTTCGAGATGAATGATTCAAAATATAGTAGATAACGACAAGTGAACCAAAAATTTGAAACGAAATAACAAAAAAAGAAGAGTTATTGTTGTTAGCAAGGAAATAGGAAAACGACAAAGCAGTGGCAGTTAAGAAGTTGGTTAGTTGTGGATGGCAAGAATATGATGATTTTGCCGGTTGGTCTGAGAGATAGGCAGGCTCCTTCCAACGGTAGAATTTAATTGAATTGAATCGAAGTTGGGGTGATGTTGACTTGTTATTTGAATAATCCAACCAAACCAGTAGTAAAAGCTACGCCTTTTCTCTTTTTGTTTTCAAACCTTTCAACTTCAAATTTTTTTTGAATACCAAAACCATCTTCTATAAATGTTTCCACGTACAAAGAATATGATAAAATTCGTGAACTAATTTAATACAACAATATGCTTTCAAATTTAAATACTATTCATTTTCCATGCAATTCCTACTATATTCTTTCATTCTAACATTTTCTTGCCATATGAGAATAAAAATAAAAAGAAAAGTACGAGCATTTTTACTTTAAATAATTGAAGACAATTAAGAGTATTTTTAATTTTTTTTTCAATTAGAGCACCTACAATGGGTGTCTCACTTTCCCAAAGTGAGGCAAAAAAAATTGAATCATTGGATTATAGGGGAGAGAGTTATGTGAGGAGAGAGAATTATTGTATCACTTAAGTGATACACCAAAGTAAAAAAAAGTGGGAGTTAAGTAAGATGAGGGAGGTGAAGTCCACATGTGGCTGAGATTGCATCACAGCGCGCGTATAATACACTGCAATGATGGACTGATTTAATTTTTTATTTTATTTTTGTTTTAAACAGAAAAAGGTAAAATTCAATATGTTTTTTTTTATCTATTTTATATATATATATATATATATATATATATATATATATATATATATATATATATATATATATATATATATATATATAAGAGATGGCTCTTGTGAGAACCCTTTCCTAGGTAAGACCATATGTTTACACTCCACACAACTTACCACTGAGCCAATTGTATTCCTTATAATTTATGTCGCGCGCTGATAAATATACTAATGCCCTTGTAGCTTCTATTGTTTAATTTTGATGCATGCTCTTATTAATATTGATTAAATGTGCATAGTAATAAATTATTAATAAAAAAAATAAATTTGCATAATAATGAATTATTAATAGAAAGAAAATGTCCATAATAATGAATTATTAATAGAAAAAAATCCAAAAACATGCTCCAATTTCTTATTTATTTAATTCCTTTATATTTTTGTAATTTATGTTATATAAGAAAATATATTTTTTTAAACATACGTTAGAACATATATTTTAACTTTTAAAATACGAACTATGAAGTTTAGAACGTACGCCATATTTTTTAGAACATACGTTATGTTTTTTAGAACACGTGTTATGTTTTTTCGAACATGAGTTATAAATTATATTATAGAACAAATGAAAAACCGATCCAGATATCTACTGATTTTTTAGAATATTATACTTAATTTTTAGAACACAAACTATATATTTTTTAAAACATACGTTATAACATATATTTTAACTTTTTAAAACACGAACTATGAAGTTAGAACGTACGATATATTTTTTAGAACATACGTTATTTTTTTAGAACATGTGTTATGTTTTTTCGAATATGAGTTATAAATTATATTATAGAACAAGTGAAAAAACGATCCAGATATCTACTGCTTTTTTTTAGAAAATTATACTTAATTTTTGGAACACAAACTATAAACTTTAGAACATATGTTATGTTTTTTAGAATATACGTTATGTTATTTAGAATGTAAGTTTTTTTTTAACAAAAAAATAGCCCATATAGTTACTATTTTTTTAAAACATTATCTTAATTTTTAGAACACAAATTATAAAGTTTAGAACATATGTAACAATATTTAGAACATCGTCCTTAACAATTTAAAACATAAATTACAAAAATATAGAGGAATTAAATAAATAAGAAATTAGAGCACGTTCTTGGTTTTTTTTTTCTATTAATAATTAATTATTATGCACATTTATTTTTTTCTATTAATAATTATTATGCGAATTTAATCAATATTTATAAGTGCATGCATCAAATATTAAACAATAAAAGCTACAAAGGCATTGGTATATTAATCAGCGCGCGGTAGAATAGACAAGGGGAGCAAATGGTTTAGTGGTAAGCAGTATGGAGTGTAAGTGAGGAGGCTAGGGTTCGAACCCCTTCAACATGATATATATAACGGTAATTTTTACCGTCCGTTGTTTCGTGTTTTTATGTATTGTTTCGTTTTTAAATTTTATATTTTTTTCCATTTTGTATTCTCATGTTTTATTTCAATAAAAAATATCGTTTGTGATATATAACGGTAATTTCCATGTCATTGTTTTTTTACCGTCGTTGTTTCGTACTTTTATGTATTGTATCGTTTTTCAATCTTGTATTTTTTTTTCCGTTTTGTATTCTTGTGTTTTATTTTAATAAAAAATATCGTTTGTGATATATGCTATTTTTGCGATTCATTATATTTTTTAATTAAATATTTTGGTGGAAAGAAATAATAATTTATTTGAAAAGGCCAGGGTTCGAACCCCAGCAACATCAGCGTTTTTTTTTATTAAATTTGACACCCAAAACTACGTAGTTTTTGGTGGTTCTCACCTAAGGTGAGTTCTCACGTAGGGGAGGGTTCTCACTTGATCCCTCCCCTATATATATATATATATATATCCGTTGCATTGCATCTCACCAAAATTTTGGAATTTTTTTTAATAAATATCAGTTGCATCTCACCAAAATTTTGAAAAAAAATTAAATGAATATATATATAACGGTAATTTTTACCGTCCGTTGTTTCGTGTTTTTATGTATTGTTTCGTTTTTAAATTTTAAATTTTTTTCTATTTTGTATTCTCATGTTTTATTTCAATAAAAAATATCGTTTGTGATATATAACGGTAATTTCCATGTCATTGTTTTTTTACCGTCGTTGTTTCGTACTTTTATGTTGTCACGTCCGTGACTAAATTTCTAGAATTTATATTTTGATATTAGTATATATGATAATTATTAGATGTGTGATTTTTATTTGGTGCTATAGGAAAAGTTTGGGGTTAATTCGATGATTTTATGTATAAATTAAAAGTTTAGGATGATTATAAAAGATTATAAAGAGATGAAGGATCAAATATGATATTTGCCGAATTTGGAATATAAATCCCAAAATTCCACCGACTTCCGCCATCTTCTTCTATTTCTTTTCTTTTCTTCTCTGTTTATTTTTCTTTTATCCTTATCAAATCGTTCTTCGACCGTTTTTCCACCGTTTCTTTGATTTACGGAGATTCGACCGTCCGAATCATTTGAAATTGGAATCATAGCATCCTTATGCATAGATCTAAGTCCTAGCCGAAGAGTTTTTGAGTTTCGGCAGTGTTTGGAGGGAAATGGCTTAGACAGAGTTTAGAGGCGAATTGAACGGGTTTGTGGTTTTTAATTAATAGCCAAGGTAAGTAACTATCACCTATATTTTGAGTTTTATGTATACAGATATATATATATAATCAAAGAAGTTTCAGAAATTGATATTTTAGGGTTATGCAGGAATTTAAAATTGGGGTTTTTTCTGATTTTGCTTTTTATTGTGAAATTACGGTTCAAATGAAGCTATTGCTTATGCTTCTATGTGAATTTCAGATTTTACTCGATTATATTGATTTAAGGCTTAATTTGGTTGATTTGCATATATACATATATGTTTTTGGTTTCAATATAAATCTATATTGAACAAAATGAATTTGATGATTTCTTACGAATTGTTTTTGGATTGAGAAATCTGTTGCGGTTATTGTTGTTATTATTTTGGATTGAAGTCCAAATATGATTTTTATCATACAAAAGGGCTAATTGAAGCCAAATGATTTTTGGTTATGAAATAGTTTGGAATTTGATTGTGAAAGGATATTTGAGCACGTTATGATTTTATGATTTTATGATTTTATATCCATCGAGAGCTATCCGGATCGGTGGTTCCATATTTGAAGACCATGTTCAGTGAGGGACATGGCCTGTGTACATAGTTTGAAAGACCTATTGGGTATGGCAAAGAAGTGTCGGGTAAAACCATATGGGATAGGCAATGTTAAGAGACGTCTCGACTATATATGTGGCTATGGATTAATACTTAAGGGGAGAAACTCGAGGATGGATACAATGTTTTAAGTTCATTTGGATTATGTTTTCCGTTATGATTGATTTTGATATAAGGTTTTACGTTTTATTGACTACGATTTGGGTTTGATAAAACGCTTATTTGATTATACTATTTAATAAGGTTTTGAACTCAAGAGTCGATACAAGATTATATATTTTTGGTTTTTGGTTTATTACTTTGACTATATTATGAACTTTGGTTTTGAGTATATTTAATAATGTTTTGATTAAATCCTTTACTAAAGGTATATATGTAGCTATGTTAAGTAAAGTTGGTTTTTATAGCGGATAGTATCTTACTGAGATTTTTGTCTCACGTTTGTAAATGTTTTACTGTTTTTAGGTGATAAAGTACAGGATATAGAGAAGGTTACCGGCCGATTAGGCGAGGTTGGAGACTCCTAAGTGTTGATTGTGATCTTTCTATTTCACGCCCGATGCCGATTGAGGTCATTTAAGGTCGGGTGTGACAGTTTGGTATCAGAGCTCTAGGTTAAATTCTTCGGACCTAAAGTTGATAGTAATTGAGGAATATCGATATTTGGTGATAGCTAAGAAATAATCGATGGTAATTGCGGAATATGGATACTTGGTGATAGTTAAGAAATAATTTGGAATGTTTTTGAGGATTGAGTAACTAGCTAATGAGGAGTAGACATGAGATTTGATGGTTAGTATAATATTGAGTGTATAAAAATTAGTAAATTATTTGATATTTGGCGACATGGGTTACATACATGATATTAAGTATCACTTAGAATTGATATTTGAGAGTTTAACAGTTAGCTTACAACCATAGATATATGAGATAGGAGTAAATTATCACTTTGAGCTAGAGATAATAAAGAATTGTCTATATAGGTGCTGTGGGAGAATTATTGACTACGATTTGGGTTTGATAAAACGTTTATTTGATTATACTATTTAATAAGGTTTTGAACTCAAGAGTCGATACAAGATTATATATTTTTGGTTTTTGGTTTATTACTTTGACTATATTATGAACTTTGGTTTTGAGTATATTTAATAATGTTTTGATTAAATCCTTTTCTAAAGGTATATATGTAGCTATGTTAAGTAAAGTTGGTTTTTATAGCGGATAGTTTCTTACTGAGATTTTTGTCTCACGTTTTTAAATGTTTTACTGTTTTTAGGTGATAAAGTACAGGATATAGAGAAGGTTACCGGCCGATTAGGCGAGGTTGGAGACTCCTATGTGTTGATTGTGATCTTTCTATTTCACGCCCGATGCCGATTGAGGTCATTTAAGGTCGGGTGTGACATATGTATTGTATCGTTTTTAAATCTTGTATTTTTTTTTCCCGTTTTGTATTCTCGTGTTTTATTTTAATAAAAAATATCGTTTGTGATATATGCTATTTTTGCAATTCATTATATTTTTTAATTAAATATTTTGGTGGAAAGAAATAATAATTTATTTGAAATATGTAAGAGTTTTATGACATGTAGGTCCTACATAAAAAGTGATACAATTTGGTTTAATGGAGAGGTAGTTGAGTGTATTAGTTTTTTTGAAAAAAATGGTTTTTTTTTTATATAATACAAAAAATGTCACACCCGACCCAAATACGACCCCAATCGGCATCGGGTGCGAAATAGAAATACCACTATCGACACTTAATAGTCTCCAAATTATCCAAATATCATAAATATCACTTTTATAGGCATTCCTCTTAAATGTATATTCTAAATAAATCAATATTCCTACTACATTATTCATTCAAGAACATCAACATATTTACCAACTCTCCATCATATTACAATTGAAATACTAAGGTTCTAATAATAATTCTAACAATAGACAACAACTTCCAATCCTCGCCTAATCAGTCGGTAATCTTCTCTATGTCCTGTACTTTCACCTAAAAACATTAAAACATTTAAAACGGTGAGACAAAAATCTCAGTAAATAATTATCAACTACATAAATTAATTATACTCAAAATAGCTATATTTATAGTTTAATTTTCAAAATGCATCATATAAAATTTATATTATTAAAAATGAACTTTTATGGATTAAACCATAATAAAATACTCAAAACAGTACCTTTAACCAAATATGCAATTTAAAATATCAAGTTGCTATCATTTCCCAAAATACTATTTACTCAAATCAACCTTAAATCAAGAAATACATCATAAATCGCATTTCAATGAATACTTCATAAACCGTATTTCGATAAATACCTCATAAACCGTATTTCGATAAATTCATCACAAATCGTATATCAATAAATACTTTATAAATCATATCTCGATAAATACTTCATAAATCGTATCCCAATAAATATTTCAGAAACCATATCCATCCGAGAGATAATCACCGTATGTATCAATCCCCATAATATAATAGAATCGAGATATCTCATAATTTGCCTAGCCCGAATGGTCTTACTCAACACTTCTTTACCATACCCGATAGGTCTTTCAACTGTGTACACAGGCCGTATTTCTCACTAAATACGGACTTTAATAAGAACCACCTATCCGGATTACTCTTGATGGATACTAAAAACATTATAATTTCATAATGTAACTTAAAATCGGAAATATATATATACCCCTCATAATTCAACATCATAAATTTTCTTAATACCTTTACTCAATCAATTTTCAAAATATTAAATCATAAATCATGATTGAACTAAAATCACCAATAAATAATTTAAAAATATACTTATCAATAGTAACTTCAATTTCTTAAAAATAACACATAAATCATCATATATAGACTTTATTTCAATAAATCATAATTTAATCAAAATTAATATTTTAACAACTTTTAATTAAAACTCAAATTTACTTTGAGAAATAAATTTATAGAAAACCACTTATTATATATACATATACCTTTGATCACAAACCAATTAACAATAAAGTTTCTCAATACACTTTCTTTTGAATTCTACTCTTCAAAATATCAAATCTTACACAAATATTAATCAAATATACTAAGTTCATCAAAACCAAACTCAAATCATGTATACATAAACATATATTATAGGTTGAAATTGACATGCAAATACATATATCATTACTTGAACTTAACTTTAAGTTCATGTTAAACATTAATTCATAAAAACTCCAATTAATCAAATGCATGTCAAAAATCACCACAAAAATTTAATTTTCTGGAAAATATAGAGTTGTATATACATATATATACATAAAAACTCAAAAGGGTAGTTGATAGTTACTTACTTTAGCATTAATTGAGAGAAAAACCACTAAAAACACCAAATCTTCCCTATGATTCTGCCTAGGACGAACCCATGCTTAAGATCTCCAAATCAAAATCACACCGAAAAGAATATGTATTAGGATGTCTAGAACCTACTGTAAAAAAATCAGCTCGATCTAACGGTTCAATCTCTAGATATCAAGGTATGATCAAAACTTGATGATTTTGGATTAATGGAGAAGAAATGAGAGATGAAGATGACCATATGAGCAATGTGAAGCTCGAAAATTACTGCTGAAAATCACTAATATACATGTCTTGTTTTGAGAGATTTGTGTTCCCAATAAAGAGAAAATATCTCTTTTGGTCCCTCTAAACTTTAACTTCTTTTAAAGCTTACTCTAAACTTTTAATTTTACACTTAAGGCATGAAATTGACCTCCAAACTATATTCATAATACCCAATTAACTCTCCAATCAATAAATAAGTATAATATAATCTAATATTAGGGTATAATAACTAAAATTAAGGACACGGATGTGACAAAAAAGTTGTATCACCCATTGTGGTTGGTCTTATATTTATATATTGACAAAACACAAATTTCAAAATCAAATTGCAACGGTGTAAAATGAACTTAAATATCAATTTAGTTCATAAACTGTCAGATTATTAAAAAACGTAAAATTTCACCATATTATTTATTGTTTCGATTTAGGAAGGTTTTTTTTTATTGTGTTTTGCTTATATATAAGAATAATTTTTTCGTTGCCACGGACCTCTATTTACAAATAAGGCAAATCACGAGCATTGTTTTCGTACTTTACCCAAAATAAAACTACCCCTTGCTAATTTTATAGAGATATAATAAAAAAATATTTTTAAGTTTTACATGTCATTTTATGTTTTGGGTAAAATGGTTAATTAATACATACTATAGTTTGTTAAAACAAGTATGTGTGGATGGCTGAGAGTTATCTCAAATTGATAACGCAATTTCAACAGAGTAGAATGGATATGTGTTGTACACACTTCAAGTCAAGGGATTTACCGTCACTTTTATACTAAAAATAACTATTGTTGGACTTTGCCTATTACCTTAAACTTTTAGATTATACATATGAATTTTTTTTAGATAATATATGAAAATTTTCTCATTGGGTATTACTCATTCAAAGGTATTATAGAAAAATATGTACATGACTTAACAAGTTACCAAGTTACCAAGTTACAATATTTCTCTTTAAAATAAATGATTCTTGATTGGAAAGACAAAAAAGAAAATTGATATTGGAAAGATACAACATTATATATAACAAATAAAGACATAAAAAATGGTTAATTATTTGCACAATTTTATGTATATCTTATTTGGATAAACTGTTTATTGATTCTCCACCTTCTTATTTTTAGTGTTTTTTTTTAATGAATAGTGTTTTTTTTTTTAATGAAGAAGGCAACTTGTTTTTTTTAATGGAAAATCAGCAATTTTTAGTGTTTTTACATGTGAGAATGTATTTTGTTTGAGTAATTTTATTTCCATCTAACTTATGTTTTGGGTATTAAATTTATTTCTATTATTAAAGTATTTTTAACACTAATTAGTTATTTTAACTTTTTAAAATAATATAAAATATTAGGTAAAAATTTAACTAGCTAAAAAGTTAAAAAGAGAGACGCCTTGTATTTTTTAAGTCTCCTTTTAGTGCACAAGCTTTTTATTATTAGGGAATGCATGCATAATTACATACGGAGAATTACCGTTTGTGTTACAATTGTTTGGGCTTGTTTTGTGGCACCCAAAAGAAATAATAAAATAATGTAATTGTCCATTACATTCTCTAAGAATATGTTTGATTGAGTTAAATTTGGTAATTATTGTGTTGAAGTCGTATTTGTATCGTATCATTTTCGGACTCATGTTAAAAAAAGTAAATTTAAATTCAACTTAAAAACTTTTGTGTTACAATCTATTAACTTGTTTGGGTTGGTGTCGATTTCGTGTCGTGTTTTCAGGTTAAATGTAATTTTGTTATGTATATATTAATGATAACTTTTAAAAATATAAGAGGATATAATACTATTTTTAAATATTTTATGGCATTTTTATATTAGTATGTTAATACTAACCATCGAAAAGCCCGTAAATATTTTGTTAGAAGATCATGTAATGTGTTTATAACAATTTAAGAGGTTCGAATAATATTTTCAAGTAATAATTACAATTTTATTATCTTTATTAATAAAGTCACATATAAAAACACTAGAGAATATAACAATACTTTTAAATATTCATGTTGTTTTCGGATTAGCATATCAACTCTAACCCAACCCAAAAATTTGTATGTCAATTCCGTATCAACTAAAAAATGACACATTATCTATTAAACTAAACCTAAACACTAAAATTACGTATCGATTATCGTATAATTATATCTGCTATTTGATGTTGCAATAAATTGTTTATTGTTTACTACCAAAATAACTACAAATAGATTGTTGCATATATTAAAGTGCTTTTTACACAACTAATTTGAACATATACGATAATTTAAAAAATAACACAAAAAGATTAAATTTATAATGTTACAAAATTATAAGAATACCAATTGATTTTGAGAAATTTCATTACATGAAAGACTGAAAACAATTAGAAAATGTTAAGCAGAAAGTAATGAACGTAAAAATAAAAGAAATGAGAGTAAATAATTGAAAGGATTATTACTGTAAAATAAACATTTTATTAAAAAATGGATCCATTATTTTATGTAAAATCCTCTTAATTCGTAAGGTTGGGTGGACTTGGACTCATATTATAAAAGACAAGCCCACACCTTTTCAAAAAAAAAAAAAAAAAGAGAAGCCCACATGGGTTGATTTTCAATCCTTTAGGCCCGGACAAGAACAGATGTAAGCCCACCCATCCATTAAATCATGGGATAAGGTACCAAAATACGCCTAAGATTTTCAGTACCAATTTATAAAGGGTGTTGTTAAATTCAGCCCCAAATTCCCACCCCTAGCCCCGTAAAAGGACGAAAATACTCTTTCATGGGTTTTGGGAAGGAAAAAGCTATTTTTTTTTTGTTCTCTCGACACTCGGGCGTGTGGCTATCACGCCTCACCGTGTGGTCGGGCGTGATAGCCCCACGCCTCACCATGTGGTCGGATGTGATCGCTACACGTCCGACCATACGGTGAGATGTGGGGCTATCACGCCCGACCACACGGTGAGGCGTGACAGCCACACGCCCGCGTGTTGGGAGAGAAAAAAAAAAGCTAGTCCGCTATTGAATTAAACCCGTAAATACCTGTTACGTAAAAAAAATTAGTCCACTGTTGAATTAAACCCGTAAAAAAATTAGTCCGCTATTGAATTTAACCCGTAAATACCTGAATTAACAAAATAAAAATTTAATTAAAATTAACAAAATAAAGATTTAGTTAAACTAAATTAAACAAAATAAAATTTTACAACAACTAAAATTTACAACATACAAATTTAGTTAAACTAAATTAAACAAACTAAAAATTAACTAAATTAAAAAAGTAAATAAATAATTGTTCATAAACTCATCGTCATCCTCACCCTCGCCATCACCAAGAGCTGCAGACTCTCGCAGTACTCAAGCTACCACCTCCAAATAGTCCTCCTCAGAATCGCTATCACGATCTCCGTCATCATAATCCGTCGCCGCCTCTACTCCACGCCACAATCGGACCCCTCCGCACCTGTTCCGCCGCAGCCCCTCTCCGCCTACGACCCAATATATTAATATCACGCATTCTCGTATGCCGTGGTGTATCCTCCTCCTCATCCATATCTAGACGACGAGCAGGTGACGGGACGGGTTTCCCTCCGATAGTAGGCCACTCTGTCTACAAAATTACACTAAATTAATCTAAAAATTTAACATATAAATTATAATCAAATTAATATCAAAATTTCACATATAAATTAAACCCCAAATTAATGTAAACATTTAACAATTTAATTAAAACGTAAATATAATTTTTTTTTTTAAAAAAAATTTCAAAAACCCCTCGGGCGTATGAACATCACGCCCGAACTATGGTGCGGGCGTATGAACATCACGCTCGAACCATAGGTCGGACGTGAGATTCATACGCCGGAACCGTAGGTCGGGCGTGATGTTTATACGCCCGATTGCGATTCCGGCGTTTTTAAAAAATCACCCACAGATTCAACTTTTAACCTTAAATCAAAAAACAAAAACGGTAAATCTTATTATTTTCGCTTTCCCTTTACGATTGTTGTTACACTCCATGTTTTGGTTCACAAATTAGTCCGGATTTGATCAAAGAGTGTGTAGGGTATTTGAGAGGTTTTGTGTTTTTTCAAATTTTGGGTAAAGGGTAGTTTGGTCTTTTCACGGGGCTAGGGGTGGGAATTCATGGCTGAGTTTAGTAACCCACTTTATAAATAGCACCAATATACGCTTAACGTTTACAACATAATATCAATTTAGACTTAACGTTTACAATATAGCATCAATTTAGACTACACGCACTAAATAACACCAATATAGGCTTAACCTTTACAAAATAATACGAATTTCAGCTTAAAGTTTACAAAATATATCCAATTTAAGCTAAACGTCACAATTAAATTAACCATATTATATTCTTTTCCTATTAATTTTATATGTTATCTTTTTATTTAGTTTTATTTTCTTATTTATTATAATACAATTAATTAGTATTCTTGCCTATTAAGGTCTTATATTTGTTTTTCTTCGACTATTCTATGACTCCTAAATTTCATGATTCATGTAATATATGTAAACTAAAAGTAATTGAATATCCATAATATTTCGAACACTAGTTAAAATAATATTGATATAATAAATAAGATCTTAATAAGCAAGAATATAAGATTTATCATTGATGAAAAACAAATATAAGATCTTAATGGGCAAGAATACTAATTAATATATTATAATAAATAAGAAAATAGAACTAAATAAAAAAATAACATATAAAGTTAATCAGAAAAAATATAATATGGTTAATTTAATTGTGATGTTTAGCTTAAATTATATATATTTTGTAAATGTTAAGCTTAAATTCATGTTATTTTGTAAACGTTAAACCTATATTGGTGTTATTTTGTACGTGAGGTCTAAATTGATGCTATATTGTAAACGTTAAGCCTAAATTGATATTATGTTGTAAATGTTAAGCCTAAATTGATATTTAAATTTAAGTATAAGTTTTATTTTTTATAATTAAAAATTATATACAGTAAAACCTCTATAAATTAATACTCGATAAATTAATAAACTCTTTAAAATAATAATTTCTTCCGGTCCCGACTTGGGCCGGTTCAAAAAATGATCAATTTTAATAAATTAATAAAATAATAATTTTCTGGAACAACCCCTGAGTACTACATTGTATTATTACCTCTATAAATTAATAATTTCTCAAATACATATGTGAAATATATATAGATATACACACTTAGGATAATTTAGCAAAATATGAATCTATAGTATTTTGTTTTTTATTGAAATTTAAATCTAGTTGAATTTCATCTCTAACTATTCCCAGTGCATTCAAAAGTTTTGGTGTATCCTTGTCAAATTGCAGCAAAAAGTTGTAAAGAGTGGATGATGCTACAATTGCTTCCTTTCTTGTAACCGGTTTCAAAGGTACTGAATCATCCTCAGCTTCATCCTCATTTTGCATAACGCTCGACACAATTTCTTCTAAACTTTGAACTTGTGAGGATTCATCGTTTTCACCTGGATAATCCAATATTTGATTGACATCCATTGGATTGCGGTAACCAAGTTGACCAATCATTCCCTCAAGTTCATGAACGTCTTCATGAGGATATAAAAGTTTCATCGTCTCTTTTTCCTTCTCCAAAATTAACTCCCCTGTTATATTCACACGAGCTTGGTATTGGAGAAACCACTCATAAACAACCTTCTCCATATCTGGATACTTGGCTGATTTGTGTCGCTTGATATCTGTTCCCTTTTTAAAATCAGCAGAAAAATATTCAGATGATCTCTTAAGAGTGTTAGATATTGTACATTGACTAACTTTCAAATGATATGTTTCATTTAGCCAATCTTGTAAACCCTTTTGAGTGCTTGCAGGGTGATCTCTCTCGTATTCACACAATGCTTTTCTGATTTGATCTGTCATTGTGGATTTATTGACACCTTTTAGATGAGAAGCCATTTTTGGTATGATTTGAAACAACACTCCAGGTAAATTTATATAGTAATTCATTTATTATGATACATTGAATATTTTTGATATAAATACAATGAACTTCCAAGTTCAGTTAACTTATATACTGCACATTTAATTTGATCTGTTCATTGATTTTGGACAAAAACATTATTTAAATTAGTAATTTAAAAAATTTAAAATCACTCTATAAATTAATAATTATTAATTTATCGATTAATTAATATCTCTTTAAATTAATAAAATTCTATGGTCCCAACATTATTAATTTATAGAGGTTTTACTGTATATATTTTAGGTGGGTTTATATGGGTTGGATTGAGATTTGATTTTTAAATCCAAACCAACCCGGCCCGAGCTTGCCTAAATTAATAGTGATCTGGCTGGGCTTGAACTAAGCAATTTTATATAAAAACCCGATAGGTTCGGCTCGAATCCGACCCATGGACAGATCTAATTAAAACTATTAGCTAGTGGAAAAACCATATTATTAGGGATAAAATCCAATTTTTTCCGTAACAGGCATATATACACCTTAACATAAAGAATGTTAACCTCTGTTCGTTCTAATTTTGAATAATTTTGAGTCGGAGAAACCAGAAATGGTAAATGAAACAATTTTAGACTCATATGTTAAAATTCATGAAACAGAACTCTGAAGAGGAACAGATTTAGGGAAGTTTGGGGAATTTAAGTATCCACTTGTCGTCAAAAAAATGCTAATTTTTGTATGAAACTGTGGATGAGATTTTAATTTTTTTATATAAAAATATCGATTTAGTACCTCTAAATCACTTCTCAGTAAATCTCGGATCCATATAAATTTCTAGCACACCTCCACACGCAAATACCCATTAGGCTAGTTGTTAGGATTCGAACCCTCGACTGCTTGGTCCAAGAAACGTTGATACCATGTCATGGAACCGATCCAACTAAAAACTCCAGCCGAAAGTTAAGACGCAGTCATAAATTTTATATTAATCTTTGACAATTAGAACATATAAACGTTACGCGCCCTGATTGTAAGTAACCACTCTTTCTAAGAGGTGGTTCCAGCCTTGTCTAGGTCTCCATAGCTCTCCATCTTTAGCCATAGGGTGGTAAATGTCTCACAGCATATAAAAAGAGTTGTGCATTTTTGGTTAACATCAAATTTTTTTGAACCCAACCTCTATGAGCTGAGGTGTGTTTAATTTTAACATTTAATGTTTGGTTGTTCATTTTCATGCTCCAGTTTGTCTTTTTACATAAAAATAGTGAGTTTTAGGTGTTTGGCTAGTGATCTGCTGTTTGCCTTTCACACTTGAAAAGCGTTAGGTGTTTGGTTAGTGACCTCATGTTTGCCTTTTACACCCGAAAAGCAGCTTTTTACAAAAGCAGTGAATATCTGCTTTTTGAAAAAGCAGTTATTTTCAATAGCAAACAGCAAACCGTAACAGCAAACAACAAACAATATGTAAAACAAACCACACTTTAAGAGTCAAAAGTTGAAGAAGAGAGCTTACTTATTTTAATGATAAAAGATTCCAACTGCCCTGGACCTGGTTGATATATTAATTAATGAAACTAGAAAATAAGAGACTTAATGGCCAAGTAATTATATTGTTGACCTTCTTATTTATTTATATATATTGAACCAAACAAAGAAAGTGCATACTTACATTAGGAAATAGGAAATGGGTGAAGTGAAGGTATTAGGAGCTTGGGGAAGCCCTTTCAGTCGACGAGTGGAGATAGCATTAAAACTCAAAGGTGTTCAATATGAATACATTGAACAAGATTTGGCTAACAAAACCCCTTTGCTTCTTAAATACAACCCAATTCACAAAAAGGTCCCTGTACTTATTCACAATGGCAAACCAATTGTGGAATCTCTTGTTATTCTTGAGTATATTGATGAAACTTGGAAAGGCTATCCCATCTTTCCTACAGATCCTTATCTCAGAGCCATGGCGCGATTCTGGACTAACTTCATTGACCAAAAGGTAATCAATGAGTTTGATAATCTTTAATTAATTACTTCTCTACTATATCTCATGCCATATATTTATCAAGATTTGAACATTGTATTGGTCACAATTTGTCAGTTCGGTCAAGATTTGTTCATGAACTCATTGGTTGTCATTAGATCTGTTCATGGGCCGGGTCCAGCGGGTTTTTGTTTAAAAATGCTCAGTCCAAGTCCAGCTCAGTCCACTATTAATTTTGGCCAATTTGGATTCAAAAATCAAATCTTAAACCTAGCCCATATAAGCCCACCTGAATATATATGTATAGTTTTTAATAATAATAAATTAAATTTATACTTAAAAATAAATATTAATATATAATATATAAATTTTATTAATTAATATCAATAGGTGGGCCAACCCGTGCTATTTTATTCAATCGAGTTGGATCCAATCGAGTTAAGCTCATCAAGGGTGACCTACCCGAAATATCCAACAACAACAAAAATAGAAATCATATACTTCTCGTAAATTGAATCCCATTGAGAAATAGATGTAATCAATTCTTCATCATTTAAACTCTTCCGGACATTTAGATCTGAGTGCTTTCATAGTGTAGTAATTAACATTTAGGAGTTTGGAACCAATCCTAAAGAGTTTGGAACCAACACAAAACTTCTATTGAACTTCAGGAAATTTATATAGAATTACAAACATCAGTTACAACTGACTTCTAGAACTTCTCCTGAACATAAGCAATAACTGAATAACTTCTCCTAAATTCAAATAATTAAATGAAACATTATCTGCTAATAAATTAACTAAGGCATATTTCCAACAAACTCCGCCTTGCCTTAGTATTTACAAACACCCAACTTGTATCAAAGTTTGTTTTGATGATGTACTTTCCCATCACCATTCTAGAATTGGACCTCTTGATTCAAAATTTGTTTTGATGATGTACTTCCCATCACCATTCTAGAATTGGAGCACTTCTCTCCAAATGCTTCATATTTGAATTGGAGCACTTTCTCTCCAAATGCTTCATATTTGAATTGGAGCACCTTCTCTCCAAATGCTTCATATTTGAATTGGAACACTTTCTCTCCAAATGCTTCATATTGGTGCACGTCTCACCAATTTCAAAACAATGTTTCTTCTTCTTCTTCGGCAACATGTGTCAACTTGACACTTTCTTCAGACTTGGTTCTACAATTCTTTTCAATATGCCCAAACCTTTTATTTATCACTGTTTATCAGAAAACTCTTGTAGAGTGTCCTTTTCTTCTTGTTCTATCATTGCCATGATAGAGACCCTTCAAAGTATCCTAAGCTTGCTAATTCTGGGCATCAAAAAACTGGTGCAGCAACTGATTAAAAGATACTGCATCTGCTTCCATTCTCACAGATCCCTCAAGATAATTTGCTCTGATACCATTTTGTAGTAATTAACATTTAGGAGTTTGGAACCAATCCTAAAGAGTTTGGAACCAACACAAAACTTCTATTGAACTTCAGGAAATTTATACAGAATTACAAACATCAGTTACAACTGACTTCCAGAACTTCTCCTGAACATAAGCAATAACTGAATAACTTCTCCTAAATTCAAATAATTAAATGAAACATTATCTGCTAATAAATTAACTAAGGCATATTTCCAACAAATAGATCTAGGGACAAGATGAATCCTTTTCGCTCTTGCTAAAACCGAAGAAAGAATAAAAGAAAAAAAGTATAGCTAACAAGCGTAAATCTGACAGAAAAAAAAGTTTGAGAAAATATATAGATTTTAAACTAACAAGAAATAGTAATTTTGAAGCTAAAAATGAAAACTAACACATAAGTAGAAAGAGAAATAAGGAAGACAAACTTCATTGTTCTTTGCTGTTCCTACAATTTCTTCTGGTAAGACCCACTTCATACTAGTATTCGACAAAATGTGCCAAAATTAAAGTAAAACGTTAAAATTGACAAATTTGCACTGAAATGGGCCAAAATTTGACCTTTTACCAATATTTATATGCTTATATTCATGGTTGATTGAATAACAAATGGAAAATTGAAATGTTCAGTGCAATCCTGCAATATTGCAAATCATATGGAGCAAAGAGAAAGAGAGAGAAAAGGTCATAGAAGAAGCACGCCAACACCTGAAAACACTTGAAAATGAGCTGAAAGGCAACAAATTTTTCGGAGGAGAAAGAATTGGAGCAGTAGATATTTGTGCTAATTTAATTGGATTTTGGCTTGGGGTTATTCAAGATGCCACCAGGATTCAATTGGTCAATAAGGACAAGTTTCCAATTTTGTGCAAATGGATTCACGAATACCTTAGCTGCAGTATTATCAATGAAAACCTTCCTCCTAGAGAAAAACTTCTTTCATTTTTTCAGTCTCGTTTTATTGCACAAGCTTGGTATTATTAGGGAATGCATATGCATGCATAATTACATATACCTGGACAATTCCTACTTGTGTTGCAATTGGTTCCTCTTGCTTTGTTTTATGTTTTATGGCGCCCAAAAAGAATAATGTAATTGTCCATCACATTCTCTAAGAATCTGTTTGATTGAGCTTTTTATGTCGATTATTTGATGTTGATGTTGAGCTTTTTATGTCTATTATTTGATGTAGATAATAACTATAAGGCTTAATACATCACCCCTAAACTTGTTCAAAAAGCTTGAGTGTCCCCCATAACTTTCAAAGTAGTGTTCCGATAGTTATTGAACTTGCATAAAATGTTTAGTTAGCTTCATGAACTTGCGTAAAATGTAATCAATTAATCACTCAGTTGTAAAAAAAATAAGTTAAATGCGGAAGATATGTTGCACGCATTTTAAAAATGTAAAACAACCAAGGTCAGAGTATGCAATTTTAATATTAGAAAAAAAAAGTTATATAGTTGAAGAAGTAAATTTTTTTTTAATATGTTTTAATCTGTTTTGTGAATTATGTAATGATGTTCCAAGGCACGTGCAACATATCTCTCATTTTACTTACTTTTTTACAACCGAGTGGTTAATTGATTACATTTTACGCAAGTTCGGGAGATTAACTGAACATTTTATACAAGTTCGGGAAGCTAACATGACACTTTAAAAGTTCAGGGGCCAATTAAACTTGTTGAATAAGTTCAGAGGCAAATGATGTATTAAGCCTAACTATAAATAGCTGTTTTTCAATACTAACTACACTTTTATTCTACACTTTGAAGTGCAAAAGTGGAGCTCAGAAAACCAAACCAAATCAACACCAAAATGTCTATTATGATTTTTATAGGTGGATTTGATTAATAACTGCAAGTTAATCCATCACTATTTAAATGATCTTTCTGTAGTTATGATATATTGCATATATAAAAATTTGAATTTTTAGAAAGCCCTTTTGCTCAAGTCTAATTTACCGAATGCCAAAATTGGTCAGTAATATAGAATGTGTTAAAAATGACAAAATTGAATTAGAAGAAAAATGCTGAGGGTGAAATGAGAAAACGTTAGGTATCAATCCATTTTTCCCAAAACACATTGGGAAAAATACAGCAAGAGAAGTTGGGCTGGGCTAAAGACATCTTAACTAAAGCGAGGATAAAATCAATTATGTGCCATCAAGTTGCTACTTTTACCATATCTCACCAAATCCCAAAGGAAAGTAATCAAGCGTATAAAGGCTTCCAATGTCCATATGCCTTGCTGTTTGCTTTTCCGTGTAAGCGAAATCAACACGGCATCTCTATCCATGGAAAGGAAAAAAGCAAGACGGATCCCTATGATCTTTTCTATTTTTGTTTAATTACTTACAAACATTAAACTGAGCTTATAATATTATTCATTTTATTTGTATCTAAAATTTGCATTTTTAACAATTAAAAAAAAATATATATATAATACTCTTTAATTTCAATTGAATTAAAATGTATACGACTACCAAATTTAAGTTACTTTAACATAAAATGTGCAATCATAATTGGTAGAAGGCTTAATTTATTGACTGGTCTTAAAGATGCTTCTTTCCTCTTAGGAATCAATATAAAACTAGAGTCATAATTCAACGTGCATTTTCATATCAATTAAAAAATTCACGTCATAATGAGAATAGTTTTTTTTTTAGAAGATCGTTATGAGAATAATTAGTCATGTAACCTTTGGAATAAACTCCATGATATCGATAACTCACAAACATCATACTCCATATTATAATGTTCTCCTGAGACAGACAGATACATTATTATTGTTCTTTAAAATAAAATTCATCCATATATCAAGAACAACTCATCAATCATGATCTCATCCAGCCATTCATGATAACATACATTCTCATTTTTTTTGTGAGCTTGGATCCTTCACAATGGTCACAGGGCAAGTTGCATGTGTCATCACATATGTGCTTACACTTCCTAGCAGAATCCTGTTTTCACATTTTCACATTAGATTTCTTTCTCTTCTCTGATCCGATTTCACAATTCAATTTTATATCTAGTGCTAAATTGAAATTGAATTCAGTTTTTAATTAAATCGGATAGCATTATTCAATTAATCTGAACTAAAAATCTCATAAAATGAATGAATTACCTTTGAACAGTGCCGAGTCCTCTGCTTCCCATAACCAGAGAATCAAGCTTGAGATCTTCAATAGCATCAAGAAGCTTCTCTCTGGCATCTCCTCCCCAGTACAACTTCGAAACAACATTCACCTGCCAAACACAATCGCCAAACACAATCGATTAAATCTAATTCTCTCTTTTCGAAATCCATAAACATAATAAGAATTCAGAAGCAGGGATACCTCTTTTTGTCTGGAAACAGTATCAAGCGTATCGAGAACTTCTATATCAATTTTAACATCATAACTCTTCATAACCTCAGGTTCTCTGAACTGAGCCAACGGAATGAGAGCTGCAAAATCAAAATCAAAAGAGCCGATCAAGTCAGATACTCAGATCAGATCAAATCGGAACAAAAATCAAACACAGAGTTGAAAAATACTGACGAGAACCAGACTTGGCCCAGAGCTTATTGCGAGACTCATCAAGAGCGTTTGGATTGATATGAATAATAAAAAGAGTGTCTCCTTTGTCAGCCAAGTTATCGATGGCCCATTGCAGAGCATTCTTGCTGCTGCTGGAGAAATCCATGGCGATACCGATTTTTCTATCGTTTGGCATTTTTTCTTTTTTCTTCTTCTTCTTCTCTGCTCCGAAATTGAAATTGAAATTGGCTATTTATCGTCTAAACCGCTGCTATGTTCAAAAGGAATAACTTAAGTGTGGCTTGTGGTTTCAATTAAAAAAGACGCGTGATAGAGTGGTTTAACTGTAAATGCGCTTTCTTTTTCTATTGCATCACGACCGTACACGTGTTTATCTGAGGATTTTGATGACGAAAGATATGATCGGTTACTCTGCAACGGTGGTATACAAAGTATATAGTACATTTTTTATTTTCGATTTCAATTTTGTTTCTTGTAGTGCAGCGTAGTGCGTGCCCGTCATATGGTGCCATGTGACAGCCAGCATTTCTTGCTTTTTAATATTCTAATTCACACATGTATTTTTCCATTTCTTTTTCTTTTGTTTATTTCACTTAAATTTTAGGATTAGATAACGATTTCATTTTTATTGGTATACTTAATATTTCTCTTGATTCCAAGTGTTGAACCTAAAGTCTTTTTTTTAGGAAAGAACCTAAAGTCTTACTATTTTCTGTATTAGACTACAAATAAATAAATTTAGATCCAAATTTAAACTCCTTTTTATTGAATTAAAGTACATAATAATTAGAAAGATAGAATTATATAATATCTTAACTTTATAAAATAAAATTTCATATTATTGCGTTTGATACATAATAAAAAAACTAAGAAAAGATGAATTCGTGTTTTGTTCTTTAAAGAATAGCTAAAATTTTAAATTGTATTATTTAACATTGATAAGATTTAAAATGGTAAAAGATGTTAGTAGCTATCAATGATAGAAAAAACAAAGTAAAACTTATTTTGTCAAAAATAAAGTAACTGTTAGTCCAAAATAAAATAAATTTTATTTCATATATATATATATAATGCTTGCATTTAGATTTTAGGATATAGTTTATATTTTCCTAGGAAATAATGATAAAATACACGTGTAAACTAACCTTCAACCCACGAGAGAGCCGGAGAGATTACACTTCAGGGGCTCGACTACGCGGGACGTGACATCGGTGGCGCCACGCGTAAAATCATTAACGAAAACCACCAGTTTCAGAAGCTCTAGGACGCAGGGCGTTCTTTCTCATACGCAGGGCGTACGCCTTTGCGCAGGACGTGATGCCAGAGACGCCACACGTGAAAATCATCAAGGAAACGCACAAGTCCCAGAAGCCACAAGACGCAGGGCGCAGCAGACAATACGCGGGGCGTGTATCAAGCAGCCAGCGAAATCAGTCCCAGAAGCCACAACACGCGGGACGCAGAAAGACCCACGCAGGGCGTGTCTTCTCTACCGGTAGCAGTTGGAAGGAGTCAACAGCAGTTTGTGGAAGTTGAGGTAGTGGGATGATGTGGCATTGGTAGTTGGTGGAAATTAGTTTAATTAGTTAATGATGAAAAGACCAAAATACCCTAACACCACTTAATAATTACCAAAAGGCCACTCCAAAATACTATAAATAGACCCCGTCCCCTTTATTAAAATGACACTCAACTCAACACAAATCCCCTCTCTAAAAGTCCCTTTCAATGCTCTCTTCTTAGTTCTGAGTTCTTAGTTTAGTTCTCTTTAAAGTTCTTCAAGTTCTTCTTTCAGTTCTTCGTTGTTCCTAGTTTTAATCTCTTCTTTCAGCGCTCTCTAGCTTAAATTCAGTTTTCAATAGTCTTCCTTCCAAGTTTTCAATTCAATTTAGCATTGCTAAGCTGTTACTCTGCTCAATTTTCAATTAGAATTTCATTTTCCAAAGTAATTTTTCAGATTCGTCCAATCATTTTCAAAGCCCGTTTTAGTCCAGTTAACGTTGTTTTCTGCCTTTGATCCCTTCGACAAAGTTGTTCCTAACGTCCTGAATTTCGATCTAGCCTTTTGATTCACTCATTTCCGTATCCAGAAACTCCGTTTACAAGCTAATCTTTATACCCCAAATTCTTTTAACTATTCTGCCCAGATTTTTCCAAATTCGTTCAGTCATTTTCAATCTTCAATTACGTCTGTTTAAAGTCCGTTTTAGCCTTCGATCCCTTATACAAAGTTGTTCCTGACAGCCCGAAGTTCAATTTACCCTATTCACTTGCCCAATTCCGTGTACTTAAGCACTCCAACCAAGCTCCCGAAACTAAGGTCTAAATCTGCCCCATTTGCCTACCAACGTTTTGCCATTGCATCAAGCATATCCCGTACGGGCCCGACCGATTGCAGCTCTCCGAGGACCTCACGCCGACGCCAAAGTTCAACATCAATCCAAGATAGCTATTGTGGCTCCGAGTTTGTTGTTGAATTCCAATTTTAATTTAGTTGCATTTCAATTCCTCGTATTTGATTTGTTTTTCCAATTCAATTGAATTAGCTATATGTTTATTATAGAAGTTCTTCAATTATAATTCATTTCCAATTTCATATGTCAAACACTTATTCAATCAATAAAAATATCAATTTTCATCAAATCTCGTGTCCATTTCGCACTTTAAATTCCTTTATTTTCTCATCTTTAATTTACCCACATTAGCTTAAATAAAAACAATTTATCTCGCAAAGTTTCTATAACGGCGCGGGAGACCCAAGAGGGACTTTTTCAATCCTTGCGTCCCTCGCCAATCGCTTCGTTTAAAATTTCAAGTTTTGACGCGCATAACCATAAACTTAACCGCATTTAATGATTGAGAAATAATTTCTCTGGCACGCCCGCATCCTAACCACACGTGACAAGGTTGAAATTAGCATATTCGTAAAATATCGCTAATAGTAAGTATAGCCTAATCTTATATTTATAATATATATTTGTAAAAATATGTGACATTTCAATAATAATATAATTAAAATATGTAAAAAAATGTATAATTTACCAAAAACTATGAAATAATATTTTTAAAATCATAAATTATATATTTCAATTAAAAATAAAAGTATTAAACAAAATTATGTGAAAATAAAAGCACATTTGGGCAACAAAAGTATGTTAATGTTAAAAAAAAAATATAATAAAACAAAAAAAATTCAAAATGATAACAAGTACTCCCTCCGTCCCAAAATATAAGTCGTTTTTTTTTTCTAAAATATAAGTCGTTTTGGTTTTCCAAGAACTTTTAGTTTAGTTTTTTGGTCCAAACATTAAATATTTTATATTGATTTATGTGTTTTTGAACATTCCAATATTTATTGGCCAATAGTGATATGAGAGAGAATTTTTTTTAAGTTAACCAATGTAAATTTATTAACTTGACTCAACATTAATTGTATTTTTTAATTTGTGTGAAAACCTCTAGAACGACTTATATTATGGAACGGAGGTAGTAATATTTTTTTCCTTGGTTGCTGCCTAGGGGATCCCTATATGGCTCCTGAGTGGTTTTCAAAGTGGCTCCCAAGCATTTTTCAGACGATTTAGGGTAGCATCTTAAAATGATATACTTTTAGAGTTAAAGTCAATATTCAACTGAAAAAATGCTTTCAGTTTTAATATTTTTATTCGAAAGATAAATTTATCTCTTATTTATTTATATATATATATATATATATATATATATATATATATATATATATATATGTATAGGAGAGATCAAGTGTGACACATTTCTTATAATGTGACAAGTTTTATTTTTTGACAAGGATCAATTTTGTAATTTACCAAAAGGAGGGGCAAATTTGTAAATATAAGGAAAAAGAAAATTATTTTATTTTTTTTTTAAAATTCATTTTCCCAACTTTCCCAACCTCGTTTTTCAAAAAATTTTATACCGTTGGACTCGTCTTAATTAAACGGCCATTTTAAGATCCATGATGCTCAAGTTCCGGTGAACGGAATCCGAATTAGCGTTTTTCGACGAGCAAAAAAGTGTCCAGAAAATTTTTAAAAAATTCCAGAAAATGTAAAATATTATTCTAAGAAACTTTAATTCTTGGGTTGAAGCGAAATTTCTTACGGTTTAGTCCCAATAAAACGTTTTCTTTAATTTTATCCATTTTACATGCTTCAACAATTTGTTGGGTAAAAACTGTAAGGAATCTCGCTTTGAGCCAAGAATTAAAGTTTCTTAAAATAATGTTTTACATGTTTTAGAATTTTTTGATAATTTTCTGGACATATTTTTTATCCTACTTACGTTGTTCCAAATCAGTATACCATTTGTTCCAAATCAGTATACCATTTGTTCCAAAATAATAGTTATATTGTTCCCACAGAAAATTATTTTATTTCTTTTCTTTAAAATACATTTTCCTGACATTTCTAACCTCGTTTTTTGAAAATTTTTATACTATTAGACTCGTCTAAATTAGACAGTCATTTTAAGATCCCTAAAGTTCAAGTAAAAAAAATTCCGGTGTACGGAATCCGGATAAACGTTTTCTGGCGAGACAAAAAGTGCCGAGAAAATTTTCAAAAAATTTCAAAAAATGTAAAACATTATTCTAAGAAACTTTAATTCTTGGGTCAAAGCGGTATTTCTTACGGTTTAGTCCCAATAAAACTTATTCCTTAATTTTATCCATTTTACACGATTCAACAATTTATTGGGTCAAAACTGTAAAGAATTTCACTTTGAGCCAAGAATTAAAGTTTCTTAAAATGATGTTTTACATGTTTTAAATTTTTTTAATAATTTTCTGGGCATTTTTTTTGTCCTACTTACATTGTTCCAAATCAGTGTACCATTTGTTCCAAATCTGTGTACCATTTGTTCCAACAGAAAAATGTTTTATTTCTTTTCTTTGAAATACATTTTTCCGACATTTCTAACCTTGTTTTTTGAAAAATTTGATACTATCATACTCGCCTAAATTAGATGGTCATTTTAAGATCCCTGAAGTTCAAGTAAAAAAAATTCCGGTGAACGGAATCCGGGTGGGCGTTTTCTGCGAAAAATAAAATTCCCAGAAAATTCTCAAAAAATTTCAGCAAATGTAAAACATTATTCTAAGAAACTTTAATTCTTGGGTCGAAGCGAGATTTCTTACGGAAAAGTCCCAACAAATTGTTGAATCATGTAAAATGGATAAAATTAAGAAAAACATTTTATTGGGACTAAATCGTAAGAAATATCACTTCGACCCAAGAATTAAGTTTCTTAGAATAATATTTTACATTTTATGGAATTTTTTAAGAATTTTCTGGATACCTTTTTTCTCGCCAGAAAACGCTCACCCGGATTCCGTTCACCGAAACTTGAGCTTCATGGATCTTAAAATGACCGTTTAATTAAGACGAGTCCAACGGTATAAATTTTTTTGAAAAACGAGGTTGGAAAAGTTTAGAAAATACATTTTAAAGAAAAAAAATAAAACAATTTTCTCTATCATCACTTTCATTTTATTTACCAATTTGCCACATTCCCTTTTTAATTATTATCAAAACTACGTAGTTTTGTTATGTCACACAGTAAGCTCATTGTCACAACTTAAACCCTTCTCACGCTGGATCTCACCCATATATATAGAGTAAAGATCAGGTGTGACATATGTCTTATGGTATGACAAGGACCAATTTTGTAATTAACCAAACGGATGGGCAAATTTGTAAATAAAAGGAAAGAGAAAATTGTTTTATTTTTTCTTTAAAATGCATTTTCCCAACTTTTCCAATCTCGTTTTTTTAAAAAAAAATTATACCGTTGGACTCGTCTTAATTAAACGGTCATTTTAAGATCTATGAAGCTCAAGTTCCGGTGAACGGAATCCGGGTAAGCGTTTTCCGACGAGCAAAAAAGTTTCCAGAAAATTTTCAAAAAATTCAAGAAAATATAAAACATTATTCTAAGAAACTTTAATTCTTGGGTCGAAGCGATATTTCTTACGGTTTTGTCCCAATAAAACTTTTTCTTTAATTTTATCCATTTTATATGCTTCAACAATTTGTTGGGTAAAAACTGTAAGGAATCTCGCTTTGAGCCAAGAATTAAAGTTTCTTAAAATAATGTTTTACATGTTTTAGAATTATTCGATAGTTTTCTGGACACGTTTTTTTGTCGTACTTACGTTGTTCCAAATCAGTGTACCATTTGTTCCAAATCAGTGTACCATTTGTTCCACAATAATACTTATATTGTTCCAACAGAAAATTATTTTATTTCTTTTCTTTAAAATACATTTTTCTGACATTTCTAACCTCCTTTTTCGAAATTTTTTGTACTATTAGACTCGTATAAATTAGACAGTAATTTTAAGATCCCTGAAGTTCAAGTAAAAAAAATTCCGGTGTACGGAATCCGGGTAAGCGTTTTCTGACGAGACAAAAAGTTCCCAGAAAATTCTCAAAAAATTTCAAAAAATGTAAAACATTATTCTAAGAAACTTTAATTCTTGGGTCAAAGCGGGATTTCTTACGGTTTAGTCCCAATAAAACTTGTTCTTAATTTTATCAATTTTACATGATTCAACAATTTATTGGGTCAAAACTGTAAGGAATTTCGCTTTGAGCCAAGAATTAAAGTTTCTTAAAATTATGTTTTACATGTTTTTAAATTTTTTGATAATTTTCTAGGCATGTTTTTTGTCCTACTTACATTGTTCCAAATCAGTGTACCATTTGTTCCAAATCAGTGTACCATGTTCCAAATCAGTGTACCATTTGTTCCAACGTAATACTTGTATTGTTCCAACAGAAAAATATTTTATTTCTTTTCTTTAAAATACATTTTCCTACATTTCGAACCTTGTTTTTTTGAAAAATTTGATACTATCAGACTCGTCTAAATTAGACGGTCATTTTAAGATCCCTGAAGTTCAAGTAAAAAAAAAATCCGGTGAACGGAATCCGGGTGGGCGTTTTCTGGCGAGAAATAAAATATCCAGAAAATTCTCAAAAAATTTCAGAAAATGTAAAACATTATTCTAGGAAACTTTAATTCTTGGGTGGAAATGAGATTTCTTACGGTATTGTCCCAACAAATTGTTGAAGCATATAAAATTGATAAAATTAAGGAAAAAGTTTTATTGGGACTAAATCGTAAGAAATCTCACTTTGATCTAAGAATTAAAGTTTCTTAGAATAATATTTTATATTTTCTGAAATTTTTTAAGAATTTTCTGAATACTTTTTTTCTCGCCGGAAAACGCCCATTCGGATTCCGTTCACCGGAACTTGAGCTTCATAGATCTTAAAATGACCGTTTAATTAAGACGAGTCCAACGGTATAAATTTTTTTGAAAAACGTGGTTGGAAAAGTTTAGAAAATACATTTTAAAGAAAAAAAATAAAACACTTTTCTCTATCATCTCTTTCATTTTATTTACCAATTTGCCACCTTCCTTTTTTAATTATTATCAAAACTACGTAGTTTTGTTATGTTACACAATAAGCTTCTTGTCACAACTTAAACCCTTGTCACGCTGGATCTCACCCATATATATATATATATATATATTTTTTTTTTGGTAAGAAGGGAAGAAAAAAAACAAACAAACAAAAACCTAACCCGGGATCAGTCTAGGAAGACTGACCCCAATCCTATCCTCAAGAAGAGAAGGTAACAGAAAAGAAGGAGGAACGGAAAGGGTAGAAACACCTAACATCCCCCCATGCCCAGCAGCTGCCAAGCGATCCGCCACGCGGTTTTGCTCCCTATAAATATGGGAGAAGGTAAGAGAATCGAAGGCAGGACGAAGCCTCAAGATGGCTTTAATGAGATTCTGACTCTTAAGACAAACAGCCTGTCTATCCGAAATCCTGTTGATAGCCTCCAAATTGTCAGACTCCACCGAAAGTCTTTTAACACCCATGCGAATGGCGAGTTTAATGCCAGACAAGATCCCCCAGAGCTCTGCAGTAAAGGAGGAGCCCGTACCTAAGTTATGGGTAAACCCAGCCAGCCAGGCGCCACCAGCATCCCGAAGAACTCCACCAGCAGCAATTCTGCCATTACTAAGGCAGGAGCCATCCGTATTCAACTTGACAACCCCTTCCCTGGGCTTCCTCCAACCAACTAACTGGACCTCTTTAACCGGGGAGGGGTGAACCAGGGGCTCTCCTTCAAAACTCTTTGTAATAACAGAGAGTTTTTTCGAGAAGTAAAACCGGAGGTCAGGAATAAAGACAGTCTTCTCAGCAAATAACTCTTCATTCCTCCATTTCCACATTTGGTGACAAATAATAGCGAAGAGAATAGCCCCGTGCTCCATACTGGCCAACAAATTCCCATTAACGCCTTCAGAGAACCAGTCAATATCAGAGAACCCCATAAAGGAAGGAAGGATGTGGTGAGGAAGGACCCCTTCCCAAACCTTTCTACTATTCGGGCAATCCCTCAAAGCATGGCACAAGGTTTCCACATGGCCGCTGCATCTGCTACAGGCACCAGATACAGCCAAGTGCCTTCTGTGTCTATCTGCATTCGTGAGGAGCCTGTCTTTGACTCCCAGCCATAGGAAACTCCTAATGCGGTAGGGGACTTTGAGGGCCCAAATGGACTTCCAAATTTCCAAAGGAGGATTAGCCCTATTAGGGGTAAAAGCTTCATAGGCCGATTTGCAAGAATAAGAACCATTATTAGTCAAGGCCCAGCAGTGTCTGTCCTTATCCTCCTCCTGATTACTAATCTTCACACCTCTAATATTAAGGAGGGTCTCCAGGCTAAGAAAGGAGTCGAACTTAGACCAGATCCAGTCTCCCTCCGAGTCCACCACATCAGCAATTCTCCAGGAGAGGAGATCATTCGGCGGAGGGGCGATGCACACCTCAATCAACGGTTTGTCACCAATCCAGGTGTCATACCAGAAACTAATAGATCTCCCATTACCCACCTCCAAGCCAATCCCCGTACAGAACTCAGCAAAAACAGCACTAAGCCCTTTCCAGAGGAAGGAACAGCTGACAACCCTCTCCTTCGGGCCACCAAAGATTCTATCTTTCCTATACTTGCCGCACAGAAGACGAACCCAAAGGGAGGAGGGGGATTGCCACATTCTCCAAAGAAGCTTCATTAACAGGACTTTATTATTGTCCTTAGCTTGCCTTATACCAAGACCCCCCCTGCTCTTAGGCTGGCAGGCTTCCTTCCAAGGGACCAGGTGAATCTTCCTCCCATCCCCAGACTCTCCCCACAGAAAACGCCGATTAATTTTATCAAGGTCGTTGAGGACCGGCTCAGGGAGCTTACAGGCTTGCATGATGTGATTTGGAGCAGCGCAGTTGATAGACTGGATTAAAGTAAGGCGACCTGCAAGTGAAAGAGAATTAGCTTTCCAGCTAGCACACAAACCGTTAGATTTGTCCAAAATGTCTTTAAAAAGAGGCTTTGGACACCCTGTCACTATGAAGAGGGACCCCAAGGTATTTCCCAAACGATTGAGTCAGGGGAATGCCAGACATCTCACTCAGTCTTCTACACAAGCTATTATCCATATTCTTGGAACAAAGCATACGGGATTTATGGATGTTAATCTTCTGGCCAGAAGCCTCACAAAAGCAGTCGAGGATATCCATCACAGCCTTAATTTGTTCCTCATTACCCTCCACAAAAAGCATGACATCATCAGCAAAGAGTAAATGGGTAACAGGGGGGCAATGTCTGTTGATGGAAACAGGGTGGAGAGTCCCTTTGCTCACCGCCTCTTGGATCAGGTGAGACAATCTTTCCATGGCAATAACAAAAAGGAAGGGGCTCATAGGATCCCCTTGACGAATACCCCTGGATGGAGAGAACTCATCCGACATATCCCCATTGATCATAACCTGGAAAACAGGAGAGGAGATACACTTTCCAATCAAATTCCTCCAGTTCTCCGGGATACCAGCTTTGGCTAAACTATCCAGAAGAAAGCTCCAGTTCAACCTATCATAGGCTTTCTCCAGATCCAGCTTGAGAGCCACGATCCCTTTCTTGCCTTTCTTAATCTTCATAGAATGGACAACCTCCTGGGCAATAACAACGTTATCCATCAATTGTCTTCCAGGAACAAAGCTCCCTTGATTTTGGCTGATAATATCCGGAAGGATCTTCCGGATTCTATTAGCCACAATCTTAGTAATAGCTTTATACAAGACATTACAAAGACTGATGGGTCTCATCTGGAGAAAGGAAGAAGGCTTGGCAACCTTAGGAATCAAGACAAGGAGGGTTTTATTAACCAAACTGATATCGTTCGAACCACCAAAGACACCTAACACAAAGCTGTATATACCCTCTTTAACAGTGTCCCAGTGTTTATGATAGAAACTAGCGGGGATACCATCAATACCAGGAGCCTTAGTGGAACCGATGCTGGAGAAGGCCAGATCAATCTCTTTAAGCTCAATGGGATGGAAAGCATTATTAATAGCATCCTCCCCCAAACGAGGAAAGGAAATGCCAGAGTGGGCACTCTCTAGGTCCACAGCTTCCTCTCTGAACAGGTCCTTGTAGAAATCAAGGGCAAGGCGCCGAATGTCCTCCTCCTCAAAAATCCACTCACCACTGGCGTCTTTAATAGCCTCGATCCTATTTCGCTGTCTCCTAATGATCGTTGAGAGGTGGAAAAACCTGGTATTCCGGTCCCCGTCTTGAATCCAAGCCTTCCTAGATTTCTGGAACCACAGAAGCTCTTCATGTCTAAGCACAGCTTCCAACTCGTTCTGAAGAGCTCTTAGGTGACCATTCAGGCTATGATCAAAACGAACCTCCAAGCAACGCTGAACACCTTCCATTCTCCTCAAGAGTTTGTTCTTCCTCCTGATAATATGACCAAAAGTATTTTTATTCCAAACAGCCACATTCCTCCTGAATTCCTCAGTAGCGAGGAGAACATCAGAGTGGGGATGCCAATTGCTTTTAACGAAATCCTTAAACTCGGGGTGAGACTCCCAAGCCACCAGATACCTAAAAGGTCTATTACCTTTCAGCCGATTTCCTTTGACCAAATTAATGAGGATAGGGCAATGGTCTGAGTGACGGAAAGGGAGATTAAGTACCTTGACCTCAGAAAACCTATAAATCGCTGCAACATTAGCGTACACCTTATCCAACCTAACAAACACACTATTTCTTTTCCAGGTAAATTTGTGGCCAGCAGCACCTAGGTCCGAAAGCCCGCACATATCCATACTTTGCTTATGATTAAGACACCGGTTCACATAATGATTACCCCCTCCTCTCTGATCACTCAAGAGGGCAATGTCATTAAAATCCCCGGCAACCAACCACGCCTCCACCATGTTAGAGCTAAAAGAATGAAGGATCTCCCACAGCCTTCTTCGGTTAGTCGAAACAGGATCAGCATAGACGAAGGTAATAAAGAAGGGTTTATTACCCGGGTAACACACCTTACTATGGATGAATTGACTGTCCATAGTAACAATATCAATATTGACTTGACCTGGCTTCCAAAAGAGCCAAATCCCCCCTGCCCGGCCAGTAGCCTCCGACCTGACGCAATTCCAATTCTTAAACTTTCTAACCACCTCATCTGCTTTGGCTCCACTAACCTTGGTCTCAAGAAGGACAAAGAAGGAAGGGTTAAACTGTTTAATGAGATCATTGACATGAATGCGGGTAGCCTTGCTCGCCGCACCTCTAACATTCCAAACGAAGAAGTCCATCAGAGGGGGAGACTACAGACGCAGGCCCAAACCCTAGATCAGGTATTTGTTTGGGGCTCCGGAGAGCCTAGAGGCGGTCCCAGAAGGACCCCTTTTATCCAAAGAATTCAAACCATGAAGGTTCTTTTTAGGTTTCCCTTTGGGATTCTTCATGTTTAACTTACTCACTCCTATAGTCTTACCAATAGGAGCATCAACAGGAGGATGTAGAGTACTCGCCTCCCTACTCAAACCCTTCCCAGCTGACAGGATAGACTGGGGAATCTCTTTGCCTTTAGCAGAAGCATTAGAGACAAAGAGAGGATTAATAGAATTACCCAGACTAGAGGCATGCTCTACCGACTCTAGACCAGGCATGCTTAAATCAATCTGCTTATCAGAAGGATCCGAGTCTTGATCTTCCTCCATAGACAAAACACCGAACCTTGACCCGGAACCCGAAGCTGAGTCCACTCCAGTCTCAATCCCCTTCTTAATATCCGGGGGTCTGACCTTGATCTCAGGAGCAATCTGGAGAGTAGTCATCTTCGTACTGATATCTGGTGAATGATTAGCATTAACATTAGCCCGTGGCTTCCTTCTCACTGGCCTCTTGGCAAGCATCCATGGGCCAAAGCTCCTTACTTCCCCTTGACTCTTCTCAGCTTCGCCTATGATAGGTTGCACCAACTCCTCCACGTCCTTCCTCCTCTTAGGACAACCCTCAAGGGTATGGCCAAACATACCACATTCATAGCAGATGTTGTGTATACCTTCATATTCAATATGATAGACCTTGTTTTGAGTACAGAACTGAGAAAGAAGAGGCTTAGCGAGATCAATATCGATACAGACCCTGGCAAACTTGCCTCTCACTGCCCCAATGGTAGTCTTATCAACATGGTGGACTTTCCCAACAAGGCTACCAATCTTGTTCAGGAACCTATCACTGTAGTATTCAAGAGGTAGGCCCGGGAACCTAACCCAAGTAAGGATCCTGTTAACAGAGCAATCATGGGGATCAAAATTTGGGACCCAAGGTCTCAGAGCCAACACATGATTGGAGATAATATACGGACTACCATTCACAACAGCATTGAAATCCTCAGCCCTTGTGAATTTAATGACATAATAGTCATTTTCAAGGTCTGTGATAGTAACCTTTCCTTTCTTTGCCCATTGAGCCTGGATCCTCTGGGCAAAATAATTGAAACTGATCCTTTTCCCCAACACAGTGACGATTAACGCCAATTTCCACTTCGATCTCATGACCCGCTTGTCATCTGAGGACAGCCGGATCCTAGGACACAGCGGGTTATCAGGCTCTCCATCCTCAGAATCGGAATCAGAGAGAAAATCCCCGGAATCATTCTCAAAAGCATCCACCTCCATCATGGGATCCTCCTTTGACACCCCTAGCAACTTATCCCTCCAGGAGGGGCCTCCCAAATCCACGGAAACTTCCGCTTGAGCGGCTTGCGTAGTCTGTGCGGCTTGCGCGGCCAGCACGGCCTGCGCGGCCAACGAAAGTCGCACGACATGCTCATCCTGCTGGGGAGAGACGGCCGGTACTCCCTGTGGCCCAAGCACCGGAAGCGGCCCTCTAACTCCGGAATCATACGCGCGTCCCTCCGCGAAAAACGAGTCCAAGGCCGCGGCCGCGGCACCAACACCTTCCAGCCCCCGATCGGCCGCCACATCCCTAGAAGCCCCCAACGGCACCGACGCACCCCTAGCACCCCCCGTCGAAACCGCCGAATCTGCCTCCCCACCATCCACCCACTCCGATCTACTCCTATCCCTCGACCGATCCCTCCGAATCCCGCTGCTCCGCCTCCTCCCCCGAGGAGATCCCTCGGATCTCCCATCATCCGCCGCCGCCCACGCCTCATCGATCTCGGAGACATTGCCCCGCCCGCGCCCCGCCACCACCAGATCCGACACAGGCCAGCCGCCTGCCTTCACCGACCCATCCCCCTTAACCTTCACGATCGCCTTGGTCATCGCCGAGAGAGAGAGAGAGAGAGAGAGATTTACTTTTCTTAAATTCTACTATTAGTTATAGTTAATTTAGTTATAACTAATTGAGAGAGAGAGAGAGAGAGAGAAAATTGAGTTATAAAATTGATCCTGCGTTTTAGAGAGAGAAGAGAGATCTGAAAGAGAGGAGATAGATCTAAAAGAGAGAAATAGATCTGAGAGAGAGAAGATAGATCTCAAAATTCTCCATCTTCATAAAAATTCTTCACCATGACAACAGATCTGAGAGAGAGAAGCCAGATCTGAAAAAGAGAAGATAGATCTAAAAGAGAGAGAAAGATCTAAAAGAGAAGAGATAGATCTCAAAACTCTCAATCTTCATAAAAATTCTTCACCATGACAACAGATCTGAGAGAGAGAAGACAGATCTATATATATATATATATTAATTAGTCTCCTAATATATTTTCTCATCATCACATTTAATACCTAAAAAATAGTACAAAAACTCTATAAATTTGAGAAAAAATGAATTCTATATTTAAAATTGTGAATTGCTAAACCCAGCCATGAATTCCCACCCCTAGCCCCTTGAAAAGACCAAACTACCCTTTACCCAAAATTTGAAAAAACATAAAACCTCTCAAACACCCTACACACTCTTTGATCAAATCCAGACTAATTTGTGAACCAAACATGGAGTGTAACAACAACCGTAAAGGGAAAGCGAAAATAATAAGATTTACCGTTTTTATTTTTTGATTTAAGCTTAAAAATTGAATATGTGGGTGATTTTCTAAAAACACCGGAATCACAGTCGGGCGTATGAACATCACGCCCGACCTACGGTTCCGGCGTATGAATATCACGTCCGACTTGTGGTTCGGGCGTGAGGCTATCACGCCCGACCTATGGTTCGGGCGTGATGTTCATACGCCCACACCATAGGTCGGACGTGATGTTCATACGTCCGACGGGTTTTTGAAATTTAAAAAAAAAATTATATTTACGTTTTAATTAAATTGTTAAATGTTTACATTAATTTGGAGTTTAATTTATATGTGAAATTTTGATTTTATTTTGTTTAATTTACTTTAACTAAATCTTTATTTTGTTAATTTTAGTTAAATTTTTATTTTGTTAATTCAGGTATTTACGGGTTAAATTCAATAGCGGACTAATTTTTTTACGGGGTTAATTCAACAGCGGACTAATTTTTTTTTACGTAACCGGTATTTACGGATTTAATTCAATAACGGACTAGCTATTTTTTTTGCTCTCCCGACACGCGGGCGTGTGGCTATCACGCCTCACCGTGTGGTCGGGCGTGATAGCCCCACGTCTCACCGTGTGGTCGGGCGTGTAGCGCTTACGCCCGACCACACGGTGAGGCGTGATAGCCACACGCCCCCGTGTCGAGAGAGCAAAAAAAATAGCTTTTTTCTCCCCAAAACTCATGAAAGGGTATTTTCGTCCTTTCACGGGGCTAGGGGTGGGAAAATGGGGCTGAGTTTAACAACACCCTTAAAATTCTAACTTGTTAAAAAATATCCTTTTTATTATTATAAATCATATTTTTTTTAATTAGTTGGTATGCTAAAATTTTACATCATATTTAATATCTAAAAAAATTTATAAATTTTATTCAAACTTTTATTAAGAGAGTGAATTTCCTTTTTCTTAATCATTTTTTTTAGATTAAGATTGGGACAAATCATGAGTGAATCTGGAATTCCAACTAGGTTGGAACCCCAGATACCAGCAAGGCAAACCCGATATTATTAAGAAAAGGAAAAAAATGTCAAAACAGAGGGGGAACGAAACAAAAGGAAACAACAAATAAAAAACATAAAAGCATAAAAGTTAAATAAAATTCAAACGTGCTCTTAATAGTTTTAGGAAATTATAAAATTTTAGGCAAAGACTCTGTTTGGCAAATAGCTATTAGTTGTTAACTATTAGCTGATTATCTTTTTAGTTAACTGATTTTTTTATTAAGAGATGGAACGAGGAAAGAGCGGTCCTAGGCATCCCAACTATGTTGGCACCCCCAGGAACCGACTACTCCGACCAAACCGCAAACAAAGAAAAGGTTTTTACAAAAGGAGCCGAAAAAACAAGGAAAACATGGACAACAAGGAAAAGAAAAGAAACAAAAGAGACAAAAGAAACATCATCAGCTAAGACAATCTAAAATCCGGAGTGTTACAAATATCACTTAAAATAAAGTCATGGTAGAATGCAGGTACGGACACCCACCAACGAAAGTAGTTGCTCAAGACACCAAAGCATGCCGGGGAATCTGCGGCTTGATTACCTTCTCTGTAAATGTGCAAGACAATAATTTCCACACCCAAAGCACTGATGTAAGCACTTCAGCCAATTTTTCTTTATCTGCCAAGGAACCATTTCAGTTATGTATGGAGGAGATTGACAACAGTCATAAAGTCTGATTCGATCCAGAGTTGCTGCCAGGCGTTTTCCCACACCACATCAATTGCAAAAGTGATTTCCTGAATCTCCACAAGTAGTGCTGAAGAATCGGTGAGAGGGAAGGCAAAACAGCCCCTGGCTAACCCCCTAGAATTTTTGAAGATTCCACTAGCGCCGGCGACGCCAGAAGAGCCAAGGGCAGACCCGTCGGTATTGACCTTGAGCCAATTCTGAGGAGAAAGCCAATGGACGGAGATTAAATGCGGAGTTGGCGAAGGCCTTGGAGGCAGCTGAAGATTCAGCAAAATTCGCTTGTCATAGGCGCTTGAACAGTAGCCCTTAGAGATACCTTGCGCGTCGCGGATGCTTGCCCGGAGCTTTTGGAAAGTGATTTGGATTGAAGGGAGTTCAGAATCAAAAGGAGCTACATTTTGCTGATTCCAAATAAGCCATATGCAGTTAATGTCCGCCACTTGCCACAAGAGCCGTGTTGAAACACCTTTCCACAGGATTTTGATTTGACAAAATTAATTAAGTGCAACTAAATATTCTACAACACACTAAGTTTAAATGCTTTGATTTATTGTTACTAATGTGTTTGTTCAATGTTGAGTTTATAATTATTATAAGACATAAAGATCATAAGGTCCAAGCCCTATATGGAAGTCAAAGCCCAAATCAAACAAGGCCAAGACCACTCAGCCCGCGTATTACAAAACGCTGCCGTTGAGTGATGAAACGCAGCTGAGCAAAGAAGGATCCAGAAGATCCACGTAGACAACTTCGGCAAGAAGCTGCTGAGCTGCCTCGACAAAACGTACAAGACAGCCGCTGAGCACAAGGCAACTTCCAGACAAAGTATTTCCTCATTTAGTAAAGAACAGAAGACGCAGGAAGCTGTCTGTTTGACGTCACCTGAATTGGAGGAACATACTGCCACACTGACCGAAGAACAGAAGATGCTGGAATCTGATTGGCTAAGAGAACTGCTGACAGACTGAGTGAAAACGACATGTAGCCGTTTCCCTCTAACGGTTATTTCGAAATTCGAAATGACCGGTTGCCCTCATAGCTCTCTATAAATAGAGCCTTCAGAATCCTCATTAACACAGAACTTTGAGCAAAGACGTTACGCTGACCAAAAGCATACAGAAAGTTCTGCACCCAAAAAGCAAAGCAAATCTTACACTACAAGTTTATATCTGTGTAAAAGTCTAGAGTGATTGATCTTCAATCATCTAAGGTGTTCTAGCAATTGTTGTTTAGGACAAATCTTAATCATTTCTAGAATTAGAAAGGAGAAGCTGAGTACTCGGTTTTAGTACTTAGTGAATTAGAATAGAAGTGAGTAGAGGTATAGAGGAAGGTACTCTTGTTATAAGAGGTCAAGCTGAGTTGTGCGCTATAAACGACTTAGTTCAGGAATAGACTCCAAGTGCTATTTCCTGACTTAAGCTAAGAAACTGACCTAGTCACCAGTTGACTAAGCTAGTGTCTTGCTGACTACTCGGCGCCGCTGTCATATATCTTTCTCTTAAGAAAAAGAAGTCTGCCCTAAATCAGAAAAGGTTAAATAGTTCCTAACCCCCCATGGGCGAAAACAGAACTCGGTTTCTCCCTGGAAACCAGACAACTCAGATATTACCTGAGGGGCTGTCCGTTACTAGGCCTCCCCTATTCTTCGGGTCAAACTACACCTTTTGGAAGAATAGGATGAAGAACTTCATTCAGGCTACAAACATGAGTGCCTGGCTATCTATAGTCCAAGGTCCGTTTGTACCTGTGAAAGTTGTGGCTAGCCAAACAGTTTTAAAAGCTGAGGCTGAATGGACAGAGGATGATCTCAAGAAGCTACAAAATCATGCTTCGGCTATAAATATGCTTCATTGTGCGCTGGATGCTGCAGAATACAACAAAATATCAGGTTGTGAGTCAGCGCAAGAGATCTGGAAGAAGCTGGAGGTCACCTACGAAGGAACCAACAAGGTGAAGGAGTCCAAGGTGAACCAGCAGATGAGACTATATGAGCTGTTCGAAATGAACAATGATGAGGGCATTTCTGAAATGAATGCAAGATTCACCAACATCATAAATAAGCTCAAAAGACTTGGAAAAATCTTCATTGAGGAAGAAAAGTCAAAAAGATACTCAGGAGTCTTCCTAAAGACTGGCAAGCCAAGAAGACAGCCGTTGAAGAAGCTCAGGATTTAACCACCTACAAATATGATGAACTCATCGGCTCACTACTGACCCATGAGATATCTATGAAGAATTTCGAGGTGAAGGAAAAATCCGAAGACAAGAAGCAAAAGTCACTTGTCATGAAAGCTGACTCAACTGATGATGGATCAACTGACGATGAGGAGATGGCCATGTTCACAAGAAAAATGAAGAGGCTGTTCAAAAGAAATGACAAATACTCCAAAAAGCCTTACAGGAAGTTTGATAAGTATAAGGCCGACTCAAGCGACAGCAAATACAAAAAGGACAGCTCAAAGCCCATTACATGCTTTGAGTGCCATCAAACTAGCCACATCAAGTCAAGCTGCCCAACGCTGAGGAAAGACAAAAAGAATGGCAAGAAGGCAATGGTGGCAACATGGAGTGACAGTGATGATTCTTCATCAACTGAAGCTGAGGCCACAGAGTCAGCAAAGATATGTTTCATGGCTGACGAACTTGCTGAGCCATGCATTTCTGAGCATGCTGACCATTCTGATGAATCAGATAATGAAGATCAATCTAATGAGGAAATCTCACTCTCTCAGCTCAGAAATGAAATGGGTAATGCCCTGAGTGATCTCTATACACTTGTCAAAAAGTGTAATAAGAAGATTAAAGCACTCAGCCGGCGCTGTGACGAAGTAGAAGAGGTTAAACTGAGTGACCTCAGATTCCTTCTCAAGGACAACTCAACTCTGCATGATAATATGAAAATCATGCATGAGCATGTCTTTGAAGTCCAGTCAGTTTCAAAGAAACTAAGAAAGGACGTCACAACTATCCAGAACCAATTAAAGGTTCATGTTAAAAGAAACACTCCGCTGAGAACTCCGTACCAAGGTACTCAGCAGAGATGGAATCCCCAGCGGAAAGTCCAGTGTGACTTCTGCGGGAAGAAGGGTCACACCACTAAGGTGTGCTAGCATGCTCAGCACTGGGGTGCTGACAAGTCAGTGAGACAACCCAAACAGAAGGTCAGTTGTGACTTCTGTGGGAAAAATGGCCATACCTTACAAGTATGTCGCCATAAGATAAAATATGATGCTTTACCTGTTGAACCTAACAAGCCAGGACCCAAAAAGAATTGGGTACCTAAAAGAAACTGATCACAATGCAAGTAAGCATGAGGTGTGCTGAGAAGTAAAAAATATGGTATATTGACAGCGCATGCTCAAGGCACATGACTGGTGATGAAACTCAATTCATCACATTTGAGCGTAAACGAGGAGGAAGCGTAAACGAGGAGGAAGTGCAAGTTTTGGAGACAACAAAAAGGGTAAGATAGTAGGGTCAGGCACCATTGGAGGTAATCCTACTATTGAATCTGTCTCCCTAGTCAGCGGACTCAAATATAACTTACTCAGCGTAGCTCAGCTATGTGACAATGGGAGAAAAGTTATATTTGATGATACTAGATGTAAAATATACGAGGGAAAAACAAATGAGTTGATTTTAACTGCCCCTCGGATAGATAATGTTTTTATGCTAAACTTAGAGAAAAAGTTTTCAAAAACTGTATGCTTAGTTTCTAAGGAAGAAAATTCCTGGCTATGGCACAGGAGACTTGGTCATGTAAGCATGGACCTCCTGGCCAAATTAGCAAGAAAGCAATTGGTTGAGGGACTGCCTGAACTTAAATTTCAAAAAGATCAATTATGCCATGCTTGCCAAGCTGGAAAACAAACCAAACAATCTTTTCATAGTAAAAACATTGTCTCAACTAAGCGTCCGTTAGAAATGCTACACTTGGATCTCTTCGGTCCAGTCCAGCCGCTGAGTCTGGGTGGAAGAAGATTTTCCTTGGTCATTGTAGATGATTTCTCTCGGTACACGTGGGTTATCCTGCTGACCAGCAAGGATGAGACCTTTGAGACATTTTCAAATTTGGTAAGAAAAATTGAAAATGAGAAAGACCTAAAATTAGCTCACATCCGTAGTGATAATGGTGGAGAATTCAAGAACCAAAAGTTTGTTGAATTCTGTGAAGCCAGCGGCATTGACCATAACTTCTCTGCTCCTAGAACACCTCAGCAAAATGGGGTTGTTGAAAGGAAGAACAGAACTCTGGTTGAAATTGCCAGGACAATGCTGGATGAGCATAGGCTTCCAAAGTATTTTTGGGGAGAAGCTGTTAACACAGCATGCTACATTCTTAATAGGGCTTTAGTTAGACCTATCTTAAAGAAAACCCCTATGAACTTTGGAAAGGACGAAAACCAAATATTGGATACTTTCGTGCCTTTGGCTGTAGATGTTTTATTTTAAACACCAAAGATAGCTTAGTAAAATTTGATTCAAAAGCCGATGAGGCTATCTTTTTAGGCTACTCAACAAACAGCAAAGCATATAGAGTTTTTAATAAGAGAACTCAAGTTTTAGAAGAATCTATACATGTGCAATTCGATGAAACTAACCCTACAGGAAGATACCAGCCACTGATGGAAGATGAACCAAGCTCAGCACCTGCTGATCAAGAACCAGCTGCTGAGTCCTTCACCAAACGACTGACTAAGAGTAAGAGTGAACCTAAAATTGTTTTCAGTGACCAATCTACTTCTGCAGAGAATGTTGAAACACAGATAGAACAAGACACAAATCTACCCAAGGAGATAAGAGTCCCAAGAGGGCATTCAGAAAATGCAATTCTTGACTCAGCCGGAAATACCCTGATGACAAGAAGTCAACTCAGGAAGTACCTCAGCAATGTAGCCTTCGTCTCAGTATAGGAGCCGAGGAACTTTGCTGACGCTGAGCATGACGAATTCTGGATGAATGTCATGCAAGAGGAACTCGACCAATTCAGGAGGAATGATGTATGGGAGCTAGTTCCACACCCAAGGAGCCAGAAGACCATTGGAACAAGATGGGTCTTCAGAAACAAGCTGGATGAACAAGGAAACGTGGTCAGAAACAAAGCAAGACTTGTAGCTCAGGGCTACAGTCAGCAAGAAGGTATTGACTACGGTGAGACCTTTGCCCCAGTGGCAAGGCTAGAAGCAATTAGGATTTTATGTGCATATGCATCTTATATGAATTTTAAATTATTTCAAATGGATGTTAAGAGTGCATTTCTTAATGGAGTTATAAACGAGGAAGTCTATGTTAATCAGCCTCCAGGGTTTGAGGATCCTAAGTTCCCAAACCACGTTTATAAACTCAAAAAGGCTCTGTATGGTCTCAAACAAGCACCACGTGCTTGGTATGAGAGGCTGACCAACTTCTTACTGACTAGAAACTATGTCAGGGGTCAAGCTGATACAACCTTATTCATTAAGAGGAAGGGTAAAGACACCCTGTTGGCTCAAATATATGTAGATGACATTATATTTGGTGCTACTAATGAATCTATGTGCAAGGAATTTAGTAAGCAAATGCAGACTGAGTTCGAAATGTCAATGATGGGAGAACTCAACTTCTTCCTTGGACTTCAAATCAAACAAGGAAAGAATGGCATCTTCATCAGTCAAACTAAATATGCCAAGGAGATATTGAAGAAATATGAACTAGAACATTGCTGACGCTAAAAGATTCTAATCGTTTCTCCGCAAACCAACATAAGCAGACGTATCTTCAATCATGTCACAAAATCAAAAGGCAAACTATTTTGGTACCTCGCCAGTGGTCACTCATTTCACTTAAGTGTTTAGGTGTAAATTTTGTCTCTCAAGCCCTATACTAGCTTTGACTACTGTGAATTTGCATTGTCATCCGGTCGTTACCATTATGCTTATCTAGTCAGAAACAAGATCCCAAGGTCTTTTACGGGTTGTAATGTTGGTTTAGGGACAGGTTTGGATAAGGAAAATATGTGGAAAGTGAATAAACAACTAGTTGTGCAAAATAGATACAATAAGACTCAGAGCTCTTCAAAGATTTACCGAGAAACATAAGATGTGCTACTGATGAGAAAACAATTTTTTTTCTTTTCTTACCAACTTCTATCTCCAAGACTACAACCAGTCTCACAATGTTGAGTGTTCATCTGTTTATCCTTATTCTTAACTTATGATTGCATATTACAGTTCCTTGCTTCAAATGAATTTTCTGAGATTGATCGTGCTGGAATCTCCACCTCGAACTAAATGACTCAACTAATGCTTTCTCTTTTTTTTTCTTTTTTTTAGTCTTTTTTTTTGAGTCTTTTTCTTTATTATTATTTTTTTTCTTCTCTTTTTTTTTGAGCAATAGCACATAAAGTAGCAAAAATAATTTCTCGGCTTTCTATTTTCCACAAATTTTGAGCTCCCTAAAACATTCCTATTTGTGCACAATAATTGTAAATTCACGGGTGAGAAAAGGGTATTTAAGACGTTAGAGGTTTGTAATGTGGTGAAACAAAGAAAGTGGTATATGTAGGCTTCAACGGGGCTTAACTAAACACGATGTAAAAGGGTTTTGGGTTTAAACAAGGAAAAATAAGTTTTAACATTAACAAAGGGCTACACTTAATTGCCTTGATCATACCAAGTTCCAACTAGATGCACAAGGTTCCGACTAGCATTTGATGCAAATTCTATAGACAATTTCAAGTATGAGCACACTCAAGAAAAAAATAAACCGAGCAATGTGTAATAAAATGCTCAAATATTTGGTCTCAAAATCTCACATATGTTCGGGTTAATATTTGTACCAAAAAGTTTAACCAAATGACAAGTTCAATGCTTATTTTCAGTCCACAAGTGTAGTCTCCGGAACTCCCATTTTAATCTAAAGTTCCTCAGTTTCGTAATTCTAAAAAAAATGTAATTTCAAAATTTATGACTGCCATGGTGAAGTTTCATCCTATTAAAGGTCAAGTGTTCACGAGTTTTCTTCCTAAGTCCATCTCAAATCCTTGAAAAGAGAAGACAGTGATTTTAACATGTAAGGAAGCATGCAACTAAATGAAATTATCCTAAAAAAAAATAAACACAAACATAAATAATAATAAAAACTTAAACTAAAATAGATAAAACCCTTTTTACCCTTCCTCGCACTTTAGAGCAAGCATTTACTCCCAAAAATGCGACAAAAAGTAAAGTGAAAAAGTAAAAGGGTTAAAGAAAAACTCCCTTAAACCGAATGTGGTAGAGGAGATGAGGTCGTTCACTTTAACTGTTGGGCCAATTTGTGTGTTTTTTTAGTTTACCTGCAAAATAAATAAACAAATAAATAAAACTTGCTTAAAGAAATATTATAAATAAAAGAGAAAAAAAAAACTCGGGTTGCCTCCCGGAAGCGCTAAGATTATAGTCGTTTAGCTTGACTACAAACCTCCCTTTTATGTAAATGAATGGAGCATTATGAGGAATCCAAATTCTTTAATAAATATTCTATGAATGCAAATTGGATTATTTTCTTTAAAATAAATCAATAAAATCCATGACATAAATTTATAAAAGTTATGAAAGAGTTTAGATGTCTCCCTTTTTGACTCTTTTGGTAAGTCATATAACACGTAAAATTCTTCATTCGGGATTGTTTCAAACTCTTCAATCATGGATTTCTGCACCACAAGTTCAGGTGTAGTGATCTCATCTATTCGGGTGATGGAACTTTCCACTTTATTTGAATTTCCAGCTCTTTTTCTCCTATTGATTTATCTTCACAACTTATCACCAAGCATATATCTGAACATTCCTCAAGGACTTCTTCATGTTGAGGTTCAATCAAGTTATATGCTTCACTCGAAAAATCTGAATATGGTTCATCAGTTGACGTAATTGAAATCAGATTTTCTAAAGTTTTCATTATATTTCTCTGAGAAACTGTGATATTTTTGGTAAAGGTCTCCAATGAAGAGAATTTATCGTTTATCTGTTCAATAATATCGATTATTTCTTTCCATTCCTCATACTCAAAATTTGGTGATAAGGCTTGAAACTTGATGATAATCATAACCATTCTCCCAATATGGGGAAAACGTGCTTGAAATTTCTTCTCTAGGCAGCTCATATTGATAATCCATATAGCAAGAATTAGTATAAATATTGGAATTTTGATATTGACAATCCAGTTCAAAATGTAAACCCCCGCAATGTATACATGCCGCATCACGAAGAGAAACATCTAGAAAGTTATCCTTCATAAACATCAAAAATCTATCCTCATTGGCTTGAGCTTGCATCTCTAAGTGGTTGTTGAATGTTGGAGCATTCAACCACCATGGATAACTATTTTGATCCATCACCTTGCAAAATAAACATAAAAAAAAAAAATATAAAAAGGAACAAAATATAAAAAAAACGCTTAAATTAATAGAACTTCAACTAAATCAAAATTATAAAACAAACAATCCCCAGCAACGGCGCCAAAAACTTGATGGACGAAATGTGTATCGTGCAAAACTAAAGGCAAGTGCACCTTATCATGATCAAGTAATATAAAGTAAGTAGAGTATCATTCCCACAGGGATTGTGTTTATAGCTATTGATTGTTATGAATTTCTATTATCTAAGCAATAAATTTTGGATTTGATGATTACTAAACTAAAAACAAAAATAACTGCACTCAATTAATTAAAGAAAATAAAAACAATATTTATAACTCTTATGATAAAGGTGCTAGAGCAAGGCTTCACCTAACCTAACGTATATAATTCACACAACAATCCTATCCAAGTTCTTAAGTTTTAATCTAGAGACGGTGATTATTTCCTAAAGTAATTAACCTAGCTTTGAGCCAGTCAAGATTAATCCTATTTCACATATAATTACTTTAGCTTTGGTCCAATCAAGAATAAAGATATAATGAAAGCATTAAGTAATCTGAAATAACCCCAAAGTTAAGTCGTGAAACTAAACCTTGAAAAACCGCACCGCATAGACACAGGTCTAAACTATGTATTTCCATTAATTATCTTAGTGTCGGTCAACCAAAACAATTAATTGTTATTTAGCTAAATATTGATCAGATATCTAACTAGGAAATTAAGCTCCATAGTTTAATTCTCTATTTAATAAATTATGAACTTGAAATTGGATTGCAAGTAAATCATCTACTTCGATTAGGATCCGCCATAGCTCTAGCTATAGAGGAGTTAGTTCATGGTAGATGGAACAAAACTAAGAAATTTAATAGAAAACAAACTAGAAAACATAATTAAATAAAAGAAAAGAAAAGATGAAGGAGAATAAACTTTGAAAAAGAACTAGAATTAGTTACAAAGGTAGAACGAAAATGAACAAAAAGAAACTACAAAAAGTCTAAAAGAGAGCTAAAAAGATGTGGTGAGGCCTGTTCCATGTTTGTTCCAGGTCTCCTTTCATGCTTCCAAATGTAGGTATTTATAGTTGCATTTGCCTTCATGCAGTCCTTGTAACCTCCAACTTTAATGCCATTAAAGAGAAGATTAATGGAGGATTGAATTCTTTGCTCTAACTTCTTAAATATATGAAGAGTTGAATTCTTCTTTGCAACTTTTTAACTTTCATGGAATTAAAGGGAGCATTGAGTAGTGTAACTCCTTCTTGAGCATTCAAAAGACTCTTTAACTTTCATAACATTCCTTGGATAGTTATTTTAGGAATTTATAACAATAAGGATTTATTTAAAGAGTCATGGATTCTTCATTCTTGAACTGCTACGAGGTCGTGACTGGAGGGAGTTCTGACTGGGCAACTTTATTTACTTCAGTAATGATTCCATAATTGCATTTTTGCCTCAAATAATACCTAAAAACATATGGAACAAGCATTATTTCTTAAAACACAAAACTAAACATAAAACAATTATAAAATATTAAAAACTATCTTAAAATGTATGATTACTATAATTAAAATATATTAAAAACTATATGAAAATGTAAGATAACAATTGCAAGCCAATATCCACTCCTATGGGCACTGACACTGTCCTCTGCGCTGACGAGAATGGTAAGTCAGTAGACAGCAAGTTGTACCGAGGTATGATTGGCTCTTTACTTTACTTAACAACGAGTAGGCCAGACATTCAGTTCTCAGTATGTTATTGTGCTAGATATCAGGCTAACCCTAAGGAATCCTATTACATAGCTGTAAAAAGGATCCTTAGATATTTGCAAAGCTCAGTGAATGCAGACTTGTGGTATCCAAATACTCATGATTTTACACTCATCGGATACACTGACGCTGACTATGGACGGGACAAGCTGGAAAGAAAAAGCACCTCTGGAGGATGCCATTTCCTAGGAAGCTGTCTTGTATCTTGGTTCAGCAAGAAGCAGGCGTCAGTAGCCCTCTCTACCACTGAAGCTGAGTACATTGCTGCTGGAAGCTGTGTTGCTCAAGTCCTATGGATTAAGCAACAGCTTGAAGATTATGGTGTTCAAACAAAGACGATTGAAGTTAAATGCGACAACAAAAGTGCAATTAACCTCTCAAAGAACCCAATCCAGCACAGCAGGATGAAGCATGTCAGCATAAGACATCACTTCATCAGAGATCATGTACTCAAGGAAGAAATCAAGCTAACCTATATGCCAACAGATGAGCAGCTTGCTGATATCTTTATAAAGCCTCTAGCACGAGAGCAATTCAGCGTACTGAGAGAAGCCATTGGTATGTTTAACCCACTGTCTTAAATTCCTAAGTATAAATGTGATATATGCATGCCGAGTGATAACATGCTAAGTGCTTAAAATCTACTATTCAAAATCACATGCTCAGTAATTAATGCACACCGAGTAAGTTATCTCAGACCGAGTAACTTATCTCTCTAACTATCCGTTGAACAAAACTGACTACTCAGAATATGGAACGTTTGTAACAACAAACGCTGAGTAAAAGTAATCATTAGCATTTAATGCAAACGCACGCGTAATGACACCTGTACAACGCATGCGCCGAAAATGTCATAAAGTGTCATAAATGACAGGAGGTCTGTCGATTGGACATCCCAAGGGAAAAACCGACTTAAAACTTTAAACCTCTCTAAAAGTCTATAAATAGTAGGGATTTCCCACTATCTGTCCTTACGCATATTGAACTTCCAGTAAATTCAGAAAACCCTGAGAACTCATGCTTCTCTCATGTCAAAGCTATCCTTTTATGTCTTCGGTGCCTGTCGTTCTAAGACCAACATCAATGAACAACTCAAAGCAAATATCTCCATTCAGCGTTCACCCACTAAGACACCTGAACAGAGCAATGGAAAAGTCGTTAAAACTAAACCCAGAACCTTCACCAAATTCTTTCCAAATGTGAAAGCATGGAAGGTAGAACCCTCACGCCGTGTATTCCAATCCTTCGCGGAATTCAAACTCTGCAAATGGATCGAGAAAAACGAATCTCTGGTAACTAAGGTAAAAAGGGCGACAAGTTTGCTCAACTTTACACACCTGGTATCTCTGCTCAGCCTTAAGAATGAAGGTGTCAAGCTAAGGAGAAATGGTGACCAGGAATACATTAACTATGACCACAACTTCGACAAACCACGAAGGATACGTAGTAAAATCCATGCCCCAAAAGTTTGTCAACATATTACTCCCTTAAACATCCTCTGCTCTAAGGGGAATCGTCCTGTAAGCATGATCCTCATCCTTCTGAAGATCAGCCTGAGATACTTCAAAGCCTCTATGTTTCAGCCCCTCTTCCAAGCAACTCAGTATCATACTGAACAAATCGGAACCAATATAGTACTATCAAACAACTCTCAATGCTCACTGAAGTAATTCAGTGAAGCTGTTCATATGCTAGTTTGGCTAAAGACCTTTTCTGCTGAGCTCATCAGAGCTGTTCTCTCAGACTCTTTCAAACTGCCTCCACCTAATGCTAGCAAAATGGGGGAGAAAGGAAGATCAGCGTAGAACTCAAGCTGAAGGCAGCAACAGTCAACAAAAGAATTAACAGAAATAGATAGCAAATTAGCTTTTACTAAGTCTATAATGTATGCTGACTGTTTCTATGTCTAGTATTAGAATAAACAGAAATAGATAGCAAATTAGCTTCTACTAAGTCTATGATGTATGCTGACTGTTTCTATGTTTAGTACAATACTAAGAAAGATTAGCATTGTAACATGTTTAATGTATGCTGACTGTTCCGTTTTTATCTATAAATACAATACTTGCATCTCTCTATCATAACTTGTGTTATTTATCTCTCAATGCTAAGTATTATGAATGCATCTTCTAGAAATAAATTAAACCCAGTAAATAAGTAAAAATACTTGTTGAATGCATGCTGCGTAAAAATAACGTTTGAACTTGTCTATAATAAACATTGAACAATTAATTACTCAGCGCTCTTTAACAAAGCAAATCTTCCGCTGAAGACTGAGTAAAATAGAATATGTCCCATAAGCTGACCTATACCTGAAAACTGATCTGAGACTTATTCAATTAAACCTTAGAATGTTTAGAATAAAACTAAGTCAGTAGCTCAGCGCTGACGGGGGAGTTTACTTAGTCAAAAAGGTCAATTATCATGGGGGAGCTCAACGCTGAGTTCCTTGCTGATTAGTTTTGCCAACATCAAAATGGGGGAGTTTGTTGAAACACCTTTCCACAGGATTTTGATTTGACAAAATTAATTAAGTGCAACTAAATATTCTACAACACACTAAGTTTAAATGCTTTGATTTATTGTTACTAATGTGTTTGTTCAATGTTGAGTTTATAATTATTATAAGACATAAAGATCATAAGGCCCAAGCCCTATATGGAAGTCAAAGCCCAAGTCAAACAAGGCCAAGACCACTCAGCTCGCGTATTACAAAACGCTGCCGTTGAGTGATGAAACGCAGCTGAGCAAAGAAGGATCCAGAAGATCCACGTAGACAACTTCGGCAAGAAGCTGCTGAGCTGTCTCGACAAAACGTACAAGACAGCCGCTGAGCACAAGGCAACTTCCAGACAAAGTATTTCCTCATTTAGTAAAGAACAGAAGACGCAGGAAGCTGTCTGTTTGACGTTACCTGAATTGGAGGAACATATTGCCACACTGACCGAAGAACAGAAGATGCTGGAATCTGATTGGCTAAGAGAACTGCTGACAGACTGAGTGAAAATGACATGTAGCCGTTTCCCTCCAACGGTTATTTCGAAATTCGAAATGACTGGTTGCCCTCATAGCTCTCTATAAATAAAGCCTTCAGAATCCTCATTAACACAGAACTTTGAGCAAAGCCGTTACGCTGACCAAAAGCATACATAAAGTTCTGCACCCAAAAAGCAAAGCAAATCTTACACTACAAGTTTATATCTGTGTAAAAGTCTAGAGTGATTGATCTTCAATCATCTAAGGTGTTCTAGCAATTGTTGTTTAGGACAAATCTTAATCATTTCTAGAATTAGAAAGGAGAAGCTGAGTACTCGGTTTTAGTACTTAGTGAATTAGAATAGAAGTGAGTAGAGGTATAGAGGAAGGTACTCTTGTTATACTCAGCTTCTGATTTGTAAAGGGTTTCTGAGGCTCTACCTTTAAAGAGCTCAATAGTGGGTTTGAAATCTCGGAACGTGTTCCGGGGACAGGACGTAGGCTTAGAAGAAGCCGAACCTGGATAACTCCGCTGAGTGAAGTATTTCTAACCCTTAACTCCTTATATATATTGCTTGCTTAATATAACCTAAAAACTGATGTTTTACATCGTTGAATGGATCCATTCGAAAACAATTAGATGATGACAAAATTAGGAAAGATTGACATTCCTTATTTCTATTCAAGCTTGCTTAATATAACCTAAAAACTGACCCAGTAAAAGAGGTCAAGCTGAGTTGTGCGCTATAAACGACTTAGTTCAGGAATAGACTCCAAGTGCTATTTCCTGACTTAAACTAAGAAACTGACCTAGTCACCAGTTGACTAAGCTAGTGTCTTGCTGACTACTCGGCGCCGCTGTCATATATCTTTCTCTTAAGAAAAAGAAGTCTGCCCTAAATCAGAAAAAGGTTAAATAGTTCCCAACCCCCCCGTTGGAACTATAATTGCAACCTTACAAGGGACCAACAAGCCGCACCTGCTTCCAATATCTATAACTGATCAGCTTGTAAAGAAATTCTTGAAAGTTACCTGCAAAATAATATTGACTCCAAGCATACATCTTAGTTTAAGTCAAATAATATGATCAAAAGAGCATTCCACGAAGAGATGGTTTACGGTTTCCTGAGATTGTAGGCAGTGTACGCAACGAGACACCAACTGCATTCCCCGGCTCTGCAGATTGTCATGTGTAGGCAACCAATTGTAAATATGTTTCCAACAGGTAAACGAACAAGAGGGAGGGATGTGTGCACCCCAGACAAAACGATGCCAAGACCTCTCAACAGTAGCAGGGCAGAGTAAATCATAATATTTCCTAACCGTAAATCTGCCAAGGTTTCCCGGTTCCCATATGCATTCATCTTCCGTATTCCAACCCAGCTGAATCCAATGGATATTTGACTGTATATGAACCGACATCACGTAATATTGGTCCACTACGCATTTTGTAAGAAATCCCCGACGCTGGAGTACAGGTTACGTTGAACAGAGGGAAGCAAGCCAAGTTGGTCAGCCACCGAGGGCTTTATCCAGAGATCCGTCCAACAATTAAGCCTAGAGTTTCCGCCAATCCACCATTTGATTTGAGAATTAATAGTCTTTAAAACTCCTTTACAGGAAGACCAAACAGAGGAAGTATATAAATGTTCACGAGGAAGACCGCTCGGTGTTAGGAAGCCTAGTTAGCTGATTTAACTAGTTGATTATGTAAACTTATTTGGTAAAAACTTAGCTGATTGTTAATAGCTGTTTGTGTTAAATGACAAATAAATATATGGTAAAGTCTTTATTAGAGGTTAGAGGCTAGTAATTCAAGTTAAAAATATCATTAAAAAGAGATAAAATAATAAGTTAATTGAAAATGCTCATATAATCATCTGTTTGGACCTAATAAACTCTTTCAAATCTCTCTTCACGAAACACAGATTTGACTAGTCAGAACTTTTCAAGTGGCTCAAACATCTAATTTTACCCTCAAAAGGTTCTTTACCAAACATGATCTAAATGTTTTGAACCAATACCAATGTTAAATTCAAGGGGTTAATATACATATATGACCTTTTATTTATATGTTTTATCACATATGTCTCTATATCAAATAAACAATCAAATATGCTCTCCTAATTGTTAAGGACATACAAATATACCCTTATTTGAATGGTAAGCTTATTTGCCAAAATTCTGTTAGTCTAGTCATCACACCGCTAAAGGTATATTTGTCCATCGTTAACAATTACAATGACATATTTAACTGTTTATTTGATATAGTTGAGATGGAGATGAGGTGAAGCTGATATGATATGCATTTTTAGTGTTATTTGAAAAATATAAGGATATGTTTGACTATTTATTTGATATAGGAACATATGTGACAATGCAAATAAATATAAAAGGCAGATATATGTATTAACTCTAAATTCAAGTAACGAAATCATAAATGTTTCATTCTCCCACAACTGCCTCATCAATCCTCCTCTGCTTGCCGTCATCACTACAAGTGTCATCTCCTTGTTCATTTCTCTCTTTTTTTTCTTCCTTTCTGGCTTTCTAACCAGGATTTCTTAAAGGAGAAATATGAACTTTCTTCTTCTTCTTCCTCCTCATATCTATGTTTTAGTTTTTATTTTCTTATTTGTATTTTCTTGTTGGTTTGAATCTATATTTTTTTATCGAACTTTTTTCCATCACATCTACATTTGTTAGTTCTAGTTCTTTCATTTATACTTTTTTCAATCTTAGAAAAAACAGAAAATATTCATCTTGTCCTATAAATCTATAGAATTACGTGATTATAAACAAAAAAGGGATTCTGATCTGAATGTTCGAGAATCCTACATGATAAAGAATTGATTGTAACGGTTTTTCAACAGATTCAGTTCAGCAGAAAGATTTAATTTAATTTATATTTTATTGTTTTATCTGTATATTTTATAGATTTTTTTCGCTCTTTTTAGTTTTTTATTTTTATATTTTTCATGTTATTATCTACAGAGGTGTAAATTTTATAGCTTCTAATTTCGTTATTATATTTGTACTGTTTCAGCGTAAGGAACATTTTATTAAGAAAAAGTATCGATATTAAACCTAATATTACTCCAATCTGCCAAAAAAAAAAAAAAATGAGGATAAAATTTTATTATTTATTATATTAGGATATAATTTTATATCTAAAAAAGTAAAATTTTATTATATAAAACTTCCAAGGAAATTAATAAAAGTTTGGACCTTATAAAGAAATTTATGATGAAAAAGAATGGCATCTAGAATCAATTCGGTGTAAATTAATTAAGGGGCAGTTTGTATGAAACCAATTTGCAATGATAGTATGAAGAGTAAGAAGCTGCAAAGAAACTTCCTTTGTCCATATCGTCATGTACAAATACTGATTTGGTTATGTGGCCCATTTATATATTATAAATACCAAAGAGGATAACATAACATGAAATAATTATTATTATCAAACAAAAATATTCAAACTGCATTTGGATCAGTTTCATCTCTACACATATTAAGGGAGTTACTAATTCTATATATATATATATATATATATATTTTTTGTACCATCCGGTACTCCGAACCACATTGGACCGACTAATCCAGATTCGGAGCGGATCCAAGGATTACGGTATTTAAACCTCTCCAAATCGCTGTTATGGGGGATCGATCCTGAAACTCCCGCCCCATGCTACCACTGCACCAACCAACGATTGGTACTAATTCTATATCTAGAAAACAGTAATTTCACTTTTGTCTGGTATTTCAAAATAAAAACCGTCCAGATTAAAGTTAGATATGTTATATGGATGAATATGAAATAGTTCAAATAAATTAGATATCCAACATGATATCCTAGATGGATAGTCAATCTAAGTGTTAATGGTAGATTTCACAGGTGATAGTAGTTATAAGTAATCCTCAAACTTATAATCATCATTGTTATCGGATTATAAAATGTAATACTTTGAAATTGTTTCTTATCCATTTGAGAAAGTTGTACTGTGTATTACATAAAGTAATCACAAGTTGATTTAAAGATAGTTTAAATATTCATCACCCTTGGATGTTGAGGGATATATCATAGGTCACTTGTGATATAATTTCTCTAAATCTTTTCAAGGTGATAAATTCTCTACTAGAAGATGAAACACGCGAAGGAATATTGACCCAAGCTTCCTCGAGCATGCCATTGGCTATCATGGAGGCTTGGCGAGAATGGAGATTGGTTCGAGATATTTTTATGAGAAAGGAAGAAGGTGAGTACACTAGAAGCTTAAAGATGAAGAGACGGAAATAACTCAACCTTGGATGACAATAATAGAAATGAAGAAATAACATCCTTTTCCCTAGTTCTCATTAAATATAAAATTTGAGAAACATTTTGTATTTCTAAACCCCGTACACGACATATGTCAAGCTTTCAGACGATGTAAAACATTCTAAAAAATGATTTTCTTTTGAGAATCGTAAATGTCCTTATTAGCCTTGAAAGATTATACTAGGCTTATAAAAGGATTTTTTTTTTATAACAATTGAAGCTTTCAGACTCGAAATCAGATTTGGAGATTGAGTTTAAGATGACCATTAACCAGATCCTCCTCTTTCCAACTGTTTATTTAGATATGTCTTCCCAAAGCAATTTGTCTTGATTAGTTTGTCCCAATCCTACTATAGTTAGGAGTCTTTGGCAAGCATAATTATCTCCTAAAAACAAGGAGTTCTGTTTCTTTAAGATTATTTTCTAAATAGATTAGATTTAGTTTGCTCTTATTCAAAATAGAATTCTGGACTCCTACATAAAATGTCTCACTCTATTGAAAGATGCATATAGTATACATCTTACATCCTTTTACTTTTTGTGCAATACTGTTGTTTTTTTTTTCTCTTAGAACTAACTTGAGTGTTAAATAGTCCTTATTGAGATCGGTTAATCTCGGTCTTTGTCTTGTCTTGTAGGAACACATAATGAGTTTCTACAAAGTGGTTCAAATATTCAAGAGGGATTTTTGCACTTACACTATCATTATAGATTAAATTAAAACATGTTAACCTTATATATTATTCCTTCCGTTTCACAATACATGTCTTTTAAGGTTAATATATATTAATTAAGAAATGCAATTAATTTTAAGTAAAACACTTTGTTTCCCTTGTATTAATTGCATCCACTAGTAATTTTATCTATTTCTAAGGCAAAAAGTCAATTTAAATATGAGTATATTTGGTAAAAGTAAATTAATGTACATAGATTGAAGCAAATGTCATATATTGTCAAACAAAAGAACTTCTCTAGAAAAACATGTATTGTGGAACGGATGGAGTATAATGTTAACATATTCTATGTAAATTTAAAGATATCAAATTGATTTTATACAGTAACATTTAGGGGAGATTATAATATGCGTTTTGTGCACTTTTTGTTTTTGGTCTCGGACCAATATTTTAATGTAACGTGGAATTTTAACTAATAAAATATTAACACTATATAATTAATTAATTATATATTTTTAGGTAATTATTTATATAAAATTTTATGACCCTTAAATATAATCCTAAAACCTAATTTATAAACCCTACATACTAAAATATATGGTGTGGTATCATTTTATTAGTCCGGTGTATGGATGACGTGGTGTGTCGAGCGCATAACATAATTTCTCAATATTATGATTTGGTATGTGTTAGCGATATTTTGCGAATATGCTAATTTCAACCTTGTCACGTGTGGTTAGGATGCGGGCGTGCCAGAGAAATTATTTCTCAATTATTAAATACGGTTAAGTTTATGGTTATGCGCGCCAAAACTTGAAATCTTAAATGAAGCGACTGGCGAGGGAAGCAAGGATTGAAAAAATCCCTCTTGGGTCTCCCGCGCCGTTATAGAAACTTTGCGAGATAAATTATTTTTATTTAAGCTAATGTGGGTAAATTAAAGATGAGAAAATAAAGGAATTTAAAGTGCGAAATTGGCACGAGATTTGATGAAAATTGATATTTTATTGATTGAATAAGTGTTTGATACATGAAATTAGAAATGAATTACAATTGAAGAACTTCTATACTAAACATATAGCTAATTCAATTGAATTGGAAAGGCAAATCAAATACAAAGAATTGAAATGCGATAAAATAAAAATTGGAATTCAACAACAAACTCGGAGCCACAATAGCTATCTCGGATTGATGTTGAATTTTGGTGTCGGCGTGAGGTCCTTGGAGAGCTGCAATCGGTCGGGCCCGTACGGTATGTGCTTGGTGCAATGGCAAAACGTTAGTAGGCAAATGGGGCAGATTTAGACCTTAACTTCGGGAGGCTCGTTTGGGTGCGTACGGACACGGAATTGGACGATTAAGTAGGCTAAATTTAACTTCAGGAAGTGAGGACCAATTTTGTATAAGGGATCGAAGGCTAAAACGAATTCTAAATGGACGGAATCTGGCTTTGAAAATGACTGGATGAATCTGGAAAATTCTGGACAGAATAGCTAAAAGAATTTGGGGTGCAAAGATTAATTTGTAAACGGAGTTTCTGGACACGGAATTGAGTGAATCGAAAGGCTAGATCGAAATTCAGGACGTCAGGAACAACTGTGTGGAAGGGATTGAAAGCAAAAAATGACTTTAAACGGATGAAAACGGGCTTTGAAAAAGGTTGGGCGAATCTGGAAAATTACATCAGAAATGAAATTCTAATTGGAAAATTGAGCAGAGTAACAGCTTAGGAATGCTAAATTGAATTGAAAACTTGGAAGGAAGACTATTGAAAACTGAATTTAAGCTGAAGAGAGCTCAAAAGGGAATCGAAGCTAGAAAAAATAAAGAACTAAAAGAAGAACTTAAAGAACTTGAAGAAGAACTTAAGAACTTTGAAGAACTCAAACTAAGAACTAGAGAGAATTGGAAGGGACCTTTAGAGAGGGATTTGTGTTTTTTTTGGATGTGATTTTTAATGAAGGGGAGTGGGTCTATTTATAGTATTTTGGAGTGGCCTTTTGGTAATTATTGAGTGGTGTAAGGGTATTTTGGTCTTTTCATCATTAACTAATTAAACTAATTAACTAATTCCCACAAACTACCAATGCCACATCATCCCACTACCTCAACTTCCACAAACTACTGTTGACTCTTTCCAACTGCTACCAGAAGAGAAGACACGCCCCGCGTAAGTCCTGACATGCCCTGCGTGGTTCCGCTTCTGGACATGACTTCGTTGGCTGCTTGACACACGCCCCGCGTCTTGGCTGATGCGCCCTGCGTGTTGTGGTTCCTGGAACTTGTGCGTTCCATTGATGCTTTTTACGTGCGGCACCTCTGGTGTCACGTCCCGCGTAAAGGATGTGCCCTGCGTACGGAGAGGAACGCCCTGCGTCTTGGAGCTTCTGAAACTGGTGGTTTTCGTTGATGATTTTACGCGTGGCGCCTCTAGTGGAACGCCCCGCGTCTTGGCATTTCTGAAGCTGAATGTCTTCGGAAGTGGTATACGCCCCGCGTATAAAAATATACGCCTCGCGTGAATTTATTAATGTATACTTTTTATTTTTATTATTTTCCAGATAAAATGTAAACTATATCCTAAAATTAAACCCAAGCTTTCTATATAAATGAAAATAAAATTTATTTTATTTTGGGCCAACAATTGCCCCTCTCTTTTGTGTATAAATTGACTAGAATTGAAAATTTGTACACAAAAGAATGTGAGAAATAAAGCAGGAAAATTACAAAGCAATATGTACGCCGAAATTATTGGAGATAATTGTACAAAAATAAATAATAACCAACTTGACCCCGTGACCGATGAATGGTTTGAGATCAAAATAGTTGTTCAGAACAGTTGTTTGATGGGATTAAATTTGATTTCAGATCAAATAAATACCAAAAGCTTGGTTCTGAGATAATTGGTACTTTAGAATCACGGATTGCTTTTGAAAAAGGTATGGAAATGGTTTGCAACAAGAGAATGGCTCGTAATAATGAAAGATAACTTGAAGCTATAATAATGATTAATTTGGACACAACTGGCTCGAATTGAGGAGTGGATAATGTTTATCTAAGCTAAATGGACTTCTAGGATAATCAGATTGGAATTTGTCGAATTGGAGAAATTGGACGTGTCAGAATCATTTCGAAATTTGAATACACGAGTTATCTGATGTAAGAAAAATCAAATGGCAATGGGGTGATTTCGAGTGAGAAAATTGAGGTTATAGGAAATCGTTTTAAACAAAATGAAAGTTGAGAGTTGTGATTTGGGTATCAACGAAGAAATTGAGATTCGTTTTGAAGAAAAAGGGGGATTATGACGGATGAAATCAATTTTAGGAAAAATGGCTAACCGGAACAGTTGTTTGATGGAAATTATGATTTTGAGATCAATAATTTCCAAAAGCTTGGTTCTGGGTATTTTAATTAACCGGAATCAACTACTAGATTGAAAATATGATTTAGAAAGGGTAATAATTGAGTGTTCTGGTTTGTGAGTTAGAGTTTGAAGCAAATGAAGAAGATGCGAAAACAAAAGTAGAAAATATGAACCAAATGGAAGTATGAACATAACTAATTTATTTTGAAAAATGAAATGTTTTTTTATTTTTTTTTAATTTTTTTTTAATTTTTTAATTTTTTTTTGTGCTGGCAAAAACGCCAACTTATTATTGACCATAAATGGTCTTATAGGCTATGTCGTAAGTACAACATTATGTTATCGCCTCATACAACAAAATGCTCAGTAACATCTCTACAAGAGGGATATGAGTTTCCATGACTAGATTCTTATTTTCATGGCTCTCTTTCTGCATAATAAAAAGTATTGGTAAACTAGAGTCTACATAAATAAACAAGGTTAAGAAGCAGAAACCTTGTGACTTGTTTGGATGGTAGGACAACTGGAGTAGACTGATGACAAGTAGAATCATGGATTGCAAACTTGATCTTCTACTCGAGCTAACCAACTTCATAGTGATCATAGGCTCTGGAAAAACATGAGTTGTTGGAAGAATCATTAGAGGTATTTATGGGGTGGATTCTCGATTAATCTCTTGATCTTGACTGCCCCCCAAACCATGATCATAGAAGTTTTCTTCATCATGACCGAGTTGCGACTTACAATCGTAGAAAACATCTTCCTGTGTTTCTAAACCTGCTTCTTCTTTGATATCACAACTTTTGATAAGATCTTCTGATTTTAACAACTTCACAAGAATGAGAGGTTCTTCTAGAATAAATTCTTGCATCTCTTCCATTTGGATGCCCCCCGGGTTGGATACCTCGTCCCCTTGACTAGATTTTGAATCATAGCTCCAAGAAACATCTTCCTCGTCTTCTTGAATTTCTACAGGTGCTTCATGGATGCCCCTCGGGTTGGAAGTGCTTGATGGGTCATCATCCTCTTGGATGACATCCGAATTGAGGTGAGGAGATATATCTTCCTCCTCTTCCTGGGCTTGTACCACTGTCTTCTTGTTCACGTCAGGCCTCCATGGAAATTCTATAGACTTTGGGGTATTTGTATCTCTGGGCAACACTTCTAGAGTGGGTTCTTGCTGAATCGCTTCCTCTTCGGTGCCCCCCAAACCAAGATCACTAGACACGACATCATCCTCTTCGCTGGATTCTGAAACATAGCTCCTAGAAACATCTCGTTCTTCTTCTTGAATTTCTATAGGAGTTGCGTGGATGCCCCCCGAGTTCAGAGCATCTGATAGGTCATCATCCTCCTGGCTGAAACTTGAATTGAGGTCATGAGATACATCTTCATCCTCGTCTTGGGTTTGCACAGCTTCCTTCCCGTTCACATCGAGGTTCCATAGAAATCCCACTGACCTTTGGGGATTTGCATCTATGGGCAATACTTCTAGAGTGGGTTCTTGTTGAGTTGCTTCCTCTATGTTGCCCCCCGAACCGAGATCATTAGAAGCGGCGTCATCCTCTTGCATGGACTCGAAATCATAGTCATAGGGATTGTCTCCATCCTCTTGACTTTCTATTGCCGGTTCACTGTTAGGAATCTTCGTTTTTGGAAGAGTTGGGCGTGTGGTGTATGCTTCTAACTTTGCATTGTGATGAAGTACTGCATCTTGGATGGCCTCGATACAGCCTTCAATGCAGGTTCTGAAAGAAGCTGCTATATTAGCCCTCTGTTTCTTGAGTTGATCCGCAAGTTGTTGATATGCATTGTCCTTTGGTTGGTTCTCCTCCATGAGTAATGATTCGACTTCTCCATCATCCTCAACAACTTGGACTGCTTCCATCTCTGCCACATGACTAGAATCCTTGAAAGAATTTTGGTAGTAGCTCATATCGGAGCACTCAAACTTTTCATAGGCTTGTGCTCGACTGGTGCCATGATTGTACTTCTTTCAAAGCAAGATTGCCGACAAGGACGATGGAAATGGAGGTTTTCATCCATATAATTGCAAATATAGCTACCTCGGCAGTGAGGATTACTCATTCGAAGGTGCTCCCATACCTCAATATAATCAGGACCATGTGGATTTTTATGGGATTCCTGGACTTGCTCCACATAGCAACCATATTGATCATCGTAGAATGACACGGTTTGAACGTAAGCACAACATTGGCAGTCGATATTATGTTCGCCGCTATGAATAAAATGAACATAACCATCGTCGTAGCATCTAAAGACGGTGTACCAATGGATCCACAATCCGGTTGCACTTATTGTGAAATGTCGATCTCGATTGAAACCACCAAAATATACCGGTATCGTAGCATCCCTTGCATCTTCGTATGCTGTCCTCGTCATGGTCTGATTGCTTTGCACCTATTGATATTCAGAGGCATTCTCCTCGAATAATAGAAAAAATGATTAAGTTAAATTTATTATGAAAATAAAGCGAGTAAAATTGCATAAGAGCATGGAAAATAATAAGCTAAATTGGAAAGCTGGAATTAAGCAAGAGAAATAAATAAATAAATAATGGTTAAAGCACTGATGAAGTAAAGAATGAACACAAAGCTTAATTGAAAATACAAAAGAATGTACGTAGAAAACGGGTATTTAAATTTTTGGCTAAGCTTAAAAAATAAAAGGTCCCACTGGGCGTGCCAAAAATTGTTAGCGATATTTTGCGAATATGCTAATTTCAACATTGTCGCGTGTGGTTAGGATGCGGGCGTGCTAGAAAAATTATTTCTCAATTATTAAATACGGTTAAGTTTATGGTTATGCGCGCCAAAACTTGAAATCTTAAATGAAGCGACTGGCGAGGGACGCAATGATTGAAAAAATCCCTCTTGGGTCTCCCGTGCCGTTATAGAAACTTTGCGAGATAAATTGTTTTTATTTAAGCTAATGTGGGTAAATTAAAGATGAGAAAATAAAGGAATTTAAAGTGCGAAATTGGCACGAGATTTGATGAAAATTGATATTTTATTGATTGAATAAGTGTTTGATACATGAAATTAGAAATGAATTACAATTGAAGAACTTCTATACTAAACATATAGCTAATTCAATTGAATTGGAAAGGCAAATCAAATACAAAGAATTGAAATGCGATAAAATAAAAATTGGAATTTGATAACCCGCGAAGCCCAAAACGGGTTATATTCATTTCGCAAGCCCAGCCCATATTAAAGCCCCATGGGCTAAGATTGGACGGGACCCGAATGAAGGAAGCGGGCACAGCGAGTAAACCGCCCCGAATTCCTAAACGGAGCGTCAAGACTCCCACTCAGAACCACGTTCGTTGCCATGAAAGCCACGAAAGGGACATGGCCTAAAAAAGGGTAACCGCCCTCAGAACGTGGCCCACTAAGGAGTAACCGCCCTCGGCGGTTACCCAAAAAACACCTATAAAAGGCCTTAAGAATAAGGGGGGAGGTACGTTCACATTTTTTTCCCACAAAGGTATTGCTAAATTATAGACTCATTCTTACAAAAACTGACTTGATCGTCGGAGAGTTTTCCCGGAGATCCTGTCTCCGGTTTTGTTTTGCAGGTAACTCCGGCAAAGAATATCAAAGCGGATCCAGCAAGTTATCATTGGTGCGGTGAGCGTGGACCTTTTTTACCAACATTTGGTTAAAGGTACGTGAAGAACATGTCAGAACCATCACGAACGACCGACGTTACCACTAGATCAACCAGTATGAACTCTAGGGGACCACGGATTGCGAATTCGTAACCTGCAAGTACACAGCCTGTGGTGCCTAGCTCATCAGGTCCTTCGGGACAATTGAGTCCCTTATTGGAAGTCCAAGTGCAAACTGAGATGGAAATGTCCAATAGTGATTTCGTGCAGATGGCAGGACAAGTCTTGGCTTCGAACATGAGCTAGGCGGCTGGAGATCGAATGATTAATTTACTAACTGCCCTCGCCGAACACAATACCGCCGTGGCGGCTGCTCCTCAAGAACCTGTGGTTATCTCAACACAATCACCGACTATCCCTGTCATATCGGCCCTCCCGCAGCCATCTCAGGCGCCAAATCAAGTGGGCCAGAGTAGTCGCACAAACCCACACAGCCACCCGAGCAACTACTCGCACCCAGATCTCATTACGACGATACATCCGACCTGGAAGCCATCCCAACCGTTGCCAGGAGTGCAACGCACTCTTCCGCTACAGCAAGTGGAACCTTTTCCTCACAGACATTCGGAGTTGATGACTCCTGGGCGAGAGCACACATGGAACTTTGATCTTATAACGGGACAACGGTTAGTCCCCCAATAGGCACACGTCTCAACACCGATGGGCTGGTGGATGCCATCCAGAATTCACCAGCAGCGGATGGAAGAGGTCCGGCGAGTACCCGATATTGACTTAGAAGATCAATTACGAAGCATGATGGAGCGAATGGGGTACTCGCCTAGGCCGAGAGCAGAGGTCCAGAGCGATTCGCCTTTTGCCCCTTCGTTGCGGGAATTCATTCCAGATCACAGAATCAAAGCACCTGCCATACCAAAATACTATGGGGATCCAAATTCTGACCCTGAGGCTCATGTCAGGAACTACAGAGAGTTAATGGATGTTGCAGGGGCAAGCGAAAGCATAATTTGTAGGTTATTCTCGACAACTTTGGGCGGAGCCGCGTCTGATTGGTTTCGATCTTTACCCGCAGAATCTATTCACAATTGGCATCAATATAGTCGGGATTTCTGTGTGAAATTTGTGGGCTGTAAGGCAGCGGATGTGACGGATAGGCAGCTGAAGGAGATCAAACAGAGGAACTATAATTCCCTAAGGGAATTTGTTGTCGCATTCAACGATATTCTGGTGCGATTGCAAAACCTGGATATCGTGAGCATCCGTAACATCATGGCAGATGGAACCACAGATTGGAGTATGCGGGAGGAAATCATCCGCAACAAGCCACGCACAGTGGCCGAACTCATGAAAATAGCAAAGGAATTCATGGAAGTGGATGATGTCAACAGGGAACATAGGGCTCAAACTCGGCGAGAAAGAGATGCCGCTAGAACCACTTCGGACAGTCGGCGTCAGGCCCAGGCCAAAAGTAATTTTGTTCGAAGAGGCGATCGTCCCTTTCAAGGTGGAGGATATCACACGCCACTAAACATGACTCGCCAAGAGGTGTTACTTTGGATCGAAAAGAGCCCCTTGAAGAAGGATGTGCGGTTCTCCGAGGTGAAAGGCCGAACCAGTTTGGGGTGCTATCCCAGTAAATATTGCAGGTTCCACAGGTTGAATGGCCATGACACAGATGATTGCTACGAACTGAAGAAGGAAATAGAAAAATTGATCGAGAGAGGCAAGCTGAGTCAATTTGTAAGAAAAGAAATAGCTGATGAGAAAACAATGCTCCCGCATGAGGGAGAAACACGGCCAGAAAAGAAGCAGAAGAAGGGGGTGATAAACGTGATAGCAGGCGGAATCTACGAGCCTCCAACAAAAAGAACTCGCCGTGAACGGTGAAAGAGCAACACACATAGGGGGGATGCCCTCAATTACTCATTTGCGAGAATCACGGAGCCACATGCGGATGCCCTGGTGATCACGATGGCCGTTGAAGGATGGGACGTCAAGCGGGTCCTTATCGACACAGGCAGTTCTTGCAACGTCATTACCTGGACAGCATTCAACAAGTTGGGAATCAACGACGAGCGGGTGGAACACACCTTCATGGATGTAACTGGTTTTGGGGGTCAATCCTCCCAAACAAGTGGGCAGGTGGTGTTGGAGGCAGAAATGGGCGATAAGAATCTAAAATGGCGAGGTGATTTAGAATTCGCAATTGTTGATCTCCCACTGGCCTACAACATAATTCTGGGACGGCCATTCCTGTCGGAGACGGAGTCGCTCATCTCAATGAAGCATTTAATGTTACATTTGCCAACACACCAAGGGCGAGTCATAGTTGAAGGTGATCAACTTGTATCTCAACAGGCCTATACATTATCACTTGAACCAAAACCGGAAGAGGAGGATAAAGTCGAAGAGAAGCTGCCGGCGGAAGCATTGGGAGAAACGGAACTATTCGCCATCTCGAATGACAAGAATGTGCGAATACCGGCTGGACTCTCAGAAGAAACAAAGAAAGCCATTACCGAGGTATTGATCCAATGTGAGTCGGCATTTGCTGCCCCAAATGAAGTGCTAAAAGGAATAAGCCCAGACGTAGCAACCCATCGGTTGAATGTAGACAAAGGGGCAACCCCAGTGCGGCAAAAGAAGAGGGGACATGCTCCTGAGCGGCAAAAGGCGATTGAAAAAGCAGTGGCGGACTTGCTAAGGTCGGATGCGATTCGAGAAGTCACCTATCCAGAATGGCTAGCCAATGTGGTGCTAGTCAAAAAGCCGAATGGAACGTACAGAATGTGCATCGACTTCAAAGATTTGAACAAGGCATGTCCGAAAGATATGTATCCACTTCCTAACATTGATATATTGGTAGATGGAACTGCAGGATATGAAGCTTTATCATTCACCGACGTGAAATCCAGTTACCATCAGATACCCATGGAGAAGGCGGATGAAATCAAAACATCATTCATAACTCACCAGGCGACTTATTGCTTCAAGGTGATGCCCTTTGGATTGAAAAACGCGGGAGCAACATACCAGAGGATGATGAACAAGATATTTTCAGACAAATCCGGCAAGAACTTCTCGATCTATGTTGATGACATGATCATCAAAAGCAAGAAAATGCAAGACCACCCGCGGGATATCAAAGAAATCCTAGAAGTGTTGATCAAATATGGCCTCAAATTGAACCCAGAGAAATGCACATTCGGAGCAAGAGCGGGAAAGTTCCTGGGTTTCATTGTTAGCGACAAAGGGGTTGAGGCGAATCCTGAGAAGGTTAAAGCAGTAATGGAGATGAAGACGCCAAGGAACATAAGGGAAGTACAGAGACTGAACGGGCGGTTGGTGGCATTAGGGCGATTCATATCATGCTCAGCTAGGCGATGTCTACCTTTCTACAATGCCATCAAAAAATCCAAGTCCTTTGAATGGACGCCGGATTGTCAAGAAGCATTTGAGGGGATAAAGCGATTACTATGTTATCCGCCCTTAATGAGCAGGCCGGAAGACGGAGAAGATTTGTTTCTTTATGTATCCGTCACCAGCATGGCGATATGCACTGTGATGGTGCGAGAAGAAGAAGGGCAACAATATCCAGTATACTACGTGAGCAAAGTCTTGAAGGACGCAGAACTCCGGTATTCAAAGTTGGACAAAATGGCCCTCGCAGTGATAACCACAACGGCTAGATTGAAACCATACTTTCAGGCGCATACTATCATTGTGAGAGCTGGCATCCCAATGCGAAAGGTATTACAGAAACCTGACGCATCCGGCCGGTTGAGGGAATGGTCAATTCGCCTGGGAGAATTCGATATTCGCTACGAAGGGAGACCAGCGCTAAAGAGCCAAGTACTCGCCGATTTCGTGAACGAATTCACCTGGGATGACGATGAATGTCCGAAGGCACAAAAAGAAGAGTGGAGCATGTACACATATGGGGCATTATCTACAGATGGAGCTGGGCTGGGAGTCATCATCAAGGGCCCGGAGGTTATTCGCCTGTGCTATGCAGCAAAATTAACTTTCAAAACTACCAATAATGCCGCAGAGTATGAAGCAATGATATGCGGATTGAAGTTGCTCAATGAACTCACCCCAGAAAGAGTGGTAATCTACAGCGATTCCAAACTCATGATAAACCAGATCACAAAAAATTATCTGGTGAAACAGGAGGAGCTAGTAAAATACCATCAGGTAGTCGGCCGATTGACACAAGAGTTAACGCACAAGGGAGTCGTTTGGGAGATGGTGCATGTTCCACGAGGCCAAAATGCAAAAGCTGACGAATTGGCAAAAGCAGCGGCAAGTAGAGAACCATGGAGTCAAAAAGCATGCAGCTTGGAAATAAAATCGGCACCAGCATTCGAGGTTGATCAGATTATGATCATCGAGGAACTGGAAGACGATGAAGATTGGCGGATGCCAATCCGTCAGTATCTGGAGCAGGGAGATTTACCGGTTGATAAGAGCTTAGCCAGAAAAATAATTGGGCAGTCGGCACGATACTCAATGCGGGATGGAACTTTGTATCGGCAATCGTACACATGTCCATGGTTGAAATGCGTTAGTCGCAATGAAGGAGACTATGTGCTGCGAGAACTACACGAAGGAATTTGTGGCGCGCACGAAGCTTCGGCGGCATTGGCAAGAAAGATCAAACTGCTGGGATACTACTGGCCCAAGGTGGTGGAAGATTCCTAGAAGATGGTTGCGGAATGTCACAACTGTCAAATCCATGCGAATGAAAAGCATGTTCCCGGAGCTGAACAAATCACTATAATGACGGCGTGGCCATTCGCAACATGGGGAATTGATATAGTGGGTCCATTCCCAGAAACAACAAAGAAAAGGAAGTATTTGATAGTCGCAGTGGACCACTTCAGCAAATGGGTAGAAGCGGAGGCAGTAACCGCACAAACACCTGAGCGAATGATCGAGTTCTTACGAGAGAACATTATCATGCGATTTGGGATCCCACAGAAGCTTATAACCGACAATGGCACCCAGTTCAACTGTGCCAAGTTCAAAACATACTGCGAAAGCATGGGAATCAAGAATCATTTTTCTTCTGTAAACCATCCCCAATCAAATGGTATGACGGAGGTTACCAACAGGGCCATGGTTCAAGGCATTAAGAAGCGGCTAGGTGACAAAAAAACAGGTTGGGCGGATGAGATACCCCATATGTTGTGGGCATACAGAACCTCTGTAAAGGCAACAACAGGCGAAACACCTTTCTCGCTAGTTTATGGAGCCGAAGCAGTCCTACCTGTTGAAATCAAGTCGCCCACAGATCGGACAATTTATTATTGCGACACACAAAATCCTATCAACATCAGAGATGCTTTGGATTCTGTGGAGGAACGAAGAGAAAAAGCTTACATGCGAATGGCAATGTACCGCAATAGAATCAAGAAATACCATGACAGAAGAATGCGAAAATTAATAATCAACGAGAACGACTTGGTCTTGAAAAAAGCGGATAAAATACAATCCAGAGATGGCAAAGGCAAGCTGGGCGTCAACTGGATCGGACCATACAAAGTATCCAATAAGCTGGGACCAGCCACTTTTGAAATAGAAGAAATGAGCGGAAAGAAGCTCCCGCGCACCTGGAATCTAGAGAATCTACGCCTATATAGAAAGGCCGAGTAGTTCGAGGAAATGACGAGTACTCTTTTTCCTTTTATGAGTTTTTTCCACTGGGTTTTCTGATAAAAGGTTTTAATGAGGCTTCGATCCCGCACAATTGGTGTACATATGTAATAAACTTTTTCTCGTCATCAATAAAAGTTATTACATTCACTCAGTATGTTACAACAAAATGCGGATTCTTTACAAAAACAATTAAATGTGTTGCCTCTTAAAGAAAGGCGGATGCATGATTACGCATCACTCGCAAAAAACCTTAGGGTTAAAATAAAAAACACATAAATGTGTTGCCTGTTAAAGAAAGGCGGATGCTTGATTACGCATCACTCGCAAAAAACCTTAGGGTTAAAATCAAAAACACATAAATGTGTTGCCTGTTAAAGAAAGGCGGATGCATGATTACGCATCACTCGCAAAACCTTATGATCAAAACTTATGATTATTTTCGAAAGAAGAAGAATTATAAGTTAAGGCATAAAATTAAGCGAATAAACGAGTACTCAAAATTGCAAAAAGGGTCTGGCCACCCTAGCTATGAAGAAACACAAATATGGAGTCGGCAAAAGGACAAAGGGCGCATATAAAGGGCAAAAAAGTGACAATCACACACATATGAAAAGCAACAACCGAAAGAAAGTATATATATCAGAGCAGTTTGTTACATGGTTTTTACATACAAAAGTCCAAATATAAGTTAAGCTATGCTACAGCTTCCTCTCCTTCGCCCCTAATGCCCTCCTGAACTGCGGCGACTCCCTCATCTCCTCCGGTAGGAGGATCTACTTCAAACGAATCCTCAACCCTTGAATCGGTAACAGCTTCAGTAACCTCTTCGGTGAGAGGTACCTCTTGCATAGGTTGAGAAACGGCTTGGGGTGCCTCTCCTTCCGCGGGCTGAATAGGGATCTCGCAGCTAATCGGAGGATCCTGAAGACTCTTCCAATCTAAGAAGAGTACCTCATCCATATCAGCATCCTCGGCTTCCAGCTTATCCCACTCCCCAGTTAAATCCTTTTCAGGGATGGGAACTTTGGGGCGGTTAAGTACTAGACCCTGATGCCCGTGCTTATAAGCCGCATGAATCCGCTCCCCATACCAGTAGATGCGGGCGCCATCTTCAGCCAAAATCTCCTCAACCCTCTTCTTTTGGGCCTCCTTGAAAGCAGCTAGGTCGTCGAGGGCTTTTTGCAGTTCATCGGACTTGGCCTGAAGGGATTTAAGGGCCTCCTCCTTCTCGCCCACGGCCTTCTGACAGGTGCCCTCTAGGACCTTCACCTTCCCTTGGACATCATCATAAAGCGACTTCTGAGTCGCCAATTCCGTACCAAGACTTTCCAACTCCTTGGCTCGCTCTGCATCCCTTCGGAGAATGCCCTCAGCGAAATTGATAATCTGCATATAACACGTCTCACAAATAAAAATGGGCGAATAGAAATATGCGGTTACAATGAACACAAGATATTTGAAAGCGAAGGACAAAGCAATAATATACCTCTACAGAACGCTTCTCGATCCCTTCCACAGCAGTAGGGAGCGGTACTTGCTCGCGCACACGGGAGGCAGAGGGAAGTCGCCCGAGGACATTGTATATGGAAGATACAATATCCTTGCAAGAGAAGTTCACGGCCAGGCCGAAAGTCCTAGTCCACCATCCGCTAATATCGGGGATTGGCTGCAAAAGCATAAAGAAAAATATCAAGAGAATGGCAGATAGCTCATGAGGAAAAAGTAGCAATACGAGAGGGAGTAGATCAAGATACCTCGTGAATGGGGGTACTGCTCTTTCCTTTAGACGAGGCGGATACAGGTGCGCCGCCAACAGTAAGGGACACAGAAGTGTTCTTCTTTTTAGAATGAGAAGACTCTGTATCCGCACTTATCTTCCGCTTCCTGGTTAAAGGAAGATCCTCGGAGGCAGAAGCGGGACCTTGTGAAGTGGAAGCCCTAACCGGGGAAGCCGCCCCAATAGAAAGAATCGTCCCTCCAGAAGGATCCGCCCTTACAACGGAAGCGGTTTCCGTCATCCGCTTCTTTCTTCTCGCCAGGGCTTTAGCCTCCCGATCTGCAGCGATTTGAGATAAAGGATCACCCCTGCAAAGGGTTAAAAGAAACCATCAACTCAGAAATAAAAAGTACCTTGCACAAAAACACGGTAAGGAATATAGACAACGCGATCCCCCTCGCGGTACGCAATCGCTACTCGGCTCCTTAGCATATGAAAGGCCTGATCGTATGTCCATACAAAAGGAGGAGTGCTCTTCAGGAACTTGATAACGGCGGATTCTTCCTTGCTGGGATACCCGAAGTTCAAACTCTTTACGTTGGGTCGGCTCCAGCAACGAAGGAAGTTCAGGTTTTCCTCATTAAACTTGATAAAAAAGTAAGATCGATCCCACTCGCGGATCTTGTTCAGCTTCTCGTCGAAACCATAGTATCCGCTCTGGCGGATGAAAGTGAAATACCCCGCCGAGCTTTTAAAATGGTGGAGCTTGGAGAAGATTTTGAGCGAAAAGGGAACCTCCAAACAATCCGCCAAGAATTTGTCCAGAGTCAAATCGGCCCAGCCGTTAGGATGCAATTGCCCGAGCGCGATTCCGTAACCGCCTAAGACGGAAGCAATCTCATCCGCCAGCGGATAAGTGAAGCCGCAGATAATCTGGGCCACGAAAATAGTGAAGTACCCCTTTGGGTAATCGCCCGGTCCCCTATCCTCCCCAGGAATGATAGTCTCGAGACCTCGGAGCCAGGGATAATGCTCCCGTAAATCATCGATTGTCTTTTGACAAACCAGACTTCCCGACCTGTCCTTCTTTGGTAACAAACGAGGGGTTGGGACAGGTGGCGGAATCAACTTTTTGGGGTCAAAACCTAAAACCTCGTCGGTTGTATTCGCCAGATGAAGGAAGTCGGCGGGATGAGAATTACACCCAGGAGAGCTGGTTGAAGCTTCCTCAACCATCTCTTCGACCTCGTTAGAGACCTCGCGGACATAATCGTCGTCAAACGGCGTGAAGTCGAGGTCTGACATGATCGATAAAAGGAAAACAGAAGCAAAAAGCCGAACAAGGAACAAATGTGAAAAGAAAAACTTACATGAAAAAGACAACACAGTGAAGTGACGGGATTAAGAGGTCAACGCCGGAAAAGAAGTAAAGGAATTAAAAGGTCGACGCCGGAGAAAACGAAAGAGAGGAAATGCACAAATTCAAAACTTTGAAATAATCGGACAAAGACGAAGCGTCCCCTATAAAAAGACCCTAAAAGGGCTCTTGCTAGACCAAGGGGGAGGCATGTGATAACCCGCGAAGCCCAAAACGGGTTATATTCATTTCGTAAGCCCAACCCATATTAAAGCCCCATGGGCTAAGATTGGACGGGACCCGAATGAAGGAAGCGAGCACAGCGAGTAAACCGCCCCGAATTCCTAAACGGAGCGTCAAGACTCCCACTCAGAACCACGTTCGTTGCCATGAAAGCCACGAAAGGGACATGGCCTAAAAAGGGGTAACCGCCCTCAGAACGTGGCCCACTAAGGAGTAACCGCCCTCGGCGGTTACCCAAAAAACACCTATAAAAGGCCTTAAGAATAAGGGGGGAGGTACGTTCACATTTTTTCCCACAAAGCTATTGCTAAATTGTAGACTCATTCTTACAAAAACTGACTTGATCGTCGGAGAGTTTTCCCGGAGATCCTGTCTCCGGTTTTGTTTTGCAGGTAACTCCGGCAACTCCGCTTTGATATTCTTTGCCGGAGTTACCTGCAAAACAAAACCGGAGACAGGATCTCCGGGAAAACTCTCCGACGATCAAGTCAGCTTTTGTAAGAATGAGTCTATAATTTAGCAATAGCTTTGTGGGAAAAAAATGTGAACGTACCTCCCCCCTTATTCTTAAGGCCTTTTATAGGTGTTTTTTGGGTAACCGCCGAGGGCGGTTACTCCTTAGTGGGCCACGTTCTGATGGCGGTTACCCCTTTTTAGGCCATGTAACTTTCGTGGCTTTCATGGCAACGAACGTGGTTCTGAGTGGGAGTCTTGACGCTCTGTTTAGGAATTCGGGGCGGTTTACTAGCTGTGCCCGCTTCCTTCATTCGGGTCTCGTCCAATCTTAGCCCATGGGGCTTTAACATGGGCTGGGCTTGCGAAATGAATATAACCCGTTTTGGGCTTCGCGGGTTATCACATGCCTCCCCCTTGGTCTAGCAAGAGCCCTTTTAGGGTCTTTTTATAGGGGACGCTTCGTCTTTGTCCGATTATTTCAAAGTTTTGAATTTGTGCATTTCCCCTCTTTCGTTTTCTCCGGCGTCGACCTTTTAATTCCATTACTTCTTTTCCGGCGTTGACCTCTTAATCCCGTCACTTCACTGTGTTGTCTTTTTCATGTAAGTTTTTCTTTTCACATTTTTTCCTTGTTCGGCTTTTTGCTTCTGTTTTCCTTTTATCGATCATGTCAGACCTCGACTTCGCGCCGTTTAACGGCAATTATGTCCGCGAGGTCTCTAACGAGGTCGAAGAGATGGTTGAGGAAGCTTCAACCAGCTCTCCTGGGTGTAATTCTCATCCCGCCGACTTCCTTCATCTGGCAAATACAACCGACGAGGGTTTAGGTTTTGACCCCAAAAAGTTGATTCCGCCACCTGTCCCAACCCCTCGTTTGTTACCAAAGAAGGACAGGTCGAGAAGTCTGGTTTGTCAAGAGACAATCGATGATTTGCGGGAGCATTATCCATGGCTCCGAGGTCTCGAGACTATCATTCCTGGGGAGGATAGAGGATCGGGCGATTACCCAAAGGGGTACTTCACTATTTTCGTGGCCCAGATTATCTGCGGCTTCACTTATCCGCTAGCGGATGAGATTGCTTCTGTCTTAGGCGGTTACGGAATCGCGCCCGGGCAATTGCATCCTAACGGCTGGGCCGATTTGACTCTGGACAAATTCTTGGCGGATTATTTGGAGGTTCCCTTTTCGCTCAAAATCTTCTCCAAGCTCCACCATTTCAAAAGCTCGGCGGGGTATTTCACTTTCATCCGCCAGAGCGGATACTATGGTTTCGACGAGAAGCTGAACAAGATCCGCGAGTGGGATCGATCTTACTTTTTTATCAAGTTTAATGAGGAAAACCTGAACTTCCTTCGTTGCTGGAGCCGACCCAACGTAAAGAGTTTGAACTTCGGGTATCCCAGCAAGGAAGAATCCGCCGTTATCAAGTTCCTGAATAGCACTTCTCCTTTTGTATGGACATACGATCAGGCCTTTCATATGCTAAGGAGCCGAGTAGCGATTGCGTACCACGAGGGGGATCGCCTTGCCTATATTCCTTACCGCGTTTTTGTGCAAGGTACTTTTTATTTCCGAGTTGATGGTTTCTTTTAACCCTTTGCAGGGGTGATCCTTTATCTCAAATCGCTGCAGATCGGGAGGCTAAAGCCCTGGCGAGAAGAAAGAAGAGGATGATGGAAACCGCTTCCGTTGTAGGGGCGGATCCTTCTGGAGGGACGATTCCTTCTATTGGGGCGGCTTCCCCGGTTAGGGCTTTCGCTTCACAAGGTCCCGCTTCTGCCTCCGAGGATCTTCTTTTAACCAGGAAGCGGAAGATAAGTGCGGATACAGAGTCTTCTCGTTCTAAAAAGAAGAACACTTCTGTGTCCCTTACTGTTGGCGGCGCACCTATATCCGCCTCGTCTAAAGGAAAGAGCAGTACCCCCATTCATGAGGTATCTTGATCTACTCCCTCTCGTATTGCTACTTTTTCCTCATGAGCTATCTGCCGTTCTCTTGATATTTTTCTTTATGCTTTTGCAGCCAATCCCCGATATTAGCGGATGGTGGACTAGGACTTTCGGCCTGGCCGTGAACTTCTCTTGCAAGGATATTGTATCTTCCATATGCAATGTCCTCGGGCGACTTCCCTCTGCCTCCCGTATGCGCGAGCAAGTACCGCTCCCTACTGCTGTGGAAGGGATCGAGAAGCGTTCTGTAGAGGTATATTATTGCTTTGTCCTTCGCTTTCAAATATCTTGTGTTCATTGTAACCGCATATTTCTATTCGCCCATTTTTATTTGTGAGACGTGTTATATGCAGATTATCAATTTCGCTGAGGGCATTCTCCGAAGGGATGCAGAGCGAGCCAAGGAGTTGGAAAGTCTTGGTACGGAATTGGCGACTCAGAAGTCGCTTTATGATGATGTCCAAGGGAAGGTGAAGGTCCTAGAGGGCACCTGTCAGAAGGCCGTGGGCGAGAAGGAGGAGGCCCTTAAATCCCTTCAGGCCAAGTCCGATGAACTGCAAAAAGCCCTCGACGACCTAGCTGCTTTCAAGGAGGCCCAAAAGAAGAGGGTTGAGGAGATTTTGGCTGAAGATGGCGCCCGCATCTACTGGTATGGGGAGCGGATTCATGCGGCTTTTGAGCACGGGCATCAGGGTCTAGTACTTAACCGCCCCAAAGTTCCCATCCCTGAAAAGGATTTAACTGGGGAGTGGGATAAGCTGGAAGCCGAGGATGCTGATATGGATGAGGTACTCTTCTTAGATTGGAAGAGTCTTTAGGATCCTCCGATTAGCTGCGAGATCCCTATTCAGCCCGCGGAAGGAGAGGCACCCCAAGCCGTTTCTCAACCTGTGCAAGAGGTACCTCTCACCGAAGAGGTTACTGAAGCGGTTACCGATTCAAGGATTGAGGATTCGTTTGAAGTAGATCCTCCTACCGGAGGAGATGAGGGAGTCGCCGCAGTTCAGGAGGGCATTAGGGGCGAAGGAGAGGAAGCTGTAGCATAGCTTAACTTATATTTGGACTTTTGTATGTAAAAACCATGTAACAAACCGCTCTGATATATATACTTTCTTTCGGTTGTTGCTTTTCATATGTGTGTGATTGTCACTTTTTTGCCCTTTATATGCGCCCTTTGTCCTTTTTCCGACTCCATATTTGTGTTTCTTCATAGCTAGGGTGGCCAGACCCTTTTTGCAATTTTGAGTACTCGTTTATTCGCTTAATTTTATGCCTTAACTTATAATTCTTCTTCTTTCGAAAATAATCATAAGTTTTGATCATAAGGTTTTGCGAGTGATGCGTAATCATGCATCCGCCTTTCTTTAACAGGCAACACATTTATGTGTTTTTGATTTTAACCCTAAGGTTTTTTGCGAGTGATGCGTAATCAAGCATCCGCCTTTCTTTAACAGGCAACACATTTATGTGTTTTTGTAAAGAATCCGCATTTTGTTGTAACATACTGAGTGAATGTAATAACTTTTATTGATGACGAGAAAAAGTTTATTACATATGTACACCAATTGTGCGGGATCGAAGCCTCATTAAAACCTTTTATCAGAAAACCCAGTGGGAAAAACTCATAAAAGGAAAAAGAGTACTCGTCATTTCCTCGAACTACTCGGCCTTTCTATATAGGCGTAGATTCTCTAGATTCCAGGTGCGCGGGAGCTTCTTTCCGCTCATTTCTTCTATTTCAAAAGTGGCTGGTCCCAGCTTCTTGGATACTTTGTATGGTCCGATCCAGTTGACGCCCAGCTTTCCTTTGCCATCTCTGGATTGTATTTTATCCGCTTTTTTCAAGACCAAGTCGTTCTCGTTGATTATTACTTTTCGCATTCTTCTGTCATGGTATTTCTTGATTCTATTGCGGTACATTGCCATTCGCATGTAAGCTTTTTCTCTTCGTTCCTCCACAGAATCCAAAGCATCTCTGATGTTGATAGGATTTTGTGTGTCGCAATAATAAATTGTCCGATCTGTGGGCGACTTGATTTCAACAGGTAGGACTGCTTCGGCTCCATAAACTAGCGAGAAAGGTGTTTCGCCTGTTGCTGCCTTTACAGAGGTTCTGTATGCCCACAACATATGGGGTATCTCATCCGCCCAACCTGTTTTTTTGTCACCTAGCCGCTTCTTGATGCGTTGAACCATGGCCCTGTTGGTAACCTCCGTCATACCATTTGATTGGGGATGGTTTACAGAAGAAAAATGATTCTTGATTCCCATGCTTTCGCAGTATGTTTTGAACTTGGCACAGTTGAACTGGGTGCCATTGTCGGTTATAAGCTTCTGCGGGATCCCAAATCGCATGATAATGTTCTCTCGTAAGAACTCGATCATTCGCTCAGGTGTTTGTGCGGTTACTGCCTCCGCTTCTACCCATTTGCTGAAGTGGTCCACTGCGACTATCAAATACTTCCTTTTCTTTGTTGTTTCTGGGAATGGACCCACTATATCAATTCCCCATGTTGCGAATGGCCACGCCGTCATTATAGTGATTTGTTCAGCTCCGGGAACATGCTTTTCATTCGCATGGATTTGACAGTTGTGACATTCCGCAACCATCTTCTGGGAATCTTCCACCACCTTGGGCCAGTAGTATCCCAACAGTTTGACCTTTCTTGCCAATGCCGCCGAAGCTTCGTGCGCGCCACAAATTCCTTCGTGTAGTTCTCGCAGCACATAGTCTCCTTCATTGCGACTAACGCATTTCAACTATGGACATGTGTACGATTTCCGATACAAAGTTCCATCCCGCATTGAGTATCGTGCCGACTGCCCAATTATTTTTCTGGCTAAGCTCTTATCAACCGGTAAATCTCCCTGCTCCAGATACTGACGGATTGGCATCCGCCAATCTTCATCGTCTTCCAGTTCCTCGATGATCATAATCTGATCAACCTCGAATGCTGGTGCCGATTTTATTTCCAAGCTACATGCTTTTTGACTCCATGGTTCTCTACTTGCCTCTGCTTTTGCCAATTCGTCAGCTTTTGCATTTTGGCCTCGTGGAACATGCACCATCTCCCAAACGACTCCCTTGTGCGTTAACTCTTGTGTCAATCGGCCGACTACCTGATGGTATTTTACTAGCTCCTCCTGTTTCACCAGATAATTTTTTGTGATCTGGTTTATCATGAGTTTGGAATCGCTGTAGATTACCACTCTTTCTGGGGTGAGTTCATTGAGCAACTTCAATCCGCATATCATTGCTTCATACTCTGCGGCATTATTGGTAGTTTTGAAAGTTAATTTTGCTGCATAGCACAGGTGAATAACCTCCGGGCCCTTGATGACGACTCCCAGCCCAGCTCCATCTGTAGATAATGCCCCATCTGTGTACATGCTCCACTCTTCTTTTTGTGCCTTCGGACATTCATCGTCATCCCAGGTGAATTCGTTCACGAAATCGGCGAGTACTTGGCTCTTTAGCGCTGGTCTCCCTTCGTAGCGAATATCGAATTCTCCCAGGCGAATTGACCATTCCCCCAACCGGCCGGATGCGTCAGGTTTCTGTAATACCTTTCGCATTGGGATGCCAGTTCTCACAATGATAGCCGCCGTGGTTATCACTGCGAGGGCCATTTTGTCCAACTTTGAATACCGGAGTTCTGCGTCCTTCAAGACTTTGCTCACGTAGTATACTTGATATTGTTGCCCTTCTTCTTCTCGCACCATCACAGTGCATATCGCCATGCTGGTGACGGATACATAAAGAAACAAATCTTCTCCGTCTTCCGGCCTGCTCATTAAGGGCGGATAACATAGTAATCGCTTTATCCCCTTAAATGCTTCTTGACAATCCGGCGTCCATTCAAAGGACTTGGATTTTTTGATGGCATTGTAGAAAGGTAGACATCGCCTAGCTGAGCATGATATGAATCGCCCTAATGCCACCAACCGCCCGTTCAGTCTCTGTACTTCCCTTATGTTCCTTGGCGTCTTCATCTCCATTACTGCTTTAACCTTCTCAGGATTCGCCTCAACCCCTTTGCCGCTAACAATGAAACCCAGGAACTTTCCCGCTCTTGCTCCGAATGTGCATTTCTCTGGGTTCAATTTGAGGCCATATTTGATCAACACTTCTAGGATTTCTTTGATATCCCGCGGGTGGTCTTGCATTTTCTTGCTTTTGATGATCATGTCATCAACATAGATCGAGAAGTTCTCGCCGGATTTGTCTGAAAATATCTTGTTCATCATCCTCTGGTATGTTGCTCCCGCGTTTTTCAATCCAAAGGGCATCACCTTGAAGCAATAAGTCGCCTGGTGAGTTATGAATGATGTTTTGATTTCATCCGCCTTCTCCATGGGTATCTGATGGTAACTGGATTTCACGTCGGTGAATGATAAAGCTTCATATCCTGCAGTTCCATCTACCAATATATCAATGTTAGGAAGTGGATACATATCTTTCGGATATGCCTTGTTCAAGTCTTTGAAGTCGACGCACATTCTGTACGTTCCATTCGGCTTTTTGACTAGCACCACATTGGCTAGCCATTCCGGATAGGTGACTTCTCGAATCGCATCCGACCTTAGCAAGTCCGCCACTGCTTTTTCAACCGCCTTTTGCCGCTCAGGAGCATGTCCCCTCTTCTTTTGCCGCACTGGGGTTGCCCCTTTGTCTACATTCAACCGATGGGTTGCTACGTCTGGGCTTATTCCTTTTAGCACTTCATTTGGGGCGGCAAATGCCGACTCACATTGGATCAATACCTCGGTAATGGCTTTCTTTGTTTCTTCTGAGAGTCCAGCCGCTATTCGCACGTTCTTGTCATTCGAGATGGCGAATAGTTCCGTTTCTCCCAATGCTTCCGCCGGCAGCTTCCCTTCGACTTTATCCTCCTCTTCCGGTTTTGGTTCAAGTGATAATGTATAGGCCTATTGAGATACAAGTTGATCACCTTCAACTATGACTCGCCCTTGGTGTGTTGGCAAATGTAACGTTAAATGCTTCATTGAGATGAGCGACTCCGTCTCCGACAGGAATGGCCATCCCAGAATTATGTTGTAGGCCAGTGGGAGATCAACAATTGCGAATTCTAAATCACCTCGCCATTTTAGATTCTTATCGCCCATTTCTGCCTCCAACACCACCTGCCCACTTGTTTGGGAGGATTGACCCCCAAAACCAGTTACATCCATGAAGGTGTGTTCCACCCGCTCGTCGTTGATTCCCAACTTGTTGAATGCTGTCCGGGTAATGACGTTGCAAGAACTGCCTGTGTCGATAAGGACCCGCTTGACGTCCCATCCTTCAATGGCCATCGTGATCACCAGGGCATCCGTATGTGGCTCCGTGATTCTCGCAAATGAGTAATTAAGGGCATCCCCCCTATGTGTGTTGCTCTTTCGCCGTTCACGGCGAGTTCTTTTTGTTGGAGGCTCGTAGATTCCGCCTGCTATCACGTTTATCACCCCTTTCTTCTGCTTCTTTCCTGGCCGTGTTTCTCCCTCATGCGGGAGCGTTGTTTTCTCATCAGCTGTATCTTTTCTTACAAATTGACTCAGCTTGCCTCTCTCGATCAGTTTTTCTATTTCCTTCTTCAGTTCGTAGCAATCATCTGTGTCATGGCCATTCAACCTGTGGAACTTGCAATACTTACTGGGATAGCGCCCCAAACTGGTTCGGCCTTTCACCTCGGGGAACCGCACATCCTTCTTCAAGGGGCTCTTTTCGATCCAAAGTAAGACCTCTTGGCGAGTCGTGTTTAGTGGCGTGTGATATCCTCCACCTTGAAAGGGATGATCGCCTCTTCGAACAAAATTATTTTTAGACTGGGTCTGACGCCGACTGTCCGAAGTGGTTCTAGCGGCATCTCTTTCTCGCTGTGTTTGGGCCCTATGTTCCCTGTTGACATCATCCACTTCCATGAATTCCTTTGCTATCTTCATGAGCTCGGCTACAGTGCGTGGTTTGTTACGGATGATTTCTTCCCGCATGCTCCAATCTGTGGTTCCATCCGCCATGATGTTGCGAATACTCACGATATCTGGGTTCTGCAATCGCACCAGGATATCGTTAAAGGCGATAACAAATTCCCTTAGGGAATTATAGTTTCTCTGTTTGATCTCCTTCAGCTGCCTATCTGTCACATCTGCCGCTTTACAGCCCACGAACTTCGCACAGAAATCCCGACTATATTGTTGCCAATTGTGAATAGATTCTGCCGGTAAAGATCGAAACCAATCAGATGCCGCACCGCCCAAAGTTGTCGAGAATAACCTGCAAATTATGCTTTCGCTTGCCCCTGCAACATCCATTAACTCTCTGTAGTTCCTGACATGAGCCTCAGGATCAGAATTTGGATCCCCATAGTATTTTGGTATGGCAGGTGCTTTGATTCTGTGATCTGGAATGAATTCCCGCAACGAAGGGGCAAAAGGCGAATCGCTCTGGACCTCTGCTCTCGGCCTAGGCGAGTACCCCATTCCTTCCATCATGCTTCGTAATTGATCTTCTAAGTCAATATCGGGTACTCGCCGGACCTCTTCCATCCGCTGCTGGTGAATTCTGGATGGCATCCATCCGCCCATCGGTGTTGAGACGTGTGCCTGTTGGGGGACTAACCGCTGTCCCGTTATAGGATCAAAGTTCCATGTGTGCTCTCGCCCAGGAGTCATCAACTCCGAATGTCTGTGAGGAAAAGGTTCCACTTGCTGTAGCGGAAGAGTGCGTTGCACTCCTGGCAACGGTTGGGATGGCTGCCAGGTCGGAAATTGCTTGGTCATCGTGGCTAGCAATCTTGACCACCTTGAAGCAAGTCAAACCATTTTCAGATTGAGAATTAGGGTTGCAAACAATTCCCCAAAAAGTAAATAGGCTGCGTGTGGGTGGGGGAGGAAGGAAAAACCATTGCTTCGTTGTTGGATTGCAGACATAGTAAAGGTCTGGAAAATGGTAGTATGTCTTGCTGCATAACAAGAGTCCATTACTAGAAGCTAGAACATTGTAACGCAATTTTCTGCCAGGAAAAACATCAGGAAGAAAGTCAAAGGGATTGTTTTTGGAGCATGAGATTGAGTCCCCATTGTAGGTCAAGTGTTCGCCATTGAAGGAATTAGAAAATTGGCCAGGAAAGATTAGATATATTGTAAAAGAAGGGCTGATTGCCGGAGTAGAATTTATTCGAAACAAGAATTGGTAAGGAAAAGAAGGATGAGAGATGAGTGATAACCATAACTTGCTGACAATCTTATTGGCATGGAGTTGTTTAACAGGAAGTTTGTAAAGGATTTCTAGGAATATTTCTAATGGAAGATCATTGATTGAGAATGTTTCTAATGGAACATTGATTGAGGCTGATGATTTCTTTTCCTTGTTTCTTGTACTCAACCAAAAGGAAGCCATTAGAGACCTAAGTTAGGAGTAACAGAAGAAGAAGAACAATTTAAGGCCGAGTGAGAAGATAATTAGAATTGGATTAGGAGTCTTTTTCATCGTAATCCAAGACGTGGATTTTAATTAGGTCTCAAATATAATATATGTCAATAATAATAATAATAACAGCATATGCATCGTTTTGTTAGAGTTAGACTACCAATCCATTTATTTATTTTATTGATTTTCATTTTTTTCTGCTAATTTATTGAGTACCATAATTAATAAATATAGTGTACAGTAGTTGTTAAATTATTTTTGCAGAGATAAATTTACATTGATTTTAAATTTTACTTAGGCTAAACAATTATTTAAAGGGTAAATTACAAAACTAGGTCAAATGGGAGACCCATTTACATATTTAGAATAGTTCTCTAACTTCTTACAAATATACTCTTGTCTTTTCCCATTCCTCATTCTTCTCCAGAAATAGATCGATCAAATGGCAATTTAGAAGGCGATCTCCAGCAACCTACTTCCACCAGCGTTTTGAAGACGATTTTGACGGCGTTCTCCAACAACTCCTACTCCTATGAGAGAAAAGTGAAGCGAACGGCGGTAGAGGAAAGACGAGAGGACGATTTTAGGGCGAACAGCGGTGAGAGAAGGTGAACGACGGTAGAAGAATGTGAACAGTAAGAGAAAACACGAGGAAGAAGGCAAAAGCAGAGACAAGGGAAGAAAGAGGGCGATTTTAGGGTGAACGGAAACCTCGTTCCGTGAGGCGGAATCGTGGGAATCACAGAGAAAATGCCTAATTCTGTAAATTTCACTGAATGATTGTTGTTGTATTCATTTATGTTCTGATTTTTTTTGTTAAATAATTAGGCATTATTTCCAGAATATTTTATGAAATTACGACAGACATTAATTGACCATTGTTGTTTGCCATTTTTTGTTACATACCACTTAGCGAATTTTGTTAAAAACACATCCAGACTTCGCATATGCTAATTAAAATAATCAGCTAAACCAAACATTCGTTTCGCAGGCTTCGCATATGCTAATTAAAATCATCAACTAAACCAAACATTAGTTTCGCAGACTTCATATATGATAATTAAAATTATCAACAAAACCAAACATTAGCTTCGCATATGCTAACCTCTGCGAAGTTAGACGGGAGGAAGACATCCGCGCGTAAATATTAAGGGTATTGTAGGAAAGTCATACAAAAATATGTAGTAGGTTGAGTAAATGGGTTAAATATGATAATAAGATATCAAGAACTTCATTAAGGAAAGACTTCTTGGAAATATATTGACATCATAAAGAACATGTATGATGGAGCGTACGTACCAGTGTTGGAGCGTACGTACCAGTCTTATATTAATCTCTGACACAACTCCACATGCAAATGCCCATTGGGCTTACAGCGTGTACAACACAGGCCCAACCCGCCATGTGTTTTTAATTCTACAAATTTATGAGGTTGTCAGGACTCGAACCCTCGACCGTTTGGTCCAAGCAACTCTAATACCATGTCATGGAACCGTTTGAACTAAAAGCTCAAGACGATTAAGACTTAATCGTATATCTTATATTAATCTCTGACATATTCTAATCCCCAAATAAATATGAAAATTCGTAAATTGATTTCCGAAACAATAGATTAGTCTAATTTGATAAATATTACTGTCATAATTTGGTTTCATTTTTTTCATTTTTTTACTAATTGTAATTTTGTCATAATAAGTACATTAATTACGAAAACAGTTATTTTATCATATGAATGTTTCGTTACATCTTTATATATTTATGACAAAAAATGACGTGATAATTTGTTTTTATCATAATACGTATTAAGTTCTACTTTCTTGGGATAAATATTTTGACAAAATATTTTTTTCTCACGATTTCTTTTGGTTTTTTTTACCTTTTCTTACTAATTATTATTTGATCACAATAAATACATTAGTTATGATAAAAAATTATTTTTACGTATGAATTTTTGTCACAACCTTATGTATTTATGACACATATTTTTTTTTTCATAATATCGATTGACTGATGTTTTATTGTGATAAATATTTGGACGAAACATTATTTTGTCATAATTTTGTTTAGAATTTTCACATTTTCTTATTAATTATATTTTTGTCACAATAAGTACATTAATTGTGACAAAATTTATTTTGTCAGACGAATTTTCGTCACAATATTAGATATTTGTTGTAGTGAATCATTGAAGCAAACTTTGGAGCAGAAGTAAGACGGAATATTTGGAGTATAAGTTTAGCAGCGGCAGAAGTAGCGAGGCAGGGACGATCACCCTGGATGGGAGGGTTGTCCAACGCTCAAATTGCTTCCGTTATTTAGGATCTATTATTCAAACGGACGGAGAATTGGATGGAGGTTTTGCTCATAGGATTACATCTTGTTGGTTGAAGTGGAAGAGTGCTACGGGTTTCATTTGCGATCTCGACATGTCTAATAGATTAAAAGAAAAATTCTACCGCACATCAATTAGACATGCATTGTTAGATGGTACAAAATGTTGAACAGTAAAACACTATCACATTCATAAGATGTTGGTAGCGGAGATGCATATGTTGTGATGGATGTGTAGCCATACGAGAAAGGATTGAGTGAGGAATGAAATAATTAGGACGAAAGGTTCAATTGCTTTGTTGATAATAATCTCCCAATCAACTGTAAACGAGCTCGAGGTTCGTTCTGAATCTCGTCCCTTCCAATCACGACCTCGACTTCCTCATGCTCCGTTAATCGGAGCTTCCAAAAGCTTATACTTCCAACCAAGACTATTCTACAATTATTTCTATATTTATGGGACTGTTATAAAAAGGAAGGAAAAAAACAGTCAAACTTTAATTGAGGTCAGATTCCATGGTTTGAACGTGTATGTTTTGGGGAAAATGTTTTACCCTTCTGAAAAGGATAAAACATTTTCTCTTATTTCTTCATTGCTTTTCCATTGACTTTCAACTTATTTTTCTCCCCAAACAAACATTGGAAAATTGGAAAAAAATATTTTCCTGCAGAATATTTTTCACCAATCAAACGGGGCCTAAATTTAATAGTAGTTATATATAAATAAGAATACAATTTATTTAAAAAAATAAAAAAAATCCAACACAATAATACACATTGTCTCTTTCATGTTTTCAATCACGACCCTTAATAATAATAAATTCTAAGATAAAATGGTGGATCAATATAATTATCCGATTAGATACTATTTAGATAAATTTCATATCAGATAAATTTTATATCAATTAAAGTTCGTTGTATATTTAAACTTGAAAACTCAAATTTAAGGCTTTTAATCACTAAACTAATCTTGATTGTCTTTCAGGAATATTCACATGGACATTAATAACCAAGTGAATTGTTCATTCACCGTTAGATTTAAACTTATTAAATCTAAACCGAATGATGCTTTGAATCTCCACCTTAAAATTCTGATAAACCTAGATCTAATGGTGAATGACCAAATACTGCATAGTCATTAAGGTCCATATGATCAAAACCGTCCACTACTATAAGAATATTCATTTATCATTTTCAAATAATTTATTTCAATCTTTGATTGGATGATACGTTGATCATTTTAAGAATTAATAAAAAAATATTCAATTCAGTTAAAATCACAATGGCTATCTTAATCAAACTAATTAAACGATGATTTTCTATTTTCTTTGTAATGAATTTATACTATTATGAATTAAAATAAAATTATTAATATTGTTGGATTCAGAGAATTGCATACCCATATAGATAAAAGTTAGCGTAAGTAGTTGTTTATTTTATGTCAAAAAAAAAAGTAGTTGTTTATTTTTATTTTTCGTTTATAAAATTAAAACTTTAAAAAAGATTATTTGCTTTCAATAGTCTCTTTTTTTTAGGATAAAAATATATGGTAGTCTAAAAAACTTTGTTCTTCCACGTTTAGTAATTTTTTTTTTTTAAAGGGGATTGAATTTTTCATTTACAATCAGGGATGACTGGAGTTTTCTCTTTACTAAAAAACAAAGACCTTAAAATTAAGATGAACATTGACGATAAGGAAGGAGAAAATGAACGTTTAGAAAGGGAAAACTCTTAAAATGACAATTTATTGGATAATAAAAAATTTGTCCTCATAGTAAATGTGGTAGTAAACAACTTTAATTCTTGAAATTTACCATTTGAGGTCGTTAATATTTATTTTTATAGTGTCAAACTAACGATTCTCATTTTTAGGAAAATGAAAATCTCTGTGCCCATCATTATCCAAAAATACACGTTTCCAAAATCTATTGTCTGCTCTAATAGTTAAAAACTAAATTAAATGCCGCTTAAACAAAAACAAGATTATTTATTATCTTGCATAATTTGTTTATAATCTAAAATTGCTTCATTAGTCATTAAGATAAAATTATCCTCTATAAAAAAAAAATAACATTATCCTTTCGTGACATGTACATCCATATACAAAACAAACATATTTATACACTACAGCAATGTCAGTTGGATCAACTTTCATTATTATATATACCTAAGGAGCTAGAATATATTGTTCCAGGGTTACTTTTTCCAAATTGTATGGAAAGCATCTAGTAAGAGAAACATATCAATGCATGTCAGGGGTGGAGCCAGTCCAGAGCCCGGGGGGCCGAACCACCCCCGGCCACCGGCTCCACCCTTAAATACCGTTAGTTTAATCTCGTGTAGCACCCCCGAAATATTCGTATATATTTAATCTATGTAGTACTATTTTATTAGTTTAAAGTGGTCAAGTTGGTTAAAAGTCTTGTTCTAAAGTGACAGGTCATGGGTTCAACACAACACTAAGCTCATCTATAAAAGAATCAACTTCTAACTTTTGAGGCTCAATTAACTTAATTTCTAAATTAAGTTTTATAACAAATATAAAAAAATTATAGCTAAAAATAAAATAAAAATGTGTGAAAATATTATAATTTTTAGTCAACATACCAAAACCATAAAGTTTCAGTGTGTTGGAAACTTAAAAAAATTTCCCAGCCCTAACGGGCCGTACTTCGGAAAATTACTCCCAATAATCAAACTAAAATTAGCCCCCCCAACTGTCAATTCCTAGCTCCGCCACCGATGCATGCTGTTAAGGAAATTAACTGGATGAAAGTAAAGCCTTGCTTATCATTAAATAATCTAAAGTATGAATCTGAAGATTGACATGAAAATGAAACAAAATCAGGAACCGAGACTAGGCAGGGATAGAACTTATATAAATTGGAATTTCTTTCTCTTGATTATGCTTTAAAAATGCTCTCTACTGGCAAAACATAACGTCATCATTTTGATCAAAGCTTGTAAACAAAAATATTTAGCTTGAACAACCTAGGCAAAAATAAAGCATCAAACCAGATATCATCTTTAGCTTAAATTGCAATGGTTATATCTACCACCACTTTCAAAATCGATATAATCTTTTTAAAATTAAGGATACCTAAATTTTATCAGCAAGATGATGGAGATTGGAGAGATCATATTTGTTGTCGCTGCTACACCAGGCCGATGCTGGCTCCGTTCTCAAGAAAACCAATGACCAGTAGTGCCAAGTCATGCTTGCTCTCATGGTTGAATCCTCCTCTGATCTTCCTAGGTATTGCTCTAGCAAACCAATCCATATCCGCCCCTTCCGCTCATATAACTGAACACTCTAATTAACCCAAAAATAAAGCAATCGTTATCCTCAAAACAATGTCAAGATCCAGAAAGTTGAAATAATGCATTAGAAATTAGAAGGACATCTGCCAAATCAAACAGATTCCAATGAACAGAAAATGAAAAGAAATCATAACTCACCTTAATAGCAAATTCATCAAGTAGAAGTGGTATTACTAGGATGAAGAAAATAAAAAGAGTAGCCAAGGAGAAACACAATTAAATTGACTCTGCGGTTTTCCATGTTGTGTGTTTAGGGTAGAATGCAATGCAAACCATATAGCTAGTTCCCAATGACTTAAAAGCTCCAAATTTATTACTATTAGATAATAGTAATACACCTCATATAATCCCATTTAAACATGAAGATTAAACAAATCAGAATTCAACAAACTAAAATGAATCCTTGAGTTAGATAGTTCCATTTTAGCTTTCAAAAATTGCGATAACCATTCAACTTAAAATGAATACATTTCAAACTCGATGATCTTAGAGGGGTACCCATTAATAGCCTTTTCATCTTATCATGGTTTCAATTTAATCCAATTGAGCTCTTCTACTACTATGTGTTTAAATTATCTATAATCAAGACTGAAGTATCATTCATTAACATATATCGAGTTTAAGCTTTGAATACCAATAGATGGACATTTGAAATAAGCGGGAAACTTTGAACGTCATTAAAGCAAACATATTAAATATGATTTCTTTCCATTCTCAAAAGTAATACCAATAAACGAAAACAGGGAAAAAACAGATAGGAAAAGAGAAAAAGAATAAAAGCACCTACTTTGTGTTGTTTCCTCAAATTGGAGAAGTAATCAGCTCTATACCAAGACTAGGGGGTTGAGTTAATGGAACTAAATGAGGTATATTACCCATTATGTAACAATAATGTAAGACAAACACTCACTTCTAAGAGATCTTTCTTATGGCTTCGGCAAAGTTGGCATTTTTACCTCGACTGCTAGTGATTTCTCTTCAAATCACTTGTTAGTAATGCATTTGCATCAGCGGATTCTGAATTTGCAATTCAGAAATTTCTCCATACATCCCACGCACTTAGAAATCCTTTAAATTCAAAAATCAAACTTAAGTTCAAAATTTATTCATAGATAATGCAATGAAAGAAAATGGAAGTCAAAATTTGTATTATCAATGTTATCAAACAAAAGAAGACCACACAAATATGAGTTTTCGAGTATAATTTTCCAGTAATGACGAATCTGACTTTGGGGATCAAAGTGTATGGTAAATTTGTGCATAAAGAAAGCATCTCGAAGGCATCAAATCCGAACCGGGTAAGCTTCTTCATTTTCCTAAAGGAAACAATTATTGAGATGGGAACTGTCAAAAAGTAAGTCATAAACCAAGTAAAGGACTAATCATACATAAAACCGATTGTGGAAAAAGCCAACTTGGACCGAGAGTGTGACCCATAACACTTAAAGCAATAGAAAAGACACTTAAATCTTACACATTGTACACAATCATCTGTAAAAAAAATGGCATTGCAGATGAGCTATGTTTTGTGTTAGATATTATATTAGTGTCATATAGACAGACCATCGTCTATATTAGTGTCATATAGACAGACCATCGTCTATATGTGTGTCATATCGACAGACCATTGTCTATATGAGTGTCATATAGACAGAGGTTATATCATTGTCTATATTAGTGTCATATAGATTAGCTTAAGGGTGTTTTAGTAATTTTACCTTTATCAGTTCTATAAATACATGTATCTGCTATTATGTTCAATAAGAAAGTATTCTGGTTTTCTTCTTCTCTCTGTTTTTCTGTTATACAAGATGGTATCAGAGCTTCTAGGTTTGTTCATCTGATTTCTCTTTCTAAAACCTAATGGTGAAAAAGAAGCAAAGTTATCTCCGTGCTCTGCAATCGCAACAGATTGCCGGTCATAAAACTGAAGTTACGAGTTCATCGGAAGAAGATGATGTAGCAGAAAGATCTGTTCCTCCGCATCAGAATGTGATCGGAAGTCAGAATATGATCGGCGATCAAGGAGCAACTAGCAAACTTGAATCAGATGGAACACGCGATCATTCAGAGAAACAGATTCAACCTAAGAAGAAATCTCATGTTTCACAATACAAAGATTCAGAATCCTACGGACCGATCTCGGTAACAGATAACCCTAGCCTAATTCTTGTAAGTTCATTCTTAACTGGAAGTAACAATTACATTCCATGGAGTCATTCTATGATTCATGCCCTAAGAGCCAAACGCAAGTTGAATTTCATTTTACAAGACTCAAAGCCTATGATAGGAACCCCTGAGTATGAACGATAGGAAGAAATTGATAGTCTGGTATTTTCCTGGTTAATCAATTCAATCTCAAAAGAAATTGCGAATGTATTTCTTTATGCTGCATCTGCTAGATTATTATGGATTGAACTGCAACAGCGTTTTGGTGAACATAACGCTCTTCAACTTTTTCATCTGAAACAAGAGTTAAGCAAAATAACTCAAGGTAGTCAGTCTATTTCATCTTACTTCATGAAATTGAAGAGACGTTGGGATGAAATATCTGTTTTACAGCCTTTTCAGAACTGTAATTGTGGAGGTTCGCAAACTCTATTTCTGAATTCTTGTAAGACAGATCAAGTAATGCAGTTTCTCTCTGGACTAAATCCTGAATATGAATATGTTTGCCATCAAATTTTGCTTATGGATCCTATTCCTCACATTAATAGTGCTTATTCTATGGCTCAACGTGTTGAGCGCCAAAGAGGATATGTGGCGGATAGTCAAATTGATTTTGCCAATGTTGTGGCCACTTCTTCGGCTAAACCTGTTTTCAAAACAACCTCTAACAAAAGGAATAATTCTAAAGACAAAGAGAACAAGAGTGACAAATATTGTACTCATTGTAAACGATATAAGCATGTGAAAAGGAATGTTTTCTGTTACACGGCTTTCCGGACTGGTACAAAGGCAAAAAATCTAATACTTCTGCTACTAATCATGTTTCTGGTTCTAGTTCTGCTACTGCTGCTTTTGTGAATACAGAACTTGACTCACCACTCGATGATGTTAATGATGATGATGGAAATGAGGAATATTTCAGTGGCAACAAAGGCATGGAAAATGGTGTCATGAAGTTAGTGCAGAAGGAGTTACAACGCCTACTTAAAGGCAAGTCTGTCTCAGAGGCTAAGTCGGCTTTCACAGCCTTTGCAAGCAGTGGTATGTATGCCTTGTCTGTTACATCAGTTGCTAGCACAAATAGTTCTGTTTCTTCTGTGTGGATAATAGATTCTGGATCTTCTACACATATGTGCAATAATTTGCAAAGTTTTTCTTCCCAAGAACATTTGTCCAACTCTAGAAATATCTATTTACCTGATGGACAAGCACAGAAGGTGCTTATCACAGGCACAATTATGCTAAGCCAGGATATAATTTTATAAGAGGTTCTTTACGTGCCACAATTTGAGTTTAATCTGCTCTCAGTGGGACAGTTATTGGCTGATAGCAAGATTTTAATTCAATTTCTTGCTTCTCATTGCATTCTACAGGACCAGGTCTCTAGAAGAATTTTAGCTGTTGGTTCTTGCTATAACGGGCTTTATATGCTCAATCAAGCTTCTTTTCATCCTAGTGTTCTACAGAGTTATGTTGGTGCTGCTCACTTCATGTTAATCATGTGAAAGATTCTGATGTCCATAGCATTTGGCACCTCAGACTAGGTCATGTTTCTTATCAAACTTTAAATAAATTGTTTGGTTCTGTTGCTTCTAAAAATGTATCTGTTTGTGATGTTTGTCACACCTCCAAATAAACTCGAAAGGTCTTTTATTCTAGTTCTATTAAAAGTTCTAGTTGTTTTTCTCTTATTCATGTGGATTTGTGGGGTCCTTATAGAAATCCTGCAACTAATGGAGAAAGATATATGATGACAGTGGTTGATGATTTCTCCAGGGTTACTTGGATTTTCTTATTGCATTATAAATCGCAAGTTCCTCAATTACTTGATCAATTTTTCTGAATGGTTTCTGTTCAGTTTAATGCAAAGGTGCAACATGTCAGGACAGACAATGGTACTGAGTTCACTAACACATTAACTCAACAAGTTTTTCATTCTCATGGTATTATTCATGAGAAAACTTGTGTTTACACACCTCAACAAAACGGTGTAGTAGAACGGAAGCACAGACATCTCACTGAAATAGCCAGGGCTTTGCTGCATCAGGCTTGTTTATCTCCTAAGTATTGGGGAGAAGCTATGTTACATACAGCACAAATCATCAATGTTTTACCTACAAGGGTATTACATTGGAAGAGTCCTCTTTCCATTCTCACTAGTGAGGATCCTAAGTTGGATTCTTTCAAAGTCTTTGGCTGTCTATGCTACATTACAAACACCAAACCACATAAGACCAAGTTTGAGGTGCGAGCTTATAGAGCTATTTACATAGGATTAGCACAGGGACAAAAGGGATACAAGGTGTATAACTTGGATACACATAAATTTTGTGTCTCCCGGGATGTTGAATTTTACGAAACCATTTTCCCCTTTTCTTCCTCTTCTTCTACATCCACACCTGACACCTCTGTTTTACCACTTCCTATTTCTTCTAATCCCCCAGACCTTCCTATTTTACCTACAGAACCTTTATTTTCTACTTCCCCTTCTCCTTCTTCTATTCCTTCTACTTCTACATATGTAGACTTAGTTTCACCTCCTACTTTTATTTCATCTTCTTCTCCTTCTTCTTTTCCTGCTTCCCCTACTTCAGTTTCCAGATCTTCGATTGAACCAGCACATGTTCTTAGACAGTCTCATAGAACTAAGAAGCAACCTACTTGGATGACAGATTTTGTTGTTAATTCTGCCCACACTACTTCTGATCCTTCTTTTGGTTCTTCAGTTACCTCTTCTCCTCATTATCATGCCTTTTTAACTCAAATTTCTAAAGTAAAAGAACCTCAAACCTATTCTAAAGCTAAATCTGATCCTGCCTGGGTTAAAGCAATGGATGCTGAACTTTCAGCTCTTGAAACTAATGATACCTGGACTCTTACTACATTACCTCCAGGAAAGAATACCATTACTACTAGGTGGGTTTTTCGAGTTAAATATAACTCAGATGGTTCAGTGGAGAGGTTTAAGGCTCGTCTTGTAGCAAGAGGTTACAATCAAAAGCACGGGGTTGACTATACTGAAAGCTTCTCTCCTGTCACTAAAGTAGTCATGGTAAGGTTATTTCTTGCCATTCCTGCTGCAAAAGGATGGATTATTCATCAAATTGACATAAACAACGCTTATTTTCATGGTTATGTTGATGAGGACATTTATTTAGAACCACCAGCGGGTTATACAAAAGCAGAAAAAGGGCAGGTATGTAAACTAAACAAGTCATTGTATGGGTTAAAACAAGCAGGTAGGCAATGGTACAAGGAATTCACCAGCAAATTGCTTGATTTGGGTTTTGTAAAATCCTATCATGATTATTGTCTCTTTACTAAGACAACTAAGGAGGATTTTCTTGTGATAGTCATTTATGTTGATGATGCTTTGATTACTGGCTCTTCAGAAAGATTAATCTCTGAAGTCAAGATTGCATTAGATAAGGCCTTTACAATTAAAGATCTTGGCCAAGCTAGGTACTTCATAGGTGTGGAATTGGCAAGATCACCAGATGGCTTATTTCTATCCCAACAAAAATACATTTCTGAGATGATAGCTGATGCGGGTCTTACTGATGCACATGCTGTTAATAGTCCAATGCCCAGTGGTGTTAAACTTGATGATCCGTCCAAAATTTGTGCATATCTAGAGAGATACCGAAGAATTATAGGAAGACTTCTATATCTTGGCTTTACAAGACCCGATATCTCCTTCATAACTCAACAACTAAGTCAGTTTATGATGAATCCTACAAATGTTCATATGCAAGTAGCAATTCATGTCTTAAAGTACTTGAAAGGTACTTCGCATTTGGGGTTATTCTATCCTAAAGACAATGATTTTCAACTGACTAGTTTCTGTGATTCAGACTGGGGACGTTGTAAAGTGACAAGAAAGTCAGTTACAGGGTATTGTATTCTATTAGGGAAATCTTTGATTTCCTGGAAATCAAAGAAGCAAACATCGGTGAGCCGTTCATCTGCTGAAGCTGAGTACGGGGCTATGGCAACAACAGTTTGTGAACTAAAATGGCTGAGTTACTTATTGAAGGAATTTCAAATTTCAGTTTCTTTGCCTATACCCATGCACTGTGATAATCAATCAGCCATATACATTGCTGCCAATCCGGTTTTTCACGAGCAAACTAAGCACATTGATATTGATTGTCATGTGGTCAGGGAGCAATATGTTTCTGGATTCATAGATACACCTTATATCAGTACCAAGTTCCAACTTGCAGACTTTCTCACCAAATGTCTACCTAGTTCAAATGTGACTTCTGTTCTATTCAAGCTTGGAATGCGTTCTACATCTTCACAAGCTTGAGGGAGGAGTGTTAGATATTATATTAGTGTCATATAGACAGACCATCGTCTATATTAGTGTCATATAGACAGACCATCATCTATATGTGTGTCATATCGACAGACCATTGTCTATATGAGTGTCATATAGACAGAGGTTATATCAGTGTCTATATTAATGTCATATAGATTAACTTAAGGGTGTTTTAGTAATTTTACCTTTATCAGTTCTATAAATACATGTATCTGCTATTATGTTCAATAAGAAAGTATTCTGGTTTTCTTCTTCTCTCTGTTTTTCTGTTATACAAGATTTTGTTAGACCTAAATAGAAAGGATCAAACCCTTCACAGCTACAAAATCTCTCTGGGAATCCAATTGAGCGCCTCTGTAATATGCATGTCATAGTAAGGATGGAAAAGATCGTTGTACTGCAATCCTAAACACAAATATAAAGATCGATCACATATAGATTTCACTCCACAAACTTGAAATCAGGAGGAAAATTAGGGTTTCAGAAATGCTAACCATATCTGCCGAGACGATTGGATATAGCTTATGTGCATTTTCACGAGCCCGTTATTTTTTGGATCGGATCGATGAATGATTGCAAAAGGAATGCCATTGTACTGCGATTCGGCCTCTTCCTCTATGAGCTTCGGAAATTGTAGCTGGCTTTATGTATTTCAATTTCATTGGAATTAAAGAACCATTATGCTGGAAGAGATGGAATAGCCAACAAATTGTTTCCGACAAAATAGACAACAGATTGTTCAATTTGAATTGAAAAAACCATCCATAATATTATTTGATGATTTAAAAAATGTTCCAAAAATCTAAGAAATTGAGACTTAAGCAAAAGCTATATTATTTTCACACATCGGCTATAGAATTCTCTAGAATGCTGCCATGTGTTACTTTTATTCCATGCTACTGCGTTCTCCACAGATGGAGTATTTTTCAAATCAACAACCACATCTTCACATTCTTTTTTTTTGGTAATCGAAGGAGGGTTTAAAGCCCGAGAAACAAAAACACCAACAAAGATTAACCTATTCTAAGCGAGTGTCGACCTAGCCGATCCTCTCGAAGAATAGCCTGGAGGCCTACAGGAGACACATCACACTCATGATGACCCATCGGAAACGATCCTGCGAAATTTGCCATCCAGTCAGCAGCCTGATTCCCTTCTCGAAGCGAATGCTCCAATCTCAGCTCCCAATCCCTATTTTTGTAATCCTGACACTGTACAAGAAGCCAAGCAAGTGGGTGGTGTCGGCCCGTTTCTTCTTTCATCATTGCCAAAACTGTAAGAGAGTCCAGTTCCATATGCACCTTCCTATACCCTTTTTCCCAAGCTAGTTTCAAACCAAAGAACAGACCCCATAGCTCGGCTGAAACTGTCGTACACACCCCAAGATGTACCAAGAAGCCCCCTTTCCAATAACCATGCTCATCTCTAATTAAGCCCCCTGCGGAGGCTAAGCCTGGATTACCTTTGCTAGCACCGTCAGTGTTAACTTTAATCCATGATGTATCCGGTGGAATCCAACGAATCCAAGCAACTGTCCGTTTGACGGTTTCACCTGCTCCGATCCTTTTCTGTGCTTGTACCACTTCTCTGGTTCGAGCAATCACGAAGTCTGCCTTATCTCTTACCCCTTCCTCTTCGCCAAACACTCGCCGACTCCTCCATTTCCAAAGCCACCATAAGCACATTGCAAACAGCAGTGGCCAAGGGGCTCCGCACAGTTCCTCATTGCTTGTAAGATTCGTCCAGAGCCATTCTTTGCATGTTAAGCCTGTAAACCCAGCTTGACGGGATCGCGGTATTAAGTTCTTCCACACTTTCGCTGCTTGTGGGCAATCACGCAAGACATGAATCTGGTTTTCCGGCCTATTGCAATCAAAACAAAGACCACAATCTGTGAGATGTCTGGCTTCCCTATTTGCATTACACATCAATCCATTATGAATGACAATCCATAGAAAGCAATGCACTCGTTCAGTGGTTCCCAGGCCCCATATCACCCCCCAAATATCCGTCGAGTAGCATTCCGCCGCTTCTACCATCACGGGTCCTTCTTTAATTTTCTGGTCTCTTATCAGCGCGAAACCCGTAGCAGTTGTGTACATTCCTGTTCGTGATAGCCGCCAGCACCAGTCATCTTCATTAATCGCTTCAGGGAGCAGTACAACTGAGGCAATGTCCGTCAATGCCTCCTCGGGAAGCCAAGATTTCAACGAATACCAGTCCCAGGAAGAATTCCGCCAGTAGTCCCTCACGGTGTGCTGCGACCAGCTACCAGGTATGGCGGCTATTGCTTTATCCTTTAATTTGCATTCCCTGCACCAAATATCCTCCCAAAAACGAGTTGTTCGCCCATTCTGAACTGCCCTACCAATTCCTCCTGACAGCAGGCCCGCACCATGGACAATGCTCCTCCAAGTTATTGATTGAGAATTCTTAGCTTTAAAGATTTCCATGCCCGATCGATTAGCACTGTATTTTGCTGTTAGAATTCTGACCCATAGGGCCTCAGGTTCAATTAACATTCGCCAAGCAAGCTTGGCAACCATAGCCATGTTAGCCTCTTTTGTGCTTCTGATTCCTAAGCCTCCTCTTTGCTTAGGCAGACAAACCTTGTTCCATCCAACTAGGTGAAGTTTCCTTTGCGTCGAAGACGACCCCCAAAGGAAGTCTCTGTTGCACCTGTCCAACTTACGGCAAATTCCAGTAGGAAGTAGTACTGTTTGCATCGAGTATGTGGGGATGGAAGAGGTAACTGCCTTAATCAGCGTAATTCTGCCTGCTAAGGAGAGACATTTTGCTTTCCAACCCGCCATTCTTACCATGACTTTGTTTACAATGTGTCTTTACGTTTCCTTATTTACCCTAGCATCCAAGAGGGGCATGCCTAGATAAATTCCCAAGTTCTCTGTCTTTTCAAACCCTAAAACAACGCAGACGGCCCTTTGAGATGGTAAGGAAACATTAGATGAAAAGAAAACCCTGGATTTGGGAAGACTTATTTTCTGGCCTGAGCAATCACAGAAGAAGTTAATCACATTTTTCACAATAGCAGCCTGCGTGGGGAAGGCTTCCGCAAAAAGCACAATGTCATCTGCAAAGAACATGTGCGACAATGAAGGACCCCTCCTGGATAATTTCACAGGCATCCAGTTTTTACAGACTACGTCATCCTCAATTAAATGGCTTAGCCTCTCAAGACATAAGACAAAGAGATACGGGGAGAGAGGATCTCCCTGTCTAAGACCCTGGGTTGGTTGAAATTTCGAGAGACACTCCCCGTTCCAGAGAACCTGCATCGAAGAGGCTGCCACACAGTTCATAATGAGCTTAATCCAATGATCCCCCAGGCCTAACACTTCCAGAGTTTCACGAAGGAAGCCCCAGCTGATGCAGTCATAAGCTTTTTCAAGATCTAATTTTAGGATCATGCTTCCTTTGCGCCCTTTTTTATATTTCAACGTGTGTATTGCTTCTTGAACCATAATAACATTATCTGAGATGTTCCTTCCTGGGATAAAACTGCTCTACGTTGGGCTTACTAGCTTCCTCATAAGTGGTTTTAACCGGTTCACTATACATTTTGTAACGGCCTTGTAGAGGACATTACATAAGCTGATAGGCCGAAATTGTGTTATATACTCAGGATGTGCAACCTTTGGTATTACAGTGATGAGCGTTTCACTGAGCACTGAGTCAATTATCCCTGTATTCAAGGCTTGTAAAACATAATCACAAGTCTGGTCCCCTACACTGATCCACAATTTCTGATAAAATATTGCCTGATAGCCGTCTGGCCCCAGTGCTTTAAGGGGAGCCATCTCAAAAATTGCCTTTCTAACCTCTCCTGCTTCAAAAGCTCTATTTAGCTTTGCCATGTCGCTATTGGTTATTGCTGGGAAGCCCACCATTGTGTATAAAGGTGCTCTCTGGCTCATAGGTTCAGAATATATACCCTAGAAATATTCTGTTACGAGAGCTTTCACCATAGTCGACTGCCAAATCCAGCTTCCATTAGTATCCCGCAACCCCTCTATTTTATTCTTCCGTCTTCGTATCATTGTGGAAAGATGGAAGAAGGATGTGTTTCGATTGTTGAAACACCTTTCCACAAGATTTTGATTTGACAAAATTAATTAAGTGAAAGTAAATATTCTACAACACACTAAGTTTAAATGCTTTGGCTTATTGTTACTAATGTGTTTGTTCAATGTTGAGTTTATAATTTATCATAAGACATAAAGATCATAAGGCTCAAGCCCTATATGGAAGTCAAGGCCCAAGTCAAATAAACCCCAAGATCACTCAGCCCGCTTGTCCTCAAAACGTTGCCGTTGAAGTAATGAAACGCATGCTGAGTAAAGAAGGATCGAGAAGATCCACGTAGACAACTTCGGCATGAAGCTGCTGAGCTGTCTCGACAAAACGTACAAGACAGCTGATGACCATAAGACAGCTTCCAGACAAAGTATTTCCTCTTTAAGTAAAAACCAGAAGACACAGCAAGCTGTCTGGTTGACCTTACCCAAAATGGAGGAACATACTGTCACACTGACCGAAGAACAGAAGACGCTGGAATCTGATTGGCTAAAGAGAACTGCTGGCAGACTCAGTGAAAACGACTTATAGCCGTTTGCCTCCAACGGTTATTTTGAAATTCGAAATAACCAGAAGCTCCCACAGCTCTCTATAAATAGAGCATTCAGAATCCACATTCAACAGAGAACTTTGAGCAAAAAGCCGTTACGCTGACCTAACGTATACAAAAGTTCTCCATCAAAAGCAAAGCAAATTCTTACACTACAAAGTCTATTCATTTGTGTAAAAGTCTAGAGTGGTTGTTTTTCAATCATCTAAGGCGTTCTAGCAATTGTTGTTTAGGACAAAATCTTTATCATTTCTAGAAGTAGAAAGGAGAAGCTGAGTACTCGGTTTTAGTACTTGGTGAATTAGAATAGAAGTGAGTAGAGGTATAGAGGAAGGTACTCTTGTTATACTCAGCTTTTGATTTTGTAAAAGGTTTGAGGCTCTACCTTTAAAGAGCTCAGTAGAGGATTTGAAATCTCGGAAGTGTTCCGGGGACAGGACGTAGGCTTAGAAGAATCCGAACCTGGATAAATCTGCTGAGTGAAGTTTTCTTAAACCTTAACTCCTTATTTATATTGCTTGCTTAAAACAAACTAAAACTGACCAAGTAAAAGAGGTCAAGCTGAGTTGTGCGCTACCAACGAGCAGGTTCAGGAATAGACTCCAAGTGCTATTTCCTGACCTAAGCAACGAAGCTGTCCTAGTCACTAGTTGACTAAGCCAGTGTCTTGCTGAGTGTTAAGTGCCGCTGTTATATAAACTTTTCTTAAAGAAAAGAAATCTGCCTAAATTATTTTAAAAAGGAAAAATAGTTCCTAACCCCCCATTGGAACTATATTTGCAACCTTACAAGGGACCAACAAGTGGTATCAGAGCCTAAAAGCTCATTACTAAAGGTCTAACAACCTTGAGTTGATCCATACTATGGGCGAAAACAGCACTCGGTTTCTCCCTGGAAACCAGACAACTCAGATATTACCTGAGGGGCTGTCCATTACCAAGCCTCCCCTATTCTTCGGGTCAAACTATACCTTTTGGAAGAATAGGATGAAAAACTTCATTCAAGCTACAAACATGAGTGCCTGGATATCTATAGTCCAAGGCCCATTTGTACCTGTGAAAGTTATGGATGGCCAGTCAGTTGTTAAAGCTGAGGTTGAATGGACAGAGGATGATCTCAAGAAGCTCCAAAACCATGCTTCGGCTATCAATATGCTTCACTATACGCTGGATGCTGCAGAATACAACAAAATATCAGGTTGTGAATCCGCACAGGAGATCTGGAGAAAGCTGGAGGTGACCTACGAAGGAACCAACAAGGTGAAGAAGTTCAAGGTCAACCAGCAAATGAGATTATATGAGCTGTTCGAAATGAACAATGATGAAGGGATCTCTGAGATGAATGCAAGATTCACCAACATCATAAATGAGCTCAAAAGACTTGGAAAAATCTTCACGGAGGAAGAACAAGTCAAGAAGATACTCAGAAGTCTTCCTAAGGACTGGCAAGCCAAGAAGACAGCCGTTGAAGAAGCTCAGGATTTAACCACCTATAAATATGATGAACTCATCGGCTCACTGCTGACCCATGAGATATCCATGAAGAATTTTGAGGTGAAAGAAAAATCCGAAGACAAGAAACAAAAATCACTTGTCATGAGAGCTGACTCAACCGATGATGGCTCAACTGACGATGAGGAGATGGCGATGTTCACGAGGAAAATGAAGAGGCTGTTCAAAAGGAATGACAAATACTCCAAAAAGCCTTATAGAAAATTTGACAAATATAAGGCTGACTCAAGTGACAGCAAATTCAAGAAGGACAACTCGAAGCCCATTACATGTTTTGAGTGCCATCAAACCGGACACATCAAGTCAAGCTGCCCAACTCTGAGGAAAGACAAAAAGAAGGCAATGGTGGCAACATGGAGTGACAGTGATGATTCTTCATCAACTGAAGCCGAGGCCACTGAGTCAGTGAAGATATGCTTCATGGCTGACGAACTTGCTGAGCCATGCATTTCTGAGCATGCTGACCAATTTGATAAGTCAAACAATGAAGAGCAATCTAATGAGGTAAGCCTGAGATGTGCCGAGAAGTCAAAAATATGGTATATTGACAGCGCATGCTCAAGGCATATGACGGGTGATGAAACTCAATTCATCACGATCGAACGTAAACGAGGAGGAAGCGTAAGTTTTGGAGACAACAAAAAGGGTAAAATAGTAGGATCAGGCACCGTTGGAGGTAATCCCACTATTGAATCTGTCTCCCTAGTCAGCGGACTCAAATATAACTTACTCAGCGTAGCTCAGCTATGTGATAATGGAAGAAAATTTATATTTGACGATACTGGATGTAAAATATATGAGGGAAAATCAAATGAGTTAATCTTAACTGCCCCTCGGATAGACAATGTCTTTATGCTAAACCTCGAAAAGAAGTTTTCAAAAACTGTATGCTTAGTCACAAAGGAAGAAAATTCCTGGCTATGGCACAGGAGACTTGGTCATGTAAGCATGGACCTCCTGGCCAAATTAGCAAGAAAGCAATTGGTTGAGGGACTGCCTGAACTTAAATGTCAAAAAGATCAATTATGCCATGCCTGCCAAGCTGGAAAACAAACCAAGCAATCTTTTCAAAGTAAAAACATTGTCTCAACTAAGCGTCCGTTAGAAATGCTACACTTGGATCTCTTTGGTCCAGTCCAGCCGCTGAGTCTGGGTGGAAGAAGGTTTTCCTTGGTTATTGTAGATGATTTCTCTCGGTACACATGGGTTATCCTGCTGACCAGTAAGGATGAGACCTTTGAGACATTTTCAAACTTGGTTAAAAAAATTGAAAATGAGAAAGAACTAAATTAGCTCATATCCGTAGTGATAATGGTGGAGAATTCAAGAACCAAAAGTTTGTTGAATTCTGTGAAGCCAGCGGCATTGACCACAATTTCTCTGCTCCTAGAACGCCTCAGCAAAATGGGGTTGTTGAAAGGAAGAACAGAACTCTGGTTGAGATTGCCAGGACAATGCTGGATGAGCATAGGCTTCCAAAGTATTTTTGGGGAGAAGCTGTCAACACAGCATGCTATATTCTGAATAGGGCTTTAGTTAGACCTATACTTAAGAAAACCCCATATGAACTTTGGAAAGGACGAAAGCCCAACATCGGATACTTTCGTGCCTTTGGCTGTAGGTGTTTTATTTTAAATACCAAAGATAGTTTAGCCAAATTTGATTCAAAAGCTGATGAGGCTATCTTTCTAGGCTACTCAATAAACAGCAAAGCATACAGAGTTTTTAATAAGAGAACTCAAGTATTAGAAGAATCTATACATGTGCAATTCGATGAAACTAACCCTACAGGAAGATACCAGCCGCTGACAGAAGATGAACCAAACTCAGCACCTGCTGATCGAGAACCAGCTACTGAGTCCTTCATAAAACGGCTAACTAAGAGTAAGAGTGAACCTAAAATTACTTTCACTAACCCATCTACTTCTGCAGAGAATGTTGAAACACAGATAGAACAAGACACAAGTCTACCAAAGGAGATAAGAGTCCCAAGAGGGCATTCAGAAAATGCAATTCTTGACTCAGCTGGAAATACGCTGATGACAAGAAATCAACTAAGGAAGTATCTCGGCAATGTAGCTTTTGTCTCAGTACTTGAGCCGAAGAACTTTACCGAAGCTGAGGATGACGAATTCTGGATGAATGCCATGCAAGAGGAACTCAATCAGTTCAGGAGGAATAATGTATGGGAGCTAGTGCCACATCCTAGGAGCCAAAAGACCATTGGAACGAGATGGGTCTTCAGGAACAAGCTAGATGAGCAAGGAAACGTAGTCAGAAACAAGGCAAGACTTGTAGATCAGGGCTACAGTCAGCAAGAAGGTATAGACTACGGTGAGACCTTTGCCCCAATGGCAAGGCTAGAAGCTATTAGGATTTTATGTGCATATGCATCTCACATGAACTTCAAACTGTTTCAAATGGATGTTAAAAGCGCCTTTCTTAATGGAGTAATAGACGAGGAGGTCTATGTAAATCAGCCTCCAGGGTTTGAGGATTCTAAGTTCCCAAACCACGTTTACAAGCTATGGGTAAACACAAGCAGTTCTCGAGTGTCCATATCGACCACATCCCGTGCAAGCTATATGTAATCCTTCATACTCAATCCGATAGCTACAGCCATTAACCTCAAATTCAGCCACTAGCGGTTTTGAGAGGTCAATCTCCACACAGACACGAGCAAAACATCCCCTGGTCGCTTGAATTGTATTCTTATCGACTTTGACAGCTTTGCCAAAGGAGTTTGCTACCGCCATCACAAAATCAGCATTGTAAAGTTGGACAGGTAAATCCGGAAAACGAGCCCATACCATTGTGGAGGCTATTGTAGCTGTGTCTGCTCTAAATTCTGGTGTCCACGTCCTGACTGATAGATAGTGCCCCTGTACTATCCATGGACCCTCTCTGATTACTCTTTCCCTATCATTCTGATCTTTAAATTGAACCAGATGAAAACCATACCCTATGTCCATTATGTCGACTTCCCCCTTCGGTTTCCAGAGCTCCATAGCTCTCTTTTGTAGTGCGATGTACCCCAGGTTCCTTCCAAGGACCTTGATGATAAGTGCATCTTTTCACGGAGCGGCCCATTCATCCAGCGCTGCCTCAGTGATGGTGAAACTGGGTTTGAGCGGATTATCCAGGGATACAGCAACTGTACCTTCTGCTATTAGGTCTTTATAAACATGATCCAGTTCTGTCGTGCTTTTGCCGATTAATGAATCCCGATAAGTAGTGGCTCCTTCAGCCTCCATTGCACTAGCTCCATCATTGATATCTGGTGGCTTGTCTGAGAAAACAACCATTGAAATTGTAGTCGCAGTAGCAGCAGCGGCGTTTGGCAGCAGCGGCAGCGGAATTAACAAAAACAAGTGATTGATACCCTCCACATCTTCACATTCTGATAACTTAATTCTTCCCAACAAATCATCCAAATTTGTCGCCATAAAAAAACACAGAGAATAAACAATAAAACACACAAAAAGGTAAATAATCAAGACTAAAAAAGCATAAAATCCTCACAAATCAACCCAGAAAGAGAGAGAGAGAGAGGAGAGAAGACCATGAAGGCAGTTTTTTCTACATTGTTGGATTCAGAGAACTGCATACCCATATAGATAAAAGTTAGCGTAAGTAGTAGTTTATTTTTATTTTTCGTTTATAAAATTAAAAATTTAAAAGAGATTATTTGCTTTCAATAGTCTCTTCTTTTTGGAGGATAAAAATATATGGTAGTCTAAAAAAACTTTGTTCTTTCACGTTTTGTAATTTTTTTTTTTTAAATGGGGATTGAATTTTTCATTTACAATCAGGGATAACTGGAGTTTTCTCTTTACTAAAAAACAAAGACCTTAAAATTAAGATGAACATTGACGATAAGGAAGGAGAAAATGAACGTTTAGAAAGGGAAAACTCTTAAAATGACAATTTATTGGATAATAAAAAAATTTGTCCTCATAGTAAATGTGGTAGTAAACAACTTTAATTCTTGGAATTTACCATTTTGAGGTCGTTAATATTTATTTTTATAGTGTCAAACTAACGATTCTCATTTTTAGGAAAATGAAAATCTCTATGCCCATCTAGGACAAAAATAAATTTACACCTACCAATTTGACAAAATGTGAAAGCACAAATATTATCCAAAAATATATGTTTCCAAAATCTATTGTCTGCTTTAATAGTTAAAAACTAAATTAAATGCCGCTTAAACAAAAACAAGATTATTTATTATCTTGCATAATTTGTTTATAATCTAAAATTGCTTCATTAGTCATTAAGATAAATTGTCCTCTATCAAAAAAAAGATAACATTATCCTTTCGTGACATGTACATCCATATACAAAACAAACATATTTATACACTACAGCAATGTCAGTTGGATCAACTTTCATTATTATATATACCTAAGGAGCTAGAATATATTGTTCCAGGGTTACTTTTTCCAAATTGTATGGAAAACATCTAGTAAGAGAAACATATCAATGCATGTCAGGGGTGGAGCCAGTCTAGAGCCCGGGGGGCTGAAGCACCCCGGCTCCACCCTTATGTACCGTTAGTTTAATCTCGTGTAGCACCCCCGAAATATTCGTATATATTTAATCTATGTAGTACTATTTTATTAGTTTAAAGTGGTCAAGTTGGTTAAAAGTCTTGTTTTAAAGTGACAGGTCATGGGTTCAACACAACACTAAGCTCATCTATAAAAGAATCAACTTCTAACTTTTGAGGCTCAATTAACTTAATTTCTAAATTAAGTTTTATAAAAAATATAAAAAAATTTATAGCTAAAAATAAAATAAAAATGTGTGAAAATATTATAATTTTTAGTCAACATACCAAAACGATAAAGTTTCAGTTTGTTGGAAGCTTAAAAAAATTTCCCAGCCCTAACAGGCCGTACTTCGGAAAATTACTCCCAATAATCAGACTAAAATTAGCCCCCCCAACTGTCAATTCCTGGCTCCGCCACCGATGCATGCTGTTAAGGAAATTAACTGAATGAAAGTAAAACCTTGCTTATCATTAAATAATCTAAAGTATGAATCTGAAGATTGACATGAAAATGAAACAAAAATCATGAACCGAGGCTAGGTAGGGATAGAACTTATATAAATTGGAATTTCTTTCTCTTGATTATGCTTTAAAAATCCTCTCTACTGGCAAAACATAACGTCATCATTTTGATCAAAGCTTGTAAACAAAAATATTTAGCTTGAACAACCTAAGCACAAATAAAGCATCAAACCAGATATGATCTTTAGCTTAAATTGCAATGGTTATATCTACCACCACTTTCAAAATCGATATAATCTTTTTAAAATTAAGGATACCTAAATTTTATCAGCAAGATGATGGAGATTGGACAGATCATATTTGTTGTAGCTGCTACACCAGGCCGATGCTGGCTCCGTTCTCAAGAAAGCCAATGACCAGTAGTGCCAAGTCATGCTTGCTCTCATGGTTGAATCCTCCTCTGATCTTCCTAGCCATTGCTCTAGCAAACCAATCCATATCCACCCTTTCCGCTTATATAACTGAACAGTCTAATTAACCCAAAAATAAAGCAACCGTTATCCTCAAAACAATGTCAAGATTAAACAAATCAGAATTCAACAAACTAAAATGAATCCTTGAGTTAGATAGTTCCATTTTCCCTTTCAAAAATTGTAATAACCATTCAACTTAAAATGAATACATTTCAAACTCGGTGATCTTAGAGGGGTACCCATTAATAGCCTTTTCATCTTATCATGGTTTCAATTTAATCCAATTGAGCTCTTCTATACTATGTGTTTAAATTATCTATAATCAAGACTGAAGTATCATTCATTAACATATATCGAGTTTAAGCTTTGAATACCAATAGGTGGACATTTGAAATAAGCAGGAAACCTTGAACGTCATGAAAGCAAACATATTAAATATGATTTCTTTCCATTCTCAAAAGTAATACCAATAAACGAAATCATGGAAAAAATAGATAGGAAAAGAGAAAAAGAATAAAAGCACCTACTTTGTGTTGTTTCTTCAAATTGGAGAAGTAATCAGCTCTATACCAAGACTGGGGGGTTGAGTTAATGCTAAATGAGGTATATTACCCATTATGTAACAATAATGTAAGACAAACACTCACTTCTAAGAGATCTTTCCTATGGCTTCGGCAAAGTTGGCATTTTTACCTCGACTGCTAGTGATTTCTCTTCAAATCACTTGTTAGTAATGCATTTGCATTAGCGGATTCTGAATTTGCAATTCAGAAATTTCTTCATATATCCCACGCACTTAGAAATCCTTTAAATTCAAAAATCAAACTTAAGTGCAAAATTTATTTATAGATAATGCAATGAAAGAAAATGGAAGTCAAAATTTGTATTATCAATGTTATCAAACAAAAGAAGACCACACAAATATGAGTTTTTGAGTATAATTTTCCAGTAATGACGAATCTGACTTTGGGGATCAAAGTGTATGGTAAATATGTGCATAAAGAAAGCATCTCGAAGGCATCAAATCCGAACCAGGTAAGCTTCTTCATTTTCCTAAAGGAAACAATTATTGAGATGGGAACTATCAAAAAGTAAGTCATAAACCAAGTAAAGGACGAATCATACATAAAACCGATTGTGGAAAAAGCCAACTTGGACCGAGAGTGTGACCTATAACACGATAAAGCAATAGAAAAGACACTTAAATCTTACACATTGTAAACAATCATCTGTAAAAAAAATGGCATTGCAGATGAGCTATGTTTTGTTAGACTTAAATAGAAAGGATCAAACCCTTCACAGCTACAAAATCTCTCTGGGAATCCAATTGAGCGCCTCAGTGAGGTTTTAGTTCGATGATGTTTCAGTTGAGTGATGTTTCGGTTCAGTGATATTCTAGTTATTAATATTTCATTTTAGTGATATTTCAGTTCAGTAATGTTTCAGTTTAGTAATATTTCAGTCTAGTGGTGTCTCAGTTCAGTGGCGATTCAGTTCAGTAATGTTTCAGTTCAGTAATATTTAAGTTAAGTGATGTTTTAATTTAGTAATGTGTTAGTTTAGTAATATTCCAGTTCAGTAATGTTTCAGTTGAGTGATATTTCAGTTTAGTAATGTTTCAGTCGAGTGATGTTTTAGTTCAGTAATGTTTTAGTTTAGTAGCATTTCAGTTCATTAATGAGTTTAGTAATATTTCAGCTCAGTGATGTTTCAGTTTAGTAATATTTGAGTTCAATAATGTTTCAGTTAAGTGATGTTTCAGTTTAGTGATGTTTCAGTTCAGTGATGTTTTAGTTAAGTGATGTTTCAGTTCAGTGATGTTTAACTTCAGTGATATTTTGGTTCAGTGACGTTTAAGTTCAGTGATGTTTCAGTTCAATGATGTTTTGATTCAGTGATATTCAATTTAGTAATATTTTAGTTCAGTGATGTTTTAGTTCATTAATGTTTTAGTTTAGTAATATTCCAGTTCAATGATGTTTCAGTTCAGTAATGTTCAGTTCATTAATGTTTCAGTTGAATGATGTTTCAGTTTAATAATGTTTCAATTCAGTAATGTTTCATTTAAGTGATGTTTGAGTTCAGTTATGTTTGAGTTCGGTAATATTCTAGTTCAGTAATATTTGAGTTTAGTAATATTTGAGTTTAGTAATCTTTTAGTTCAGTAATGTTTCAGTTCAGTGATGTTTCAGTTCAGTAATATTTTCGTTTAGTAATGTTTAAGTTCAGTAATATTTTAATTTAATAATGTTTCAATTATGTGATGTTTTAGTTTAGTAATGTTTCAGGTTAGTAATGTTTCAATTCAGTAATGTTTCAGTTAAGTGATGTTTGAGTTCAGTTATGTTTGAGTTCAGTACTGTTTTAATTCAGTGGTATTTTAGTTCAGTAATGTTTCAGTTCAGTAATCTTTTAGTTGAGTGATATTTCAGTTTAGTGATGTTTTAGTTCAATGATATTTCAGTTTAGTAACGTTTCAATTTAGTGATGTTTTAGTTCAGTAATGTTTCTGGTTAGTAATGTTTCGGTTCATTAATGTTTCAGTTGAGTGTTGTTTGAGTTCAGTTATGTTGAAGTCAGTAATATTTCAGCTCAGTAATATTTGAGTTTAGTAATGTTTCAGTTCAGTGATGTTTCAGTTTAGTAATATTCCAATTCAGTGATGTTTTAGTTTAGTAATATTTCAGTTTAGTAATATTTCAATTCAGTGATGTTTTAGTTCAGTAATGTTTCTGGTTAGTAATGTTTCGGTTCAGTAATGTTTCAGTTGAGTGTTGTTTGAGTTCAGTTATGTTGAAGTCAGTAATATTTTAGTTCAGTAATATTTGAGTTTAGTAATGTTTCAGTTCAGTAATGTTTCAGTTCAGTGATGTTTCAGTTTAGTAATATTCCAGTTCAGTGATGTTTCAGTTCAATGCTGTTTCAATTCAGTCATGTTTCAGTTCAGTGATGTTTCACTTTAGTAATATTCCAGTTCAGTGATGTTTTAGTTTAGTAATATTTCAGTATAGTAATGTTTCAGTTTAGTGGTGTTTCAATTTAGTAATGTTTCAGTTCAATGATGTTTCGATTAAATGATATTCAGTTTAGTAATATTTTACTTTAGTGATGCTTTAGTTTATTAATATTTTAGTTTAGTAATATTTCTGTTTAGTAATGTTCAGTTCAGTGATGTTTCAGTTCATTAATGTTTCAATTGAATGATGTTTCAGTTTAGTAATGTTGCAGTTTAGTAATGTTTCAATTTAGTAATGTTTCAGTTGAGTGATGTTCGAGTTCAGTTATGTTTGAGTTCAGTAATATTTCAGTTCAGTAATACTTGAGTTTAGTAATGTTTCAGTTTAATAATCTTTTAGTTTAGTAATGTTTCAATTCAATGATGATTCAGTTAAGTAATATTTTAGTTCATAAATGTTTCAGTTAAGTGATGGTTCGGTTCAGTGATGTTCTATTTAGTAATATTTCATTTTAGTGACATTTCAGTTCAGTAATGTTTCAGTTTAGTAATATTTCAGTTTAGTGGTGTCTCAGTTCAGTACTGTTTCAGTTTAGTAACATTTCACTTCAGTAATGAGTTCAGTAATGTTCCAGCTCAGTGATGTTTCAATTTAGTAATATTTGAGTTCAGTCATATTTCAGTTCAGTAATGCTTCAATTCAGTGATGTTTTAGTTCAATAATATTTCAGTTTAGTAATATTTTAGTTCAGTAATGTTTAAGTTGAGTGATATTTCAGTTCAGTGATGTTTTAGCTCAGTAATATTTCAGTTTAGTGATGTTTTAGTTCAGTAATTTTTCAGGTTAGTAATGTTTCAGTTCAGTAATGTTTCAGTTGAGTGCTGTTTGAGTTCAGTTATGTTTGAAGTCAGTAATATTTCAATTCAATAATTTTTTAGTTTAGTTATGTTTCAGTTTAGTAATCTTTAAGTTCAGTAATGTTTCAGTTCAGTGATGTTTTAGTTCAGTAGTATTTCAGTTCAGTGATGTTTCAGTTTAATAATATTTCAGTTTAGTGATGTTTTAGTTCAGTAATATTTCAGTTTAGTAATATTTCAGTTCAGTGATGTTTCAGTTTAGTAATGTTTCAATTTAGTAATCTTTTAGTTCATTAATGTTTCAATTCAGTGATGTTTCAGTTCCGTAATATTTCAGTTCAGTAATGTTTTAGTTAAGTAATGTTTAAGTTAGTGATGTTTCAATTCAGTAACATTTTAGTTCAGTGATGTTTTAGTTCATTAATATTTTAGTTCAGTAATGTTTCAGTTCAGTAATATTTCAGTTTAGTAATGTTTCAATTCGGCAATGTTTCAGTTCAATGATGTTTCATTTCAGTAATGTTTCAGTTGAGTAAGGTTTCAGTTTAGTAGTATTTTAGTTAAGTGATGTTTAAGTTTAGTGATGTTTTAGTTTAGTGATGTTTTGTTTCAGTGATATTCAGTTTAGTAATATTTCAGTTCAGTGGTGTTTCAGTTTAATAAATTTTCAGTTTAGTAATATTTCAGTTCAGTGATGTTTCAGTTCAGTGATATTTCAGTTCATTAATATTTCAGTTCAACGATGTTTTAGTTCAGTAATGTTTCAATCCAGCAATGTTTCTGTTTAGTAATGTTTCAATTCGATAATGTTTCAGTTTACTAGTATTTCAGTTCAATGATGTTTCAATTCAGTGATGTTTCAGTTCAGTAATGGTTCAATTTAGTAATATTCAGTTCAATAATGTTTCAGTTGAGTGATGTTTTGGTTCAGTTATATTCAATTTAGTAATATTTTATTTTGGTGAAATTTCAATTCAGTAATGTTTTAGTTTAGTAATATGTCAGTTCAGTGGTGTTTTAGTTCAGTAATGTTTCAGTTTAGTAATATTTCAGTTAAGTGATGTTTTAGTTTAGTAATGTTTCGGTTTAATAATATTTCAGTTCAGTAATGTTAAGTGACTAATATTTCAGTTAAATAATGTTTTAGTTTAGTAACGTTTCAGTTTAGTAATGTTGGAGTTCAGTATTGTTTCAGATCAGTGATGTTTCAGTTTTGTGATGTTTCAGTTAAGTAATATTTGAGTTCGGTAATATTTCAGTTTAGTGATCTTTCTGTTCAGTAATGTTTCAGTTCGGTGATTAGACGGATACAAAATTACTTAAAAGAAGACGTCTTCTTATGTAAAATAAAAACATCTGGAATTTTTTTTATTTCTTGGAAGTTGGTTATATATTAAGGAAATAGAAAACGTTTTTCATAGCACAATATTCTAAGTTACAACTGACATGTCATCAGGTAAAACCCATTTTAATATTAAATTACAATTTAAATCATGGACCACTAGATCTTGATCCAATTGCTATTAAACACTCACAATCTATGGAGATAATTTAGTGCTCACCATTGAAAACAACTCAATATATATATTTAAAAATATTTAAAAATAAATTTTTTATTTTTCAAATGTAAAGTAAGCGTATTTTTCCTTAAAATAATATTCTACAAGATTTAAATTTCTAAAATACCATTTCTTTAACATTCATAAAATACTAAAATTATTAATAGGTTGCCTATTAAATGATGTCTTTTTTTTATTTCTCTCTTATTATTTTTTTCTTCATTCATATTGTATCGCACTTTATTCTTCTTCTTCTTTTCTTCTCTCTTCTCCCTAATCTATCATTCTGTTTCTAAGACTCTAGATGCCAAAGTACCATATTCCGATGACAAAAGCTTCTCTCTCGAAGAAAAAAAGCACCATCATCCCTCACGACCATCTTACGTTTGAAGTTTCTTTGTCCCTCACGACCATCGTGCCTTCAATGTTTTAAATTGGCACTTGCTATTCAGACTCCGACTAGTAGCATAAACTGGTTTCATTAGCCTTGCATGGTAACATAAATTTGTTGATCTGTTTGACAGACAAACTCTACCAGTTACCACCATACCAGAGAAATTAGTTAATCAACTCGCAGAATCCTTGAAACTTTCTCTTAATGATGATATTAAAAGTGTAGAATAGATATAGATTTCATCATAGTTATATTATATATGTAATAGGTAGAGGGAGCCATTTGTTCACTTCGAACTTCAAGTCTTGTACACATCATATTTAAGAATTCGCACAAATATTTTTTTTTTGTCATGCATCATGTGTTAGTTACCTTGACTTTCTTTAATGAATAAAGATCAAAAATATCTCTAACGTCTAAAATGATACCATTTTATAGTCAGGAGCAATTTTACCTTTAACGTCTAAAATTGTACCATTTTACTCCTAACATTGACAGTCAGGAGCACTTTTTTCCCTAACATTGGCAAGTTGGGAAAAATTATAGACATTATTATAAAGCACATATATTTTGTTTCTTATTTTGTATCAATTGCATATCAATTGGTTCTAAAAAAAGTTTTATAATTTTTGTGATTCAATAATAGAATGGGAGGTTAATATAGAGAAAAATACAAAAATAAACATTGTGGTTACACATGTTTTCGAACGCAGTCTTGTGGTTTAAAAATTTACAAAATGACACTTTGAGGTTCATTCTGTTAGCAAATACATACTAAATTCACTAACGTTGTTAAAAATGAAAGAGAAAAGAGTTAATTTGGTCCTTATATTTATTTATTTTATAAATTGACCCCATTATTATCTAATTATCATAGACAAATCCCAAAATAAAAAATAAAAATCAAATACACATTTTTCTCCATCTCTCTCTAATTTCTTAATTTTTTTTCTTCTTTCTTTCTTATCTCTCTCTAAAAAAAATTCAAATACAACAACCACCATTTACCATCTTCTCATCTCCATTTTGAATGGGTTTTGCAAGTTCATCCCGGTACTTCATCAGCATGTCACAATAGGCTTCTTGTGAAACCCACAATACTCTTTACAAATTAATGAGTTTGAAAGCATATCTTATCAAAAGAAAGAAGAATATGTGTTATTAATAGTGAACTGCTATTTCTGGGAAAACAAGTATGGCGATTGCTGTCATCTCCCGATTCTCTTGTCAGTAAAGTATTCAAAGCAAAATTGGAGATGGACAATCTATCAACTTACGGAAAGATCCTTGGCTGAGGGATTCACCTTATCTAAATATTACTACTCTGATGGTTGAGGGTCTTGAGAATTTGAGGGTATCCAATCTCTTTATACCAAATTCGCTGGAATGAGACATTGATATGTTGCAAGAGCTCTTCTCTGAACAGGATATTACGGCTATCATCAGATCAGCCCTTAGGATTGGTGGAAGGAGGGATCATTTTATTTGGCACGGTTCGAATGACGGATGTTATTCTGTTAAGAGCGCCTACAAATTAGCTACTAAAGGAATCACTGACAACCAAAATTTCCGAATTGAGGGTTTATGGCAGACTATTTGGAAAGAAGAAGTTCCCTTTAAAGTTAAATATTTCTGCTGGCGTCTGGTTAGGGAATGTTTACCAACACGATGGAAATTACGAACCCGAGGAATCCCCATTGATGCTGATTGTGTTGTATGCTCTTTGGATGTGGAAGATGTATGGCTTCTGTTTATTTTGTGTTCTAAAATACATGAATTATTGAGAGAGGTGGGATTACAAATTATAATCAATATTGCAAGCGACGATGCGGAGAATTTTGCAGCGCTTTTCTTTCATTTGTGCAGGATAGGCGGGACAAAGCAAGTGGAAATTTTCATGATGCTCCTGTGGAGTTATTGATAGGGGTCAAAAACTTCTATCTTTGGGTACGGTTTTAGGACGAGTTTCAGCATTATTTAGTTAATAAGCGAGCATTTCTCGCATTTAAATGCTTTTGTGTGAGTTAGTTAGGAATTGGAAACGTTTTATTTATTTTTCATTGTTTAGGCTCATTTTATGACCAATTTAGGCAATTACGGCCAAAATAGCATGCATAATATAATTCCGTTATCTTTTAAAGCTAATTGGTCCGTCAAAAGTCGCACCAAACGAAGCGTTTACTCAAAATAAGCGATTGGCGGATCAATTTAGCCTTTGGGCTAATGTTATCTGGAGTTTCTATACGTGCGCAGGTGTAAGTTCGGGCGAAAAAGGACATCGACAGCAGTCGGCAAGCATCGAAGGGTATTCCGGGCGAAAACGCTCGACGAGCAGGCCCCCGTAGGCCATGTCTGCTCGGCGAGCAGGATGCCTGCTCGCCCGAGCAGGCCTCTGGTGGCCTGCTCGGTGAGCAGGAAGCGTGCTCGCCGAGCAGGGCACTACTCGTCGCGAGCAGCCCTGCTCGCCGAGCAGCTCGCCCTGCTCGACGAGCAGACCTACGAGAATTGGTCAAAAAGACCAATTTCGCCCCCACGAAGCCACGATGGACCCCACGACTTCCTGCACCAATAAGGACACAAAAATAGGTCAAAAAGAGGGCCGAGCCACGAGTATAAATAGATTTTTCCAATTGTAAATTAGATATCTTTTATTTTTTTTTAATTTTCTTAGCCTTCACCTTGAGAAATCCTCTCCACCTCCTCCATATCCTTAAAACCTCCATTGAAGACGCCTCCAAAGCTCCGTTCATCGATGATTGCTCAAGCTCCATCCTTAAGTCCTAGGAAGACGCCTGCATTGGTAGACAGGTTCCCTGAAAGGGATTTTTCTTCTTTTATATTCTGTCTGGCCTCTGATACATCTTATGAATCCTAGGCTTGTTGTAACGTCGTGACAATACTTCCATCTTTGATATATATTATAGTTCTTGTTTATTCAATTGTTTTAATGCTTTAATCTTTGTCTTACGTTTTGTCTGATTGGTTTAACTCATTCGATAATCCCAAAATCAAGTTGGCACATATTGCGAGCTGAATCTGACCTAGTCAATGCCTATAGGATTGACGACCCTATAGAAGATTAAGCCCAAATTACTGAGCCTTAGAGCTAGTTTCGGCCTTACAAGGGAATCACAAACTAGGGACTTTAGAAGGATAGGTCGGGTTAATCGCATCGGACACAAGTGACTTAGGTTTAATTCAATTGCTTAAATAATCTATTTTCATTATCATCGTATCCCTTCATGCTCCTTCAGATAATTGCATTGGTAAAAGATCACTTAGGAGTAGTTTAACTTAATTAGGGGTAAAGTAACTTAATTAGGCATAGAATAACTTAGTTAGGAATAGTATAATTCAACCTAGGAGTAGATTAACTTAGAAAAACCAACTCAAAACCCCCAAAGCCTAGATAACACTTGAAACCAAGTAGCTCGGTACTTGCAGAAATAAATCCTGTGGACGATAACCTGGACTTAACCTGAAATTTATTACTTCATAATGACGGGGTACACTTATCCCTTAGTGAGTTTTTGCGGAGACGCATCAAGTTTTTGGCGCCGTTGCCGGGGATTTATTTCTTCTGTAATATCGAACCAAAGGTCGATTTGTTAGTTTAGGCATTCATTTGTACATTTATAACATCTGTCTATACCATTCATACCTTCTTATGCTTTGTGAACATATTACCATATCATACGACTTATAGGATTGTAACACTTATATACTTATAAGAATTCTATTTCAGCGGGTATGGATAACAGACTTCCAAAACCGTCCATGGCAGAACTCAACAAGAAAATGGATCTCCTTGTGACCTCTTACGGCTGCAAGAACCAACCAAGGGCGTCATCCTGCTTACAGTACGGTCAGAATCGCCACGGTGAGGTAATCATCAAAGATATAATTCTGAACCCCCGACTTACAATTATCGAGAACATACACGATGCCCGCCAGAGCCATATATGACTGCCGCAGATAACTTCCCATATTCCCCTCTAACTCTGATCTTTATGGCAGGCAAGAACAACACTCGAAGGAGATACTAGCACTGTTGGAGGATATCTCTGCCCGCCTCACTGCTACTGAAGCAATCTGCAACGTATTGAGCAGACAGATCGCCGCAATCAGACAGGAGGACAGAGAATGCCGAGAAGCAACCGCTTCATGTGAGGAGACGGTTCAGGCCATCGCTTTGCGTAGTGGTAAATAAATCGATACACTCGTACCACCTTCACCAACGAGCCAACCATCATCTCAGGTAAGTAAGGAACCGAAAGTGGTAAGCAACCCCGGTTCCATCCCCGAGAACCTAACCTCTGAAGTGATTTTAGACAAGATAGTTAGGCCTTATGCACCGAAATTGCCATTTCCTCAGAAACAGAAAAAGGCCAACTTAGATAAGAAATTTGCTAGGTTCCTGGAAATCCTCCGCAAACTTGAAATTAACCTTCCATTGATGGAAGCACTGGAGGAGATGCCGAACTACACAAATTTCTTAAAGACATGTTGTCTAAGAAGAAAAAGTTTGGGGAGAATGAGATAGTGGCCCTGACAAAACAATGCTCGGCCATAATCACCCATAAACTGCCCCCCAAACTTAAAGATTAAGGGAGTTTTACTATCCCATGTAGGATAGGCAACATGCATATAGACAGGACACTTTGCGATTTAAGAACAAGCATTAATTTAATGCCTTTGTCTATTTTCAGGAAACTGGGACTCGGAGAGCCAAAACCAACAAACATGACATTATAACTAGCGGACAGGTCAATTGCACGACCTAAGGGCATAGTTGAAGATGTGTTGGTAAAGGTGGACAAACTGATCCTTCCAGTCAACTTTGTAGTCCTTGACATGGAGGAGGATGACGCCGTCCCTATCCTCCTTGGAAGACCGTTCCTTGCAACCGGTAGGACATTAATAGACGACCATGGAGGTAAACTAGTCCTTAGGGTACACGACGAAGAGGTAACATTTAATGTTTATGATTCAATGAAATTCCCTCAAGAACGCTCCAAAAGCTGTAATTTCGTAGAAGTATTAGTGGATGAGTGTGTTGAGGAAGTTGAAAATATCTCTTCGAAGTTAGATTTGAGCGGTGAAGGGGATGAGAGCCCGAATGAACCATTCAATGATCTCCCACCGGAAATATGTTATTGGGTAAAAGGCAGAAAAGAGGACCTTGATCGTGAGATCAAACCTAAGCCCAAAACCTCGCTAGAGGAACCTCCAGAATTGGAGCTTAAGCCCTTACCTAACAATCTGAAATATGTTTTTCTTCAACCTCCCACAGATTTACCCGTTATTATTTCTTCTTTGTTGACAGTTGAACAGGAAGAAAGATTGGTGGAGGTGCTGATGCAACATAAAGGGGCCTTTGGATGGTCAATCCACGACATCAAAGGCATCGACCCCAAAATCTGCACGCATAGGATTTTCCTTGAGGAAGAGATTAAGCCATCTGCTCAACCTCAACGACGGCTCAACCCTAAAATGAAAGAGGTGGTCAAAGCCGAGGTCATAAAACTCCTCGACGCAGGTATCGTCTTTCCGATTTCTGATAGCCAATGGGTAAGTCCGGTTCAATGCGTGCCCAAAAAAGGGGGAACAACGGTAATGGAAAATGAAAAAGGGGAATTAATCCCAACTAGAAAGGTTACGAGTTGGCGTGTATGCATAGATTATAGGAAATTAAATGAGGCCACCCGTAAGGACCACTTTCCTTTACCATTTATTGATCAAATGTTGGAACGGTTGGCAGGGCACGAATTTTTCTGTACTTTAGATGGGTTGTCCGGTTATATGCAAATTCCTGTGGACCCTTTGGACCAAGAGAAAACCACATTCACTTGTCCCTATGGAACTTTTGCATATAGGCGGATGCCCTTCGGATTGTGTAATGCCCCGGCCACATTCCAACACTGTATGATGGCTATGTTTTCTGACATGGTCGAAGAATTCCGAGAAATTTTCATGGATGATTTTAATGTTGTGGGACCTATCTTCGATCAATGTCTTGAAAACTTGGACTGCGTCTTAGAACGTTGTGAAGAGAAAAACTTGGCACTCAATTGGGAAAAGTGCCAATTTATGGTCCAAAACTGCATAGTGTTAGGACACAACGTGCAATGATTTGAGATGATAAACAATGAAATCAGCCTCATTAGAATTAACCCTTTTCTTTACCTTGTTTTCTCTTTTTCATCCACTCTAGGAAGCCCCTTTGAGCCCATATTTTTGTAGTTTGTAGAATTTTTCTTTCGTCCTAACCCTTGTTTTTGCAAACTATTACTTAGTTTGTTACCTAACCCAAAGTTTTTGCAAAGCTCACATCGAGTCTTTGTTGTTTCTAGCACTTTATCTTTGTTTATGGCATCAAAGTAGCAAGCCAAAAGGCTAAGAAGTGAATGAGCATTACTATCCAAAAGGAAAAGAAAAACAAAAAAAGAAAAGAAAAGAAAAGAGACGAACAAAAAGGGGAGAACTTCATTCCCCAGTTCTTAAAATTAGAACGTCTCAGAAAAAATATAGAAACAAAAAGCTCAATCACTTCACATTTGCTAAAGCCATTTTAAACTTTGTTTTTCTAACGCTAGAACTCATAACCCTTGTTGTACCTTTAACCCTCTAACCACATTACAACCACAATTCGAGGCAGCTTTTGATATCATCGGAGTCATATAGCATAGTAGAGGAACTCGGATGAACGTGCAAAATCAACGTAATCCTAAGCAAGAACATAAGCCGAGAGTAAACACCTTAGCCACCAAAATTGTGTGAATTCAGTGAACTACCTATGGTGAGGTGTTTTACTTAGCGATCCCCTCAAGCTTGTTTAATTGAACATGTGTCCTTTTACTTAAAACTATGACCTATGATAATTGAAATGCGGCTTTTGGATATCGTGTCTCTATTTTGTATTTCCGAATGCATGTAATTACAGATGCTCGAAATTGTGTCAAGCACCTAGTCACACCGGGAGGTTTTCTAGCTTGCTTGTGATTGCGGGTTTAGTTTTTTTTAGTTTACTTGGGGACAAGTAAAGTTTTAAGTGCAAGGACATTTGATAGGGGTCAAAAACCCCTATCTTTGGGTACGGTTTTAGGACGGGTTTTAGCATTATTTAGTTAATAAGCGAGCATTTCTTGCATTTAAATGCTTTTGTGTGAGTTAGTTAGGAATTGGAAACGTTTTATTTATTTTTCGTTGTTTAGGCTCATTTTATGACCAATTTAGGCAATTACGGCCAAAATAGCATGCATAGTATAATTCCGTTATCTTTTGAAGCTAATTGGTCCGTCAAAAGTCGCACCAAACGAAGTGTTTGCTCAAAATAAGCGATTGGCAGATGCCTGCTCGAGCGAGCAGGATGCCTGCTCGCCGAGTAGGCCGCCAGGCGCCTGCTCGCCGAGCAGGGCGCTGCTCGTCCTGCTCGACAAGTAGACCTGCTAGAATTGGTCAAAAAGACCAATTCCGCCCCCACGAAGCCACGATGGACCCCACGACTTCCTGCACCAATGAGGACACGAAAATAGGTCAAAAAGAGGGCCGAGCCACGACTATAAATAGATTTTTCCAATTGTAAATTAGATATCTTTTATTTTTTTAATTTTCTTAGCCTTCACCTTGCGAAATCCTCTCCACCTCCTCCATAACCTTAAAACCTCCATTGAAGACACCTCCGAAGCTCCGTTCATCGAGGATTGCTCAAGCTCCATCCTTAAGTCCTAGGAAGACGCCTGCATTGGTAGACAGGTTCCCTAAAAGGGTTTTTTCTTCTTTTATATTCTGTCTAGCCTCTGATACATGTTATGAATCCTAGGCTTATTGTAACTTCGTGACAATACTTCCATCTTTGATATATATTATAGTTCTTGTTTATTCAATTGTTTTAATGCTTTAATCTTTGTCTTACGCTTTGTCTGATTGGTTTAACTCATTCAATAATCCCAAAATCAAGTTGGCACATATTGCGAGCTGAATGTGACCTAGTCAGTGCCTATAGGATTGATGACCCTATAGAAGATTAAGCCCAAATTGCCGAGCCTTAGAGCTAGTTTCGGCCTTACAAGGGAATCACGAACTAGGGACTTTAGGAGGATAGGTCGGGTTAATCGCCTCGGACACAAGAGACTTAGGTTTTAATTCAATTGCTTAAATAATCTATTTTCATTATCATCGTATCCCTTCATGCTCCTTCAGATAATTGCATTGGTAAAAGATCACTTAGGAGTAGTTTAACTTAATTAGGGGTAAAGTAACTTAATTAGGCATAGAATAACTTAGTTAGGAATAGTATAATTCAACCTAGGAGTAGATTAACTTAGAAAAACCAACTCAAAACCCCCAAAGCCTAGATAACACCTGAAACCAAGTAGCTCGGTCCTTGCAGAAATAAATCCCGTGGATGATAACTTGGACTTAACCAAAAATTTATTACTTGATAATGACGGGGTACACTTATCCCTTAGTGAGTCTTTGCAGAGACGCATCAGTTAGTGGCGATCACGTAATGAAAAACTTTGGGAACAAACTATAAATTCAGTAACTAGTTTAATTGTAGGTAGCAAAAGGTGTCTGACAGAGTGGAAGCAGGCAAAGCTGAGAAGGAATTTTCAACGACCTGCTACTGATTCGAATGTGTGCGCCAAGATGTGGCATAAGCCTCCTATGGGTGTAATTTCTTGCTGTTCGGATGCAAGTATTGTTTACCATTTTGGGTAAAACTGGCTGCGGAGCTGTGTTCAGGGACGAAGGTGGGGGGTTTAAAAGCGCCAAAACTATGGTTAGGGAGGGGCTGATGGAGGTCAGAGAAGCTGAGGCCTGGGCTTTATTGCAAGTAATTATTTGGGTGATTAAGGTTGGTTATGAACGGGTGTTATTTGAGACAGACTCACAAATATTGGCAAATGCTATTGTGTTGGATAAGTTGGATCAGTCCGAATTTGGGGATATGGTTTCACAATGTCGTAATCTCTTGAACACTAACAACGGCTTTACTATCCAATTCATTAGAAGACAAGCAAATGGAGTAGCTCGTGCTTTGGCTAGAACGGCTTCCCATCATGCTAGTCCTAGTTTGTTTGATCTTATCCCAAGTTTTATTTCTTTCTCAATGTTAAACTTTTACCATATTTTGGTCCATTAATGAAACTTTACTTAAAAAATAAATGAACTGTTATTTACCGCCTCATAATTCCCAAACCTCTCAAATCCTCTCAGCTTTGTTTTGGATTTTCAAAAACCCGATCTAAAACATCATGGCACCAAAATATGGGATGAGAAAAGGCTTCATGGGTATTTCGATAAGTTTTTTTTTATTTGTTCAAAAACACGGGTTCCGTCTCCGAAGTCGGAAACGGAACTCATTGAATTTTGCCTGAACGGATGCGACACGCGTTCGACACCTAGGGAAAACGGATGAACTACCCGTTTTCCCTAAGGCAGAAAAGGGATCACCGTGCCGTTCGATTCTAGTTGGAACGATGCGGCGCACCCGTTTTTTCCATAAGGGAAACATGATGGCGCACCCATTTCCACCTTAGGGAAAACAGGAAAGGTGCCTGTGTTTCCTAGGTGGAGAAATGGTGCCACACTCGTTCCATCCTAGGGTCACCAGTTGGCCCTATGGTCGACTAGTGCGTCACATCCATTTGGACTAGGACAGGTGGTGTGAGTCATCCTGCTAGGCCAATTTCAGTTATTTTTTAAATTTTAGTCTATATAAACCGTATGTAGTAACATTTCATTGTTTAAAGGTAGATAAGATGATTAAAGATACTTGTTCCTTTTTAAAAGTTCCTAGGTTCAATTCCCCTCAACCTTAATTTATATTAGAAATTGTTTATTTATTTGAATTTTATTTTTGAATAAATATAAGACTATATTACCATTATTAATTAATTAATTTATTTATTTTAATAACACTTTTGAATTCATTTTCATTACGTCTTTTCTATTAAAAAGTTTAATTTCTTATTTTTAAAACTCAAACAACTTAGTTTATAAATCAAAATTTAAAGTTTTAAACTAAAAATTAAAAAAATAAAAAGGGTAAATAACACCCATGGCCACTGAACTTTATCCATTTCACTTTGTGGCCTCTCAACTTCATTTCTTCCCGGTATGGCCACTGAACTTTACACTTTTTAATATCGGTGGCCACTCAATTTTAACTAACTTTACAAAATGACCGTTAATGATCGTTAACGACCTCAAGATGAAAATATTCAAGAATTAAAGTTGTTCAGAATGACATTTACCATGAAATCACATTTTTTATTTTCGAAAATCATATTTTTTTGAGATTTCTCTCTCTAAGAATTCACTTTCTCTCTCCTAACCAAACAACACCTAAATGAACTCAAAACGAAAATTTTCAAGAATTAAAGTTCCTTAGAATATAATTAGCGCTTTGGATTTTTTATTTTTAGCCATCAAAGGTCGTTTTGAGGTATTAAGTGGCCACCTGTATTAAAAAGTGTAAAGTTCAGTGGCCATACCGGGAAGAAATGAAGTTGAGTGGCCATAATGTGAAAATGGATAAAATTCAGTGGCCATGGGTTTAATTTACCCAAAGTAAAAATTTATAAGTTTTTAGAAACTAGCATTGAACTAATAAAAAAAAATTAAATATGTTTAATCTTTTTACGTTGAACAGTTTTAGCAAAAACACAAAAATGATAATGTTTTAATGCACTTGAGTGTAAAATTTTTTTACCCAACCCTAGCGGGTTGGACTTTGAAATTCTACCCCTAATTGCACGTCTAAAATAAGCCTCCCCAATTCTAATTTTCTGACTCCGCCATTGATTGGAGTTAGATCTGAGCATGGACCGGGCTCGGACCGGGCCTGTCGGATTTTTAATATAGCCTGACGAGTCCAAACCCAACCCAGCCCGTAAGAAATTAGTCGGGCTCGGGTCTAAGATATGAATCCCAAGCCCGTCCATCCAAGCCCATCTATATATTAAAAAAGAATACAATTAAATAAAAAATATATTTATAAACACTTGTTTCAAAACCTTTGCATGTTGGGTTTAATGAATTTTAACTATAGTAGTTAAATTCAATTGGTGCTGCTAATTGATGTAATACAAATGGTATTTTTCCTCTTTTTAATGTACTTGTCATTTACACAGAATAAATGTTTGCATTCCATTAAATAGTAAAAACACACGCTGCTCTTTTGGGTATAGATTAATTTATAAAAATACGATTTATGTTTTTTTTTATTTATATTTATAAAAGTATATTATAATTTATATATATATATATTATTATATCGGGCCGGACTAGACTAGACCGATGTAAAATCCATAAAGTCCAAGTCCGTCCAATTTTTGGCGGGCTTATACGGATTTGGACCGGACCGATCTTGACAACATTTTCATGTGTCCAAGCCCGGCTAAATGGGCTTGGATCTGGGCCGGGCGGGCGGGTTCACCGACCCATGCCCATGTCTAATTGGAGTATATGGTTTATGACTTTAAAAACATAATTTCATAGTTTTTGATGAATTATGTTATTTTTGTATTTTTTTTATTTTTTTTAATAATATTGTTATTGAAACAATGTGTTATGAATATATTTTTTTTCTATATCAAATATTTTATATTGTTTTAGTATAATACATATTTCAATTAAAAATTATATAATAATTTATTTATTAACATATAAAAAGAAAAAAGAAAATCATCAATCCCCAATTATTTCCAACTAATCTTTGAATAATTTCCAGAACCCTATTCAGTGATTAGCTACTAACATAACATCTTTTACAATTTCATATTTCATCAATGTTTTTTTTTTTTTGAAAAATATCTCATCTCATATCTCATCAATGTTAAACAATACAATTTAAATTTTTAGCTATTTTTTAAAGAACAAAAAACGAATTCACCTTTTCATGAATTACCCATGTGAAATGCAAAGTATGCAGCAAAAGATTCAGCAGTAATAAAAGATTTAGCAGACAAAATTTAGCTACCAAAACCAATTTATTTTATATTTATTCTTATATTTATTCCATACATAGATGGTTAATTAAATAATAAAAAGCTTGCCAGACTTCTTTCCTTCACCATTCTGTTCTTCCTCATTTCCTTCGCCATTATATCACTCTGGGTCCCATCTATTTATCCAAAAAAAACAAGCAAACATAAGATACAAAAATATGGATAATGCATACCAAAAAAAAGACATAATTAAGTACTATAATTACCTCTTGCATAATTAAAAAGAAGCTTTTATTTTCATTTTGCAACGCTCCCCAACATTCAATATTACCGCCTTCAGCGAATCCAGTTTCACGAAGAAGTGGCTCCCACGTACTCTTTGAGATTGAGTATCTCTCATTAGAGGGCGTCTTCCTAAATCTTTTATTACTGCTGAATCTTTTGCTGCATACTTTGCATTTCACATGGGTAATTCATGAAAAGGTGAATTCGTTTTTTGTTCTTTAAAAAATAGCTAAAAATTTAAATTGTATTGTTTAACATTGATTAGATATGAGATGAGATATTTTTCAAAAAAAAAAAAACATTGATGAGATATGAAATTGTATAAGATGTTATGTTAGTAGCTAATCACTGAATAGGGTTCTGGAAATTATTCAAAGATTAGTTGGAAATAATTGGGGATTGATGATTTTCTTTTTTCTTTTTATATGTTAATAAATAAATTAGTATATAATTTTTAATTGAAATATGTATTATACTAAAACAATATAAAATATTTAATATAGAAAAAAAATATATTCATAACACATTGTTTCAATAACAATATCATTAAAAAAAAAAGAAAATGCAAAAATAACATAATTCACCAAAAACTATGAAATGATGTTTTTAAAGTCATAAACCATATACTCCAATTAGACATAGCAAAACCGAACCAAAAACCGAAAACAGAAAAAACCAAACCGAACCAATCCTAACCATTCTTAGTTTGGTTTGGTTTGGTTTCTAATTTTTAAGGATTTCGGTTTTCGGTTTGGTTCGGTTTTGTTCGGTTAAAAATCGAAAAACCGAACAAACCGAAATCCATTTAATTAAAACTTTTACAGCTGGGTATGTGTGATATTTTTTTCTTTTCCCTATGTATCTAAATCGATCGACACATTCTCTCTCACACTCACCCTTCAAAAAACCCTAGCCGCCTCCGCCCCAACTGCCTCCCACCACCGGCACCGCGAACTTTTTTCACCGTCGCCACTGATCCGACTTTATAAAATTGTCTGTTTGTACTTTCTTATATTTAACTTGAGTTAAGGAACAATTATATTTATAATTGATAATTGAATTTATTATTTTACAGAGTTTGAAAACCTCGCGCTCGGTGATCTTGTACCTACTGATCTTACTGCCAATCCAAGTGAAAATGAAACTCCTATGTTTAGTAAGTCTAATACTTACTAATCATTTAAACACAAATTTTTTATTTATCTTATATTTGTAATTTGTTTTGTATTTCTTTTTATCTAATGATTTTACTTTATTATTTTGTAGGTTCAGAATTCTTTGATTTAAGTTCAAATGTGGTTGATTGAGATTGACAATAGAATTTGGAGTTGATTTAAGTTCAAATGTGGTTGATTGAGATTGACAATTGAATTTGGAGATGAATATCGGGTTTAGAATGTTCAGTTTGGAAGACTTATTTTAATTATTTTGAAACTTATTTTTGTGTGAAATTATTTTTCTATTGAATTTTACTAGACTATTGTTATTGGATTTGTAATTTCATGAATTTGTATCGGTAATTTTTTTTTGTGGAATTATAGAATAATTATTAAGTTTTTTTTAAACAAAAATAATTAGGTTTTAATCCACACCGAATCAGATCAAACCGAAATAATTTCGGTTTTAACCGAACCAAACCGAATTTTGTATGGTTTGGTTTGGTTTTGAAAATAGTCCCTTGTTAGGTTCGGTTTTTGTTCGGTTCGGTTTGGTTTTTTAACCGAACCGGACCATGCTCACCCCTAGACATGGGCATGGGTCGGTGAGCCCGTCCGCCCGGCCCAGATCCAAGCCCATTTAGCCGGATTTGGACACATAAAAATATTATCAAGATCAGTCCGGGCCAAATTCCTATAAGCCCGTCAAAAACTGGACGGACTTGGGCTTTATGGATTTTATATCGGTCCGGTCCGATCCGATCTGGTCCGGCCCGATATAATATATATATATAAATTATAATATACTTTTATAAACATAAATTAAAAAAAATATAAATTATATTTTTATAAATTAATCTATACCCAGAAGAGCAGCATGTGTTTTTACTATTTAATGGAATGCAAACATTAATTCTGTGTAAATCACAAGTACATCCAAAAAGAGGCAAAATACTATTAGTATTATATCGATTAGCAGCACCAATTGAATTTAACTACTACAGTTAAAATTCATTAAACCCGACATGCAAAGGTTTTGAAACAAGTGTTTATAAATATAATTTTTATTTAATTGTATTTTTTTTAATATATAGATGGGTTTGGATGGGCGGGTTTGGGATTCATATCTTAGACCCGAGCCCGACTAATTTCTTACGGGCTGGGTTGGGTTTGGACTCCTCAGGTTTTATTAAAAACCCGACAGGCCCGGTCCGAGCCCGGTCCATGCCCAGATCTAACTCGAATCAATGGCGGAGTCAGAAAATTAGAATTAGGGAGGCTAATTTTAGACGTGCAATTAGGAGTAGAATTTCAAAGTCCAATCCGCTAGGGCTGGGTAAAATTTTTTTACACTCAAGTGCATTAAAACATTTTCATTTTTGTGTTTTTGCTAAAAGTGTTCAACGTAAAAAGATTAAACATATTTAATTTTTTTTTATAGTTCAATGCTAGTTCCTAAAAACTTATAAATTTTTACTTTGGGTAATTAAACCCATGGCCACTGAATTTTATCCATTTTCACATTATGGCCACTCAACTTTATTTCTTCGCGGTATGGCTACTGAACTTTACACTTTTAACACAGGTGACCACTTAATACCTCAAAACGACCTTTGATGGCTAAAAATTTAAAAACTAAAGCGCTAATGATATTCTAAGGAACTTTAATTCTTGAAAATTTTCGTTTTGAGTTTATTTAGGTGTTGTTTGGTTAGGAAGAGAAAGTGAATTCTTAGAGAGAGAAAGCTCCAAAAAAATATGATTTTTGAAATAAAAAATGTGATTTCATGATAAATGTCATTCTGAAAAACTTTAATTCTTGAATATTTTCATTTTGAGGTCGTTAACGATCATTAACGGTCATTTTGTAAAGTTAGTTAAAATTGAGTGGTCAAAGTGTAAAGTTCAGTGGTCATACCAGGAAGAAATGAAGTTGAGAGGCCATAAAGTGAAAATGGATAAAGTTCAGTGGCCATGGGTGTTATTTACCCTTTTTACTTTTTTATTTATTTTTAGTTTTAAAATTTTAAAATTTAATTTATAAACTAAGTTCTTTGAGTTTTAAAAATAAGAAATCAATTTTTTTAATAGAAAAGACATAATAAATATGAATTCAAAAGTGTTATGAAAATAAATAAATTAATTAATAATGGTAATATAGTTTTATATTTATTCAAAAATAAAATTCAAATAAATAAATAATTTCTAATATAAATTAAGGTTGAGGGGAATTGAACCTAGAAACTTTTAAAAAGAAACAAGTATCTTTAATCATCTTATTTACCTTTAAACAATGAAATGTTACTACATACAGTTTATATAGACTAAAATTTAAAAATACATGAAATTGGCATGGGAGGGTGACTCACACCACCTGTCCTAGGTCCAAATGGATGTGAAGCACTAGTCGGCCATAGGGCCAACTGGTGGCCCTAGGGTCGAACGAGTGTGGCACCATTTCTCCACCTAGGAAGAACAGGCACCATTCCTGTTTTCCCTAAGGTGGAAACGGGTGCGCCGCACTGTTCCAACTAAAATCGAACGGTGCGGTGATCCCTTTTCTGCCTTAGGGAAAACAGGTAGTTCATCCGTTTTTCCTAGGTATCGAACGGGTGGCGCACCCGTTCAGGCAAAATTTAATGAGTTCCATCTCCGAAGACGGAACTCGTGTTTTCAAACAATTTTTTTTTTAAAAAAAACTTATCGGAATACCCATGAAGCCTTTTCTCATCCCGTATTTTGGTGCCATGATGTTTTAGATCGGGTTTTTGAAAATCCAACAAAAAAAAAGCTGAGAGGATTTGAGAGGTTTGGGAATTAGAAGGCGATAAATAGCAGTTTACTTTTTTTTTAAGTAAAGTTTCATTAATGGGCAAAAATATGGTAAAAGTTTAACATTGAGAAAGAAATAAAACTTGGGATAAGATCAAACAAACTAGGACTAGCATGATGGGAAGCCGCTCTAGCCAAAGCACGAGCTACTCCATTTGCTTGTCTTCTAATGAATTGGATAGTAAAGCCGTTGTTAGTGTTCAAGAGATTACGACATTGTGAAACCATATCCCCAAATTCGGACTGATCCAACTTATCCAACACAATAGCATTTGTCAATATTTGTGAGTCCGTCTCAAATAACACCCGTTCATAACCAACCTCAATCACCCAAATAATTACTCGCAATAAAGTCCAGGCCTCAGCTTCTCTGACCTCCATTAGCCCCTCCCTAACCATAGTTATGGCGCTTTTAAACCCCCCACCATTGTCCCTGAACACAGCTCCGTAGCCAGTTTTACCCAAAATGGTAAACCATACTTGCATCCGAACAGCAAGAAATTACACCCATAGGAGGCTTATGCCACATCTTGGCGCACACATTCAAATTAGTAGCAGGTCGTTGAAAATTCCTTCTCGCCTTTGCCTACTTCCACTCTGACAGACACCTTTTGCTACCTACAATTAAACCAGTTACTGAATTTATAGTTTGTTCCCAAAGTTTTTCATTACGTGATCGCCACCAACTCCACAGGAGCATCATGAAAATTTCCACTTGCTCCGTCCTGCCTATCCTGCACAAATGAAAGAAAAACGCTGCAAAACTCTCCGCATCATCGCTTGCAATATTGATTATAATTTGTAATCCCACCTCTCTCCAATATTCATGTACTTTAGAACACAAAATAAACAGAAGCCATACATCTTCCACATCCAAAGAGCATACAACACAATCAGCATCAATGGGGATTCCTCGGGTTCGTAATTTCCAAAGAGCATACAACATTCCCTAACCAGACGCCAGCAGAAATATTTGACCTTAAAGGGAACTTCCGCCTTCCAAATAGCCTGCCATAAACCCTCAATTCGGAAATTTTGGTTGTTAGTGATTCCTTTAGTAGATAATTTGTAGGCGCTCTTAACAAAATAACATCCGTCATTCGAACCGTGCCAAATAAAATGATCCCTCCTTCCACCAATCCTAGGGGCTGATCTGATGATAGCCGTAATATCCTGTTCAGAGAAGAGCTCTTGCAACATCTTAATGTCTCATTCCAGCGAATTTGGTATAAAGAGATTGGATACCCTCAAATTCTCAAGACCCTTAACCATCGGAGTAGTAATATTTAGATAAGGTGAATCCCTCAGCCATGAATCTTTCCGTACGTTGATAGATTGCCCATCTCCAATTTTCCATCTACCTCCTTTTTGAAGCAATAACTGGGAACCCCAAATGCTCCTCCAAATATAGCTAGGCGAATAGCCTAATTTTGCGTTCAGAAAATCTCTATCTAAATAATATTTTGCTTTGAATACTTTATTGACAAGAGAATCGGGAGATGACAGCAATCGCCATACTTGTTTTCCCAGAAATAGCAGTTCACTATTAATAACACATATTCTTCTTTCTTTTGATAAGATATGCTTTCAAACTTATTAATTCGTAAAGAGTATAGTGGGTTTCACAAGAAGCCTATTGTGACATGCTGATGAAGTAGCGGGATGAACTTGCAAAACACATTCAAAATGGAGATGAGAAAATGGTAATGGTGGTTGTTGTATTTGATTTTTTTTTAGAGAGAGATAAGAGAGAAAGAAGAAAAAAATTAAGAAATTAGAGAGAGATGGAGAAAAATGTGTTTTTGATTTTTATTTTTTATTTTGGGATTTGTCTGTGATAATTAGATAATAATGGGTCAATTTATAAAATAAATAAATATAAAGACCAAATTAACTCTTTTTTCTTTCATTTTTAACACCGTTGGTGAATTTAGTATGTGTTTGCTAACAGATTGAACCTCAAAGTGCCATGTTATAAATTTTTAAACCACAAGACTGCGTTCGAAAACATGTGTAACCACAATGTTTATTTTTGTATTTTCTCCTTATAAATATTAACCTCTCATTCTATTATTGAATCACAAAAATTATAAAACTTTTTTTAGAACCAATTGATATGCAATTGATGCAAAATAAGAAACAAAATATATGTGTTTTATAATAATGTCTAGAATTTTTCCCAACTTGCCAATGTTAGGGAAAAAAGTGCTCATGGCTGTCAATGTTAGGGGTAAAATGGTACAATTTTCGACGTTAAGGGTAAAATTGCTCCTGACTATAAAATGGTATCATTTTAGACGTTAGAGATATTTTTGATCTTTATCCATTAAAGAAAGTCAAGGTAACTAACACATGATGCAGGACAAAAAAAAATACATTTGTGCGAATTCTTAAATATGATGTGTACAAGACTTGAAGTTCGAAGTGAACAAATGGCTCCCTCTACCTATTACATATATAATATAACTATGACAAAATCTATATCTATTCTACACTTTTAATGTCATCATTAAGAGAAAGTTTCAAGGATTCTGCAAGTTGATTAACTAATTTCTCCGGTATGGTGGTAACTGGTAGAGTTTGTCGGTCAAACAGATCAACAAATTTATGTTACCATGCAAGGCTAATGAAGCCAGTTTATCCTACTAGTTAGAGTCCGAATAGCAAGTGCCAATCTAAAACATTGAAAGCACGATGGTCGTGAGGAACAAAGAAACTTCAAACGTAAGATGGTCATGAGGGATGATAGTGCTTTTTTTCTTCGAGAGAGAAGCTTTTGTGGTCGGAATATGGTACTTTGGCAACTAGAGTCTTAGAAATGGAATGATAGATTAGGGAGAAGAGAGAAGAAAAGAAGAAGAAGAATAAAGTCTGATAAAGAAAAAAATAAATAAGAGAGAAATAAAAAAAAGATATCATTTAATAGGTGATCTATTAATAATTTTAGTATTTTATGAATGTTAAAAAAAATGGTATTTTAGAAATTTAAATCTTGTAGAATATTATTTTAAGGAAAAATACGCTTACTTTACATTTGAAAAATAAAAAATTTATTTTTAAATATTTTTTAATATATATATATATGAGGTTGTTTCAATGGTGAGCACTAAGGAGGCGCTTGGTTTGAACTTCGGAATCGAAATCGTAAACGGAATAAGGCGGAATCAGAATCGGAATGACTATTTATTTATTCAGTTTGGTTCAATTTGGATCCAAATTAAACCAAACAGAATAAATAAATAGTCATTCCGATTCTGATTCCGTATTATTTTGTTTCTGATTTCGATTCTGAAGTTCAAATCAAACGCCTCCTAAGAGTTCATTACATGATAAAAATAAAGAAGGAGAGAGAATGAAAGTTGATTGATGAGGTATGAGAGAGGAATCACTCATTCCCATATTTATGGGAAAGTGAATCCCATTCTTAATAAATATTAACTAACTAAACATTATCAATGGGAAAAAATCATTTTCATTCCCATTCCATTTGTTGATTATCTTCAACCAAACACTACCTAAATTATCTCCATAGATGGTGAGTGTTTAATAGCCATTGGATCAAGATCTAGTGGTCCATGATTTAAATTGTAATTTAATATTAAAATGGGTTTTACCTGATCACATGTCAGTTGTAACTTGGAATATTGTGCTTTGAAAAACGTTTTCTATTTCCTCAATATATAACCAACTTCCAAGAAAAAAAAATCCCGGATGTTTTTATTTTACATAAGAAGACGTCTTCTTTTAAGTAATTTTGTATCCATCTAATCACCGAACTGAAACATTACTGAACAGAAAGATCACTAAACTGAAATATTACTGAACTCAAATATTATTTAACTGAAACATCACTGATCTGAAACAATACTGAACTCCAACATTACTGAACTGAAACGTTACTAAACTAAAACATTATTGAACTGAAATATTGGCCACTGAACATTACTGAACTGAAATATTATTAAACTAAAACATTACTAAACTAAAACATCACTTAACTGAAATATTACTGAACTGAAACACCACTAAACTGAAATATTACTAAACTGAAACATTACTGAACTGAAATTTCACTAAAATAAAATATTACTAAATTGAATATCACTGAACCAAAATATCACTCAACTGAAACATTACTGAACTGAATATTACTAAATTGAAACATTACTGAACTGAAACATCACTGAATTGAAATACTAGTAAACTGAAACATTATCGAATTGAAACATTACTAAACAGAAACATCACTTTGGGCCAGACAGGACAGTGGCAAAAATCCTCCAAAGTGGATTTTGGTGGCCACAAATGCATAGTGATGTCAATAGTTATATTAAATACTACGATGCATGTCAGAGAGTAGGGAATATCTCTAGGAGGAATGAGATGCTTCAGCAAGGCATACTCGTCTGTGAGCTATTTGATGTTTGGGGCATAGACTTTATGGGACCTTTCCCCATGTCACACAACAACCAATACATTCTTGTCGCGGTTGATTATGTCTCTAAATGGGTAGAGGCCAAAGCCCTACCCACAAACGATGCTCGAGTAGTGTTAAAATTCCTGAAAAAGAACATCTTTACTAGATTTGGGACTCCTCGGACTATCATTAGTGATGGGGGATCCCATTTCTGCAATAAACAGTTTGACACGTTGCTCCAAAAGTATGGCGTGGCCCATAGGGTCGCAAAACCTTACCACCCTCAGACGAGTGGTCAGGTAGAAGTGTCAAACAGAGAGCTAAAACGTATTCTTGAGAAAACAGTGGGGAATGCTAGAAAGGATTGGAGTCTTAAGCTGGACGATGCTCTTTAGGCATACCGGACAGCATTCAAGACTCCCTTAGGAATGTCCCCCTACCGTTTAGTTTTCGGGAAATCCTGTCATTTGCCTATTGAACTAGAGCACAAGGCTTATTGGGCACTAAAATTTCTAAACTTTGACCCTAAACTTTTAGGTGACCTACAGTTGACACAACTACATGAACTGGATGAGCTCCGATATAACTCTTACGAGAATGCCAAGTTGTACAAAGAACGAACCAAGAGGGTGCATGATAAAAAAATATAGAGGAAAACCTTCCATAAAGGCGACCAAGTATTGCTTTATAACTCCAGATTGAGATTCTTCCCTGGCAAGCTCAAGAGTAGATGGTATGGACCATTCTCAGTTCTTGACGCACATCCCTCCGGAATGGTAGAGATCATGTTGAAAGATGGAACCACCCAGAAAGTAAATGGATATCGACTAAAACTTTATCTCAGTAAACACAATTCGGATGTTCAAATTCTCCGTCTTCAGGATGATCAGTAAGTTGTCTTCTCCACCCCAACTTTTTACACTTGCTTTTTATGGTTTGTGATGCAATGTTGGAACTTATTGCATATTTTTAGTGTGAGGAGGAGGGATAGACAAACTTACCAAAAATTGTAAAATTTTAAATTTTTGTTGCGTCGTGTCTAGTGTAGTTTTTGCGTTTTTCGTTTTTATTTATGTGTTGCATGTTTAGGACCTAAAACCGTGAACCTCCTTCGAATCTAAACTTCGTTATTTGTCCTTGAGGGCTGAGAATCGAATCTAAGATTGCATGACAACTAGTTTAGGTGTAGGACACAATCCTTGTATCTGTAAAAGCATGAGCTAAAGTTTGCATTCAGACTCTACTTTTGAAGAAATGCTAAAATCATTACTTAGATAGATAATATAAGAATTGAAGGCATGTGATGTTAAACTTGAGTTTGGGAAAAACGAGTAAACACAAAATTCAAACCCAAAGATTTGTGAGTTGAATTTGAGCCTAAGAGCGAACATCAAAAAGCTCTTTTTCTTGACATTTTTGTGTGAATGCTTTGACTTGTGGAAAGATTATAGACTTTGAACCTAATACTGTGTTGAACCTACGTGCAATGATTTGAGATGATAAACAATGAAATCAGCCTCATTAGAATTAACCCTTTTCTTTACCTTCTTTTCTCTTTTTCATCCACTCTAGGAAGCCCCTTTGAGCCTATATTTTTGTAGTTTGTAGAATTTTTCTTTCGTCCTAACCCTTGTTTTTGCAAACTATTACTTAGTTTGTTACCTAACCCAAAGTTTTTGCAAAGCTCACATCGAGTCTTTGTCGTTTCTAGCACTTTATCTTTGTTTATGGCATCAAAGTAGCAAGCCAAAAGGCTAAGAAGTGAATGAGCATTACTATCCAAAAGGAAAAGAAAAACAGAAAAAGAAAAGAAAAGAAAAGAGACGAACAAAAAGGGGAGAACTTCATTCCCCAGTTCTTAAAATTAGAACGTCTCAGAAAAAATATAGAAACAAAAAGCTCAATCACTTCACATTTGCTAAAGCCATTTTAAACTTTGTTTTTCTAGCGCTAGAACTCATAACCCTTGTTGTACCTTTAACCCTCTAACCACATTACAACCCCAATTCGAGGCTGTTTTGATATCATCGGAGTCATATAGCATAGTAGAGGAACTCGGATGAATGTGCAAAATCAACGTAATCCTAAGCAAGAACATAAGCCGAGAGTAAACACCTTAGCCACCAAAATTGTGTGAATTGAGTGAACTACCTATGGTGAGGTGTTCTACTTAGCGATCCCCTCAAGCTTGTTTAATTGAACATGTGTCCTTTTGCTTAAAACTATGACCTATGATAATTGAAATGCGGCTTTTGGATATCGTGTCTCTACTTTGTATTTTCGAATGCATGTAATTACAGATGCTCGAAATTGTGTCAAGCCCCTAGTTACACCGGGAGGTTTTCTAGCTTGTTTGTGATTGCGGGTTTAGTTTTTTTTAGTTTACTTGGGGACAAGTAAAGTTTTAAGTGCGAGGACGTTTGATAGGGGTCAAAAACCCCTATCTTAAGGTACGGTTTTAGGACGGGTTTTAGGATTATTTAGTTAATAAGCGAGCATTTCTTGCATTTAAATGCTTTTTTGTGAGTTAGTTAGAAATTGGAAACGTTTTATTTATTTTTCGTTGTTTAGGCTCGTTTTATGACCAATTTAGGCAATTACGGCCAAAATAGCATGTATAGTATAATTCCGTTATCTTTTGAAGCTAATTGGTCCGTCAAAAGTCGCACCAAACGAAGTGTTTGCTCAAAATAAGCGATTGGCGGATCAATTTAGCCTTTGACTGTTGACTATCACTGTTGACTATGACTGCAGCAGTGGAGGTGGTAATGTCAAGGTGGTTTAACAACCTATTCAACCACACTGCTTCTTGAACTACTGATGAGTAAGAAATGTACTCAGCCTCCATGGTAGATAGTGCTACGCATGTTTGTTTCTTGCTGCTCCCATAGATGGCACCATTGCCAAGCAAAAAGACATAGCCGGATGTGGATTTCCTTTCGTCCATGTCACCTGCCCAATCGGCGTCTGTATATCCTCTAGGATTGAGGTCTTTGCCTTTATAGCATAGAGAATAATATGTAGTACCTTTAGGATATCTCAATATCCTTTTTACTAGAGTCCAATATGTGCTTGTCCAGGATTGGATTGATATATGCTCACCATCCTAACAACGTGACAGATGTTGGGTCTAGTAGACAACATTGCATACATGAGACTTCCAATGACACTAACATAAGGAACTGCCTTCATGCGTTCCTTTTTTTCTTGTGTTTGGGGACACATTTCGGCACTTAGGGTGACGTCCTTAGTCATCGGGCTATCTATGGGTTTGCAGCCTTTCATACCAAAGCGTTCAAATCACTTTGTTGATATAAGTCTCTTGAGACAATGCCAGCAGCTTCTTTGAATGATTTCTTGAAATCTTAACTCCAAGAATGTATATGGCCTCACCCATATCTTTCATCTCAAAAATTGAGTTTAGCCAAGCTTTAATTTGGTTTACAAATTCAATATCATTTCCTGCTATTAGGATGTCATCTACATGTAGAGACAAAATGACAAGCTTTCTATCGGAGTGTTTTATATAGACACAATGGTCCTCTTCAAGTATTTTGAATCATTCAACATCATCTGATTATGAAATGTAATGTACCATTGTCTCGAAGAATGTTTCATGCCATAAATTGATCAACTTGCAAACCTTTTGTTCGCTACCTGGTACAACGAAACCTACAAGTTGTTCCATATAGATTTCTTTGTGTAATTCTTCATTGAGAAAAGTAGTTTTCACATCCATTTGATGTAGCTCTATATCTAAACTTGCAACCATTGTCGGTATTAGCATGATAGATGTAAACCTCACAACAGGTGAGAAGGTTGTATAGTCTATCCCTTCCTATTGTGTGAAGCCTTTAGTGACTAGGCGAGCTTTGTATCTTTCGATATTATTGGCAGCCCTTCGCTTCTCTTTAAGAACCTATTTGTTCTTAACAGTTTTCCTCCATTTAACATGATAGATGTAAACTTCACAACATGTGAGAAGGTCTCCTCATAGTCTATCCCTTCCTGTTGTGCGAAGCCTTTAGCGACTAGGCAAGCTTTGTATCTTTCCATACTGTTGTCAGCCCTTCGCTTCTCTTTAAGAACCTATTTGTTCTTAATAGTTTTCCTCCCTTTAGGAAAATCAACCAGTTCCCAAACTTGGTTGGTTTTCATGGAATCTATTTCCTCTTCCATTGCTTTCTTATATTTACCTTTTTCAGGACCAGAGAGAGTCATGAACATTTTTAGGCTTAGCTTCATCACCTGGGGTGATAAGGAGAGCTTCGCCTTTGATTCTTAATCGATGGCGCTTGACCTTTTGTCATTTTGTTCAATGTGTTTCTTCATTTTTCTGATAAACATATCTCATACACTCATTGTAACTTGGAATCTTTCTGTTAGGCTATTTTCCATGTACTCATTGGAGTTAGTAAAATCACTCCCACTTGCCATAGGATCTGTCACATTCATAACGTTCTGAGATGCAAAGTCTATTTCTCGATCATAGTTAAGAATGGGGCCTTGTCTTCTTCCTCGGAATTCCTTCCACTCGAATAGAGAGTTCTGTTAGAATCAAGTTCCTCAAACAAGGTTGATCCTTGTCTACGTCGTGGAATTTCAAAAACTCATTCTCCAAAAATATGTTTCGTGATTCAATTTCTGTTACACAACCGTTATTGTTTTCTCCCACTAGGACATATCCTTTTGACACATCAGTGTATCTTATAATGACACACTTTTTACCTTTTGGGCGTAATTTTCCAAATTTGCTTGATGTATCATGGACGAAAACTGTACAACCCCATAGCCTAAGAATGATCAAGCCGGGTTTGTGGCCAGCCACAGCTTATAAAGAGTGGAGGTAACAGTTTGGAGGGAACGCAGTTGAGGTCATGGTTTTAAGAGCCTAACCAGGCCGATTAGTTAAACTTGGTTCAATCAAAACGAATCATAATTTCAGACGAAATGTGGTTTGGTTTTTTAATTTTTGAAAATTGGTTGTAACTGATCGGATTAACGGTGAACCGATTGATCCAATAACCATTAAGCGATTTGGTCCAGTTAGATTTCAAGCATTTTTTCTTTAGAAAAATAAATAAATTTTAATAAAGGTGAGATTTGAATATTGGATCCTTAAGCTATCTCGGAGCCACAATAGCTATCTCGGATTGATGTTGAATTTTGGTGTCGGCGTGAGGTCCTTGGAGAGCTGCAATCGGTCGGGCCCGTACGATATGTGCTTGGTGCAATGGCAAAACGTTAGTAGGCAAATGGGGCAGATTTAGACCTTAACTTCGGGAGGCTCGTTTGGGTGCGTACGAACACGGAATTGGACGATTAAGTAGGCTAAATTTAACTTCAGGAAGTGAGGAACAATTTTGTATAAGGGATCGAAGGCTAAAACGAATTCTAAATGGACGGAATCTGGCTTTGAAAATGACTGGACGAATCTGGAAAATTCTGGACAGAATAGCTAAAAGAATTTGGGGTGCAAAGATTAATTTGTAAATGGAGATTCTGGACACGGAATTGAGTGAATCAAAAGGCTAGATCGAAATTCAGGACGTCAGGAACAACTTTGTCGAAGGGATTGAAAGCAAAAAATGACTTTAAACGGACGAAAACGGGCTTTGAAAAAGGTTGGGCGAATCTGGAAAATTACTTCAGAAATGAAATTCTAATTGGAAAATTGAGCAGAGTAACAACTTAGGAATGCTAAATTGAATTGAAAACTTGGAAGGAAGACTATTGAAAACTGAATTTAAGCTGAAGAGAGCTAAAAAGGGAATCGAAGCTAGGAAAAATAAAGAACTAAAAGAAGAACTTGAAGAACTTGAAGAAGAACTTAAGAACTTTGAAGAACTCAAACTAAGAACTAGAGAGAATTAGATTAATTTATAAAAATACGATTTATGTTTTTTTTATTTATGTTTATAAAAGTATATTATAATTTATATATATATATATTATTATATCGGACCGGACTGGACTAGACCGATGTAAAATCCATAAAGTCCAAGTCCGTCCAATTTTTGGCGGGCTTATACGGATTTGGACCGGACCGATCTTGACAACATTTTCATGTGTCCAAGCCCGGCTAAATGGGCTTGGATCTGGGCCGGGCGGGCGGGTTCACCGACCCATGCCCATGTCTAATTGGAGTATATGGTTTATGACTTTAAAAACATAATTTCATAGTTTTTGATGAATTATGTTATTTTTGTATTTTTTTTATTTTTTTTTAATGATATTGTTATTGAAACAATGTGTTATGAATATATTTTTTTTCTATATCAAATATTTTATATTGTTTTAGTATAATACATATTTCAATTAAAAATTATATAATAATTTATTTATTAACATATAAAAAGAAAAAAGAAAATCATCAATCCCCAATTATTTCCAACTAATCTTTGAATAATTTCCAGAACCCTATTCAGTGATTAGCTACTAACATAACATCTTTTACAATTTCATATCTCATCAATGTTTTTTTTTTTTTGAAAAATATCTCATCTCATATCTCATCAATGTTAAACAGTACAATTTAAATTTTTAGCTATTTTTTAAAGAACAAAAAACGAATTCACCTTTTCATGAATTACCCATGTGAAATGCAAAGTATGCAGCAAAAAGATTCAGCAGTAATAAAAGATTTAGCAGACAGAATTTAGCTACCAAAACCAATTTATTTTATATTTATTCTTATATTTATTCCATACATAGATGGTTAATTAAATAATAAAAAGCTTGCCAGACTTCTTTCCTTCACCATTCTGTTCTTCCTCATTTCCTTCGCCATTATATCACTCTGGGTCCCATCTATTTATCCAAAAAAAACAAGCAAAAATAAGATACAAAGATATGGATAATGCATACAAAAAAAAAAGACATAATTAAGTACTATAATTACCTCTTGCATAATTAAAAAGAAGCTTTTATTTTCATTTTGCAACGCTCCCCAACATTCAATATTACCGCCTTCAGCGAATCCAGTTTCACGAAGAAGTGGCTCCCACGTACTCTTTGAGATTGAGTATCTCTCATTAGAGGGCGTCTTCCTAATATTTACTATGATAATGCCATGGCGTGTGTAGACCTCAACGTCAAGTCCAGTTGCAGCAATGATGTTCAACACTTCGTTGTCAATTAAATTTATGAAGTTATTCGAAAACAGCGGCATATTAAATGCCTGGGTTATATCGGTTTTCGATAGAGTTTTCCTAAAAAGAATCTGATATTCCTCTTGAGGAAGGTTTTGGATTTGACTGAAGTCAGGAATAGGAATATCGGCCATTTGATTGAATTTTACTTTCCTCTCTTTAATATACCTAACTGAAACTAATTGAATCAAATTATATATATATATAGAGCTCATATCATCACATAAACTATGTGACACATACACATTCATACTGATTCAACTAACATACTCATACATCTTGACCACTTAAAATTACTGCTAAATCTTTTTCTGCATACTTTGCATTTCACATGGGTAATTCATGAAAAGGTGAATTCGTTTTTTGTTCTTTAAAAAATAGCTAAAAATTTAAATTGTATTGTTTAACATTGATTAGATATGAGATGAGATATTTTTCAAAAAAAAAAAAAACATTGATGAGATATGAAATTGTAAAAGATGTTATGTTAGTAGCTAATCACTGAATAGGGTTCTGGAAATTATTCAAAGATTAGTTGGAAATAATTGGGGATTGATGATTTTCTTTTTTCTTTTTATATGTTAATAAATAAATTAGTATATAATTTTTAATTGAAATATGTATTATACTAAAACAATATAAAATATTTAATATAGAAAAAAAATATATTCATAACACATTGTTTCAATAACAATATCATTAAAAAAAAAAGAAAATGCAAAAATAACATAATTCACCAAAAACTATGAAATGATGTTTTTAAAGTCATAAACCATATACTCCAATTAGACATAGCAAAACCGAACCAAAAACCAAAACGAACCAATCCTAACCATTCTTAGTTTGGTTTGGTTTGGTTTCTAATTTTTAAGGATTTCGGTTTTCGGTTTGGTTCGGTTTTGTTCGGTTAAAAATCGAAAAACCGAACAAACCGAAATCCATTTAATTAAAACTTTTACAGCTGGGTATGTGTGATATTTTTTTCTTTCCCTATGTATCTAAATCGATCGACACATTCTCTCTCACACTCAGCCTTCAAAAAACCCTAGCCGCCTCCGCCCCAACTGCCTCCCACCACCGGCACCGCGAACTTTTTTCACCGTCGCCACTGATCCGACTTTATAAAATTGTCTGTTTGTACTTTCTTATATTTAACTTGAGTTAAGGAACAATTATATTTATAATTGATAATTGAATTTATTATTTTACAGAGTTTGAAAACCTCGCGCTCGGTGATCTTGTACCTACTGATCTTACTGCCAATCCAAGTGAAAATGAAACTCCTATGTTTAGTAAGTCTAATACTTACTAATCATTTAAACACAAATTTTTTATTTATCTTATATTTGTAATTTGTTTTGTATTTCTTTTTATCTAATGATTTTACTTTATTATTTTGTAGGTTCAGAATTCTTTGATTTAAGTTCAAATGTGGTTGATTGAGATTGATAATAGAATTTGGAGTTGATTTAAGTTCAAATGTGGTTGATTGAGATTGACAATTGAATTTGGAGATGAATATCGGGTTTAGAATGTTCAGTTTGGAAGACTTATTTTAATTATTTTGAAATTTATTTTTGTGTGAAATTATTTTTCTATTGAATTTTACTAGACTATTGTTATTGGATTTGTAATTTCATGAATTTGTATCGGTAATTTTTTTTTGTGGAATTATAGAATAATTATTAAGTTTTTTTTAAACAAAAATAATTAGGTTTTAATCCACACCGAATCAGACCAAACCGAAATAATTTCGGTTTTAACCGAACCAAACCGAATTTTGTATGGTTTGGTTTGGTTTTGAAAATAGTCCCTTATTAGGTTCGGTTTTTGTTCGGTTCGGTTTGGTTTTTTAACCGAACCGGACCATGCTCACCCCTAGACATGGGCATGGGTCGGTGAGCCCGTCCGCCCGGCCCAGATCCAAGCCCATTTAGCCGGATTTGGACACATAAAAATATTGTCAAGATTAGTCCGGGCCAAATTCCTATAAGCCCGTCAAAAACTGGACGGACTTGGGCTTTATGGATTTTATATCGGTCCGGTCCGATCTGGTCCGGCCCGATATAATATATATATATAAATTATAATATACTTTTATAAACATAAATTAAAAAAAATATAAATTATATTTTTATAAATTAATCTATACCCAGAAGAGCAGCATGTGTTTTTACTATTTAATGGAATGCAAACATTAATTCTGTGTAAATCACAAGTACATCCAAAAAGAGGCAAAATACTATTAGTATTATATCAATTAGCAGCACCAATTGAATTTAACTACTACAGTTAAAATTCATTAAACCCGACATGCAAAGGTTTTGAAACAAGTGTTTATAAATATAATTTTTATTTAATTGTATTTTTTTTTAATATATAGATGGGTTTGGATGGGCGGGTTTGGGATTCATATCTTAGACCCGAGCCCGACTAATTTCTTACGGGCTGGGTTGGGTTTGGACTCCTCAGGTTTTATTAAAAACCCGACAGGCCCGGTCCGAGCCCGGTCCATGCCCAGATCTAACTCGAATCAATGGCGGAGTCAGAAAATTAGAATTAGGGAGGCTAATTTTAGACGTGCAATTAGGAGTAGAATTTCAAAGTCCAATCCGCTAGGGCTGGGTAAAAATTTTTTACACTCAAGTGCATTAAAACATTATCATTTTTGTGTTTTTGCTAAAAGTGTTCAACGTAAAAAGATTAAACATATTTAATTTTTTTTTTATAGTTCAATGCTAGTTCCTAAAAACTTATAAATTTTTACTTTGGGTAAATTAAACCCATGGCCACTGAATTTTATCCATTTTCACATTATGGCCACTCAACTTTATTTCTTCGCGGTATGGCTACTGAACTTTACACTTTTAACACAGGTGACCACTTAATACCTCAAAACGACCTTTGATGGCTAAAAATTTAAAAACTAAAGCGCTAATGATATTCTAAGGAACTTTAATTCTTGAAAATTTTCGTTTTGAGTTTATTTAGGTGTTGTTTGGTTAGGAAGAGAAAGTGAATTCTTAGAGAGAGAAAGCTCCAAAAAAATATGATTTTTGAAATAAAAAATGTGATTTCATGATAAATGTCATTCTGAAAAACTTTAATTCTTGAATATTTTCATTTTGAGGTCGTTAACGATCATTAACGGTCATTTTGTAAAGTTAGTTAAAATTGAGTGGTCAAAGTGTAAAGTTCAGTGGTCATACCAGGCAGAAATGAAGTTGAGAGGCTATAAAGTGAAAATGGATAAAGTTCAGTGGCCATGGGTGTTATTTACCCTTTTTACTTTTTTATTTATTTTTAGTTTTAAAATTTTAAAATTTAATTTATAAACTAAGTTCTTTGAGTTTTAAAAATAAGAAATCAATTTTTTTAATAGAAAAGACATAATAAATATGAATTCAAAAGTGTTATGAAAATAAATAAATTAATTAATAATGGTAATATAGTTTTATATTTATTCAAAAATAAAATTCAAATAAATAAATAATTTCTAATATAAATTAAGGTTGAGGGGAATTGAACCTAGAAACTTTTAAAAAGAAACAAGTATCTTTAATCATCTTATTTACCTTTAAACAATGAAATGTTACTACATACAGTTTATATAGACTAAAATTTAAAAATACCTGAAATTGGCCTGGGAGGGTGACTCACACCACCTGTCCTAGGTCCAAATGGATGTGAAGCACTAGTCGGCCATAGGGCCAACTAGTGGCCCTAGGGTCGAACGAGTGTGGCACCATTTCTCCACCTAGGAAGAACAGGCACCATTCCTGTTTTCCCTAAGGTGGAAACGGGTGCGCCGCACTGTTCCAACTAAAATCGAACGGTGCGGTGATCCCTTTTCTGCCTTAGGGAAAACGGGTAGTTCATCCGTTTTTCCTAGGTGTCGAACGGGTGGCGCACCCGTTCAGGTAAAATTTAATGAGTTCCATCTCCGAAGACGGAACTCGTGTTTTCAAACAAATTTTTTTTAAAAAAAACTTATCGGAATACCCATGAAGCCTTTTCTCATCCCGTATTTTGGTGCCATGATGTTTTAGATCGGGTTTTTGAAAATCCAACAAAAAAAAGCTGAGAGGATTTGAGAGGTTTGGGAATTAGAAGGCGATAAATAGCAGTTTACTTTTTTTTTAAGTAAAGTTTCATTAATGGGCAAAAATATGGTAAAAGTTTAACATTGAGAAAGAAATAAAACTTGGGATAAGATCAAACAAACTAGGACTAGCATGATGGGAAGCCGCTCTAGCCAAAGCACGAGCTACTCCATTTGCTTGTCTTCTAATGAATTGGATAGTAAAGCCGTTGTTAGTGTTCAAGAGATTACGACATTGTGAAACCATATCCCCAAATTCGGACTGATCCAACTTATCCAACACAATAGCATTTGTCAATATTTGTGAGTCCGTCTCAAATAACACCCGTTCATAACCAACCTCAATCACCCAAATAATTACTCGCAATAAAGCCCAGGCCTCAGCTTCTCTGACCTCCATCAGCCCCTCCCTAACCATAGTTATGGCGCTTTTAAACCCCCCACCATTGTCCCTGAACACAGCTCCGTAGCCAGTTTTACCCAAAATGGTAAACCATACTTGCATCCGAACAGCAAGAAATTACACCCATAGGAGGCTTATGCCACATCTTGGCGCACACATTCAAATTAGTAGCAGGTCGTTGAAAATTCCTTCTCGCCTTTGCCTACTTCCACTCTGACAGACACCTTTTGCTACCTACAATTAAACCAGTTACTGAATTTATAGTTTGTTCCCAAAGTTTTTCATTACGTGATCGCCACCAACTCCACAGGAGCATCATGAAAATTTCCACTTGCTCCGTCCTGCCTATCCTGCACAAATGAAAGAAAAACGCTGCAAAACTCTCCGCATCATCGCTTGCAATATTGATTATAATTTGTAATCCCACCTCTCTCCAATATTCATGTACTTTAGAACACAAAATAAACAGAAGCCATACATCTTCCACATCCAAAGAGCATACAACACAATCAGCATCAATGGGGATTCCTCGGGTTCGTAATTTCCAAAGAGCATACAACATTCCCTAACCAGACGCCAGCAGAAATATTTGACCTTAAAGGGAACTTCCGCTTTCCAAATAGCTTGCCATAAACCCTCAATTCGGAAATTTTGGTTGTTAGTGATTCCTTTAGTAGCTAATTTGTAGGCGCTCTTAACAAAATAACATCCGTCATTCGAACCGTGCCAAATAAAATGATCCCTCCTTCCACCAATCCTAGGGGCTGATCTGATGATAGCCGTAATATCCTGTTCAGAGAAGAGCTCTTGCAACATCTTAATGTCTCATTCCAGCGAATTTGGTATAAAGAGATTGGATACCCTCAAATTCTCAAGACCCTTAACCATCGGAGTAGTAATATTTAGATAAGGTGAATCCCTCAGCCATGAATCTTTCCGTACGTTGATAGATTGTCCATCTCCAATTTTCCATCTACCTCCTTTTTGAAGCAATAACTGGGAACCCCAAATGCTCCTCCAAATATAGCTAGGCGAATAGCCTAATTTTGGGTTCAGAAAATCTCTATCTAAATAATATTTTGCTTTGAATACTTTACTGACAAGAGAATCGGGAGATGACAGCAATCGCCATACTTGTTTTCCCAGAAATAGCAGTTCACTATTAATAACACATATTCTTCTTTCTTTTGATAAGATATGCTTTCAAACTCATTAATTCGTAAAGAGTATTGTGGGTTTCACAAGAAGCCTATTGTGACATGCTGATGAAGTAGCGGGATGAACTTGCAAAACCCATTCAAAATGGAGATGAGAAAATGGTAATGGTGGTTGTTGTATTTGATTTTTTTTTAGAGAGAGATAAGAGAGAAAGAAGAAAAAAATTAAGAAATTAGAGAGAGATGGAGAAAAATGTGTATTTGATTTTTATTTTTTATTTTGGGATTTGTCTGTGATAATTAGATAATAATGGGTCAATTTATAAAATAAATAAATATAAAGACCAAATTAACTCTTTTTTCTTTCATTTTTAACACCGTTGGTGAATTTAGTATGTGTTTGCTAACAGATTGAACCTCAAAGTGCCATGTTATAAATTTTTAAACCACAAGACTGCGTTCGAAAACATGTGTAACCACAATGTTTATTTTTGTATTTTCTCCTTATAAATATTAACCTCTCATTCTATTATTGAATCACAAAAATTATAAAACTTTTTTTAGAACCAATTGATATGCAATTGATGCAAAATAAGAAACAAAATATATGTGTTTTATAATAATGTCTAGAATTTTTCCCAACTTGCCAATGTTAGGGAAAAAAGTGCTCATGGCTGTCAATGTTAGGGGTAAAATGGTACAATTTTCGACGTTAAGGGTAAAATTGCTCCTGACTATAAAATGGTATCATTTTAGACGTTAGAGCTATTTTTGATCTTTATCCATTAAAGAAAGTCAAGGTAACTAACACATGATGCAGGACAAAAAAAAAAATACATTTGTGCGAATTCTTAAATATGATGTGTACAAGACTTGAAGTTCGAAGTGAACAAATGGCTCCCTCTACCTATTACATATATAATATAACTATGACAAAATCTATATCTATTCTACACTTTTAATGTCATCATTAAGAGAAAGTTTCAAGGATTCTGCAAGTTGATTAACTAATTTCTCCGGTATGGTGGTAACTGGTAGAGTTTGTCGGTCAAACAGATCAACAAATTTATGTTACCATGCAAGGCTAATGAAGCCAGTTTATCCTACTAGTTAGAGTCCGAATAGCAAGTGCCAATCTAAAACATTGAAAGCACGATGGTCGTGAGGAACAAAGAAACTTCAAATGTAAGATGGTCATGAGGGATGATAGTGCTTTTTTTCTTCGAGAGAGAAGCTTTTGTGGTCGGAATATGGTACTTTGGCAACTAGAGTCTTAGAAATGGAATGATAGATTAGGGAGAAGAGAGCAGAAAAGAAGAAGAAGAATAAAGTCTGATAAAGAAAAAAATAAATAAGAGAGAAATAAAAAAAAGATATTATTTAATAGGTGATCTATTAATAATTTTAGTATTTTATGAATGTTAAAAAAAATGGTATTTTAGAAATTTAAATCTTGTAGAATATTATTTTAAGGAAAAATACGCTTACTTTACATTTGAAAAATAAAAAATTTATTTTTAAATATTTTTTAATATATATATATGGGGTTGTTTTCAATGGTGAGCACTAAGGAGGCGCTTGGTTTGAACTTCGGAATCGAAATCGGAAACGGAATAAGGCGGAATCAGAATCAGAATGACTATTTATTTATTCAGTTTGGTTCAATTTGGATCCAAATTAAACCAAACAGAATAAATAAATAGTCATTCCGATTCTGATTCCGTATTATTTTGTTTCTGATTTCGATTCTGAAGTTCAAATCAAACGCCTCCTAAGAGTTCATTACATGATAAAAATAAAGAAGGAGAGAGAATGAAAGTTGATTGATGAGGTATGAGAGAGGAATCACTCATTCCCATATTTATGGGAAAGTGAATCCCATTCTTAATAAATATTAACTAACTAAACATTATCAATGGGAAAAAATCATTTTCATTCCCATTCCATTTGTTGATTATCTTCAACCAAACACCACCTAAATTATCTCCATAGATGGTGAGTGTTTAATAGCCATTGGATCAAGATCTAGTGGTCCATGATTTAAATTGTAATTTAATATTAAAATGGGTTTTACCTGATCACATGTCAGTTGTAACTTGGAATATTGTGCTTTGAAAAACGTTTTCTATTTCCTCAATATATAACCAACTTCCAAGAAAAAAAAAATCCCGGATGTTTTTATTTTACATAAGAAGACGTCTTCTTTTAAGTAATTTTGTATCCATCTAATCACCGAATGAAACATTACTGAACAGAAAGATCACTAAACTGAAATATTACTGAACTCAAATATTACTTAACTGAAACATCACTGATCTGAAACAATACTGAACTCCAACATTACTGAACTGAAACGTTACTAAACTAAAACATTATTGAACTGAAATATTGGCCACTGAACATTACTGAACTGAAATATTATTAAACTAAAACATTACTAAACTAAAACATCACTTAACTGAAATATTACTGAACTGAAACACCACTAAACTGAAATATTACTAAACTGAAACATTACTGAACTGAAATTTCACTAAAATAAAATATTACTAAATTGAATATCACTGAACCAAAATATCACTCAACTGAAACATTACTGAACTGAATATTACTAAATTGAAACATTACTGAACTGAAACATCACTGAATTGAAACATCATTGAATTGAAATACTAGTAAACTGAAACATTATCGAATTGAAACATTACTAAACAGAAACATCACTTTGGGCCAGACAGGACAGTGGCAAAAATCCTCCAAAGTGGATTTTGGTGGCCACAAATGCATAGTGATGTCAATAGTTATATTAAATACTACGATGCATGTCAGAGAGTAGGGAATATCTCTAGGAGGAATGAGATGCTTCAGCAAGGCATACTCGTCTGTGAGCTATTTGATGTTTGGGGCATAGACTTTATGGGACCTTTCCCCATGTCACACAACAACCAATACATTCTTATCGCGGTTGATTATGTCTCTAAATGGGTAGAGGCCGAAGCCCTACCCACAAACGATGCTCGAGTAGTGTTAAAATTCCTGAAAAAGAACATCTTTACTAGATTTGGGACTCCTCGGACTATCATTAGTGATGGGGGATCCCATTTCTGCAATAAACAGTTTGACACGTTGCTCCAAAAGTATGGCGTGGCCCATAGGGTCGCAAAACCTTACCACCCTCAGACGAGTGGTCAGGTAGAAGTGTCAAACAGAGAGCTAAAACGTATTCTTGAGAAAACAGTGGGGAATGCTAGAAAGGATTGGAGTCTTAAGCTGGACGATGCTCTTTGGGCATACCGGACATCATTCAAGACTCCCTTAGGAATGTCCCCCTACCGTTTAGTTTTCGGGAAATCCTGTCATTTGCCTGTTGAACTAGAGCACAAGGCTTATTGGGCACTAAAATTTCTAAACTTTGACCCTAAACTTTCAGGTGACCTACAGTTGACACAACTACATGAACTGGATGAGCTCCGATATAACTCTTACGAGAATGCCAAGTTGTACAAAGAACGAACCAAGAGGGTGCATGATAAAAAAATATAGAGGAAAACCTTCCATAAAGGCGACCAAGTATTGCTTTATAACTCCAGATTGAGATTCTTCCCTGGCAAGCTCAAGAGTAGATGGTATGGACCATTCTCAGTTCTTGACGCACATCCCTCCAGAATGGTAGAGATCATGTTGAAAGATGGAACCACCCAGAAAGTAAATGGATATCGACTAAAACTTTATCTCAGTAAAGACAATTCGGATGTTCAAATTCTCCGTCTTCAGGATGATCAGTAAGTTGTCTTCTCCACCCCAACTTTTTACACTTTCTTTTTATGGTTTGTGATGCAATGTTGGAACTTATTGCATATTTTTAGTGTGAGGAGGAGGGATAGACAAACTTACCAAAAATTGTAAAATTTTAAATTTTTGTTGCGTCGTGTCTAGTGTAGTTTTTGCGTTTTTCGTTTTTATTTATGTGTTGCATGTTTAGGACCTAAAACCGTGAACCTCCTTCGAATCTAAACTTCGTTATTTGTCCTTGAGGGCTGAGAATCGAATCTAAGATTGCATGACAACTAGTTTAGGTGTAGGACACAATCCTTGTATCTGTAAAAGCATGAGCTAAAGTTTGCATTCAGACTCTACTTTTGAAGAAATGCTAAAATCATTACTTAGATAGATAATATAAGAATTGAAGGCATGTGATGTTAAACTTGAGTTTGGGAAAAACGAGTAAACACAAAATTCAAACCCAAAGATTTGTGAGTTGAATTTGAGCCTAAGAGCGAACATCAAAAAGCTCTTTTTCTTGACATTTTTGTGTGAATAGTTTGACTTGTGGAAAGATTATAGACTTTGCACCTAATACTGTGTTGAACCTACGTGCAATGATTTGAGATGATAAACAATGAAATCAGCCTCATTAGAATTAACCCTTTTCTTTACCTTGTTTTCTCTTTTTCATCCACTCTAGGAAGCCCCTTTGAGCCTATATTTTTGTAGTTTGTAGAATTTTTCTTTCGTCCTAACCCTTGTTTTTGCAAACTATTACTTAGTTTGTTACCTAACCCAAAGTTTTTGCAAAGCTCACATCGAGTCTTTGTCGTTTCTAGCACTTTATCTTTGTTTATCTTTGTTTATGACATCAAGGAACTCGGATGAATGTGCAAAATCAACGTAATCCTAAGCAAGAACATAAGCCGAGAGTAAACACCTTAGCCACCAAAATTGTGTGAATTGAGTGAACTACCTATGGTGAGGTGTTCTACTTAGCGATCCCCTCAAGCTTGTTTAATTGAACATGTGTCCTTTTGCTTAAAACTATGACCTATGATAATTGAAATGCGGCTTTTGGATATCGTGTCTCTACTTTGTATTTTCGAATGCATGTAATTACAGATGCTCGAAATTGTGTCAAGCCCCTAGTTACACCGGGAGGTTTTCTAGCTTGTTTGTGATTGCGGGTTTAGTTTTTTTTAGTTTACTTGGGGACAAGTAAAGTTTTAAGTGCGAGGACGTTTGATAGGGGTCAAAAACCCCTATCTTAAGGTACGGTTTTAGGACGGGTTTTAGGATTATTTAGTTAATAAGCGAGCATTTCTTGCATTTAAATGCTTTTTTGTGAGTTAGTTAGGAATTGGAAACGTTTTATTTATTTTTCATTGTTTAGGCTCGTTTTATGACCAATTTAGGCAATTACGGCCAAAATAGCATGTATAGTATAATTCCGTTATCTTTTGAAGCTAATTGGTCCGTCAAAAGTCGCACCAAACGAAGTGTTTGCTCAAAATAAGCGATTGGCGGATCAATTTAGCCTTTGACTGTTGACTATCACTGTTGACTATGACTGCAGCAGTGGAGGTGGTAATGTCAAGGTGGTTTAACAACCTATTCAACCACACTACTTCTTAAACTACTGATGAGTAAGAAATGTACTCAGCCTCCATGGTAGATAGTGCTACTCATGTTTGTTTCTTGCTGCTCCCATAGATGGCACCATTGCCAAGCAAAAAGACATAGCCGGATGTGGATTTCCTTTCGTCCATGTCACCTGCCCAATCGGCGTCTGTATATCCTCTAGGATTGAGGTCTTTGCCTTTATAGCATAGAGAATAATATGTAGTACCTTTAGGATATCTCAATATCCTTTTTACTAGAGTCCAATATGTGCTTGTCCAGGATTGGATTGATATATGCTCACCATCCTAACAACGTGACAGATGTTGGGTCTAGTAGACAACATTGCATACATGAGACTTCCAATGACACTAACATAAGGAACTGCCTTCATGCGTTCCTTTTTTTCTTGTGTTTGGGGACACATTTCGGCACTTAGGGTGACGTCCTTAGTCATCGGGCTATCTATGGGTTTGCAGCCTTTCATACCAAAGAGTTCAAATCACTTTGTTGATATAAGTCTCTTGAGACAATGCCAGCAGCTTCTTTGAATGATTTCTTGAAATCTTAACTCCAAGAATGTATATGGCCTCACCCATATCTTTCATCTCAAAAATTGAGTTTAGCCAAGCTTTAATTTGGTTTACAAATTCAATATCATTTCCTGCTATTAGGATGTCATCTACATGTAGAGACAAAATGACAAGCTTTCTATCGGAGTGTTTTATATAGACACAATGGTCCTCTTCAAGTATTTTGAATCATTCAACATCATCTGATTATGAAATGTAATGTACCATTGTCTCGAAGACTGTTTCATGCCATAAATTGATCAACTTGCAAACCTTTTGTTCGCTACCTGGTACAACGAAACCTACAAGTTGTTCCATATAGATTTCTTTGTGCAATTCTTCATTGAGAAAAGTAGTTTTCACATTCATTTGATGTAGCTCTATATCTAAACTTGCAACCATTGTCGGTATTAGCATGATAGATGTAAACCTCACAACAGGTGAGAAGGTTGTATAGTCTATCCCTTCCTGTTGTGTGAAGCCTTTAGTGACTAGGCGAGCTTTGTATCTTTCGATATTATTGGCAGCCCTTCGCTTCTCTTTAAGAACCTATTTGTTCTTAACAGTTTTCCTCCATTTAACATGATAGATGTAAACTTCACAACATGTGAGAAGGTCTCCTCATAGTCTATCCCTTCCTATTGTGCGAAGCCTTTAGCGACTAGGCAAGCTTTGTATCTTTCCATACTGTTGTCAGCCCTTCGCTTCTCTTTAAGAACCTATTTGTTCTTAATAGTTTTCCTCCCTTTAGGAAAATCAACCAGTTCCCAAACTTGGTTGGTTTTCATGGAATCTATTTCCTCTTCCATTGCTTTCTTATATTTACCTTTTTCAGGACCAGAGAGAGTCATGAACATTTTTAGGCTTAGCTTCATCACCTGGGGTGATAAGGAGAGCTTCGCCTTTGATTCTGAATCGATGGCGCTTGACCTTTTGTCATTTTGTTCAATGTGTTTCTTCATTTTTCTGATAAACATATCTCATACACTCATTGTAACTTGGAATCTTTCTGTTAGGCTATTTTCCATGTACTCATTGGAGTTAGTAAAATCACTCCCACTTGCCATAGGATCTGTCACATTCATAACGTTCTGAGATGCAAAGTCTATTTCTCGATCATAGTTAAGAATGGGGCCTTGTCTTCTTCCTCGGAATTCCTTCCACTCGAATAGAGAGTTCTGTTAGAATCAAGTTCCTCAAACAAGGTTGATCCTTGTCTACGTCGTGGAATTTCAAAAACTCATTCTCCAAAAATACGTTTCGTGATTCAATTTCTGTTACACAACCGTTATTGTTTTCTCCCACTAGGACATATCCTTTTGACACATCAGTGTATCTTATAATGACACACTTTTTACCTTTTGGGTGTAATTTTCCAAATTTGCTTGATGTATCATGGACGAAAACTGTACAACCCCATAGCCTAAGAATGATCAAGTCGGGTTTGTGGCCAGCCACAGCTTATAAAGAGTGGAGGTAACAGTTTGGAGGGAACGCAGTTGAGGTCATGGTTTTAAGAGTCTAACCAGGCCGATTAGTTAAACTTGGTTCGATCAAAACGAATCATAATTTCAGACGAAATGTGGTTTGGTTTTTTAATTTTTGAAAATTGGTTGTAACTGATCGGATTAACGGTGAACCGATTGATCCAATAACCATTAAGCGATTTGGTCCAGTTAGATTTCAAGCATTTTTTCTTTAGAAAAATAAATAAATTTTAATTAAGGTGAGATTTGAATATTGGATCCTTAAGCTATCTCGGAGCCACAATAGCTATCTCGGATTGATGTTGAATTTTGGTGTCGGCGTGAGGTCCTTGGAGAGCTGCAATCGGTCGGGCCCGTACGATATGTGCTTGGTGCAATGGCAAAACGTTAGTAGGCAAATGGGGCAGATTTAGACCTTAACTTCGGGAGGCTCGTTTGGGTGCGTACGAACACGGAATTGGACGATTAAGTAGGCTAAATTTAACTTCAGGAAGTGAGGAACAATTTTGTATAGGGGATCGAAGGCTAAAACGAATTCTAAATGGACGGAATCTGGCTTTGAAAATGACTGGACGAATCTGGAAAATTCTGGACAGAATAGCTAAAAGAATTTGGGGTGCAAAGATTAATTTGTAAATGGAGTTTCTGGATACGGAATTGAGTGAATCAAAAGGCTAGATCGAAATTCAGGACGTCAGGAACAACTTTGTCGAAGGGATTGAAAGCAAAAAATGACTTTAAACGGACGAAAACGGGCTTTGAAAAAGGTTGGGCGAATCTGGAAAATTACTTCAGAAATGAAATTCTAATTGGAAAATTGAGCAGAGTAACAACTTAGGAATGCTAAATTGAATTGAAAACTTGGAAGGAAGACTATTGAAAACTGAATTTAAGTTGAAGAGAGCTAAAAAGGGAATCGAAGCTAGGAAAAATAAAGAACTAAAAGAAGAACTTGAAGAACTTGAAGAAGAACTTAAGAACTTTGAAGAACTCAAACTAAGAACTAGAGAGAATTGGAAGGGACCTTTAGAGAGGGATTTGTGTTTGTGTTGGATGTGATTTTTAATGAAGGGGAGGGGGTCTATTTATTGTATTTTGGAGTGGCCTTTTGGTAATTATTGAGTGGTGTAAGGGTATTTTGGTCTTTTCATCATTAAATAATCAAACTAATTAACTAACTTCCACAAACTACCAATGCCACATCATCCCACTACCTCAACTTCCACAAACTACTGTTGACTCTTTCCAACTGCTACCGGAAGAGAAGACACGCCCCGCGTAAGTCCTGACATGCCCTGCGTGGTTCCGCTTCTGGACATGACTTCGCTGGCTGCTTGACACACGCCCCGCGTCTTGGCTGATGCGCCCTTCGTGTTGTGGTTCCTGGAACTTGTGCGTTCCATTGATGCTTTTTACGTGCGGCGCCTCTGGTGTCACGTCCCGCGTAAAGGATGTGCCCTGCGTACGGAGAGGAATGCCCTGTGTCTTGGAGCTTCTGAAACTGGTGGTTTTCGTTAATGATTTTACGCGTGGCACCTCTAGTGGAATGCCCCGCGTCTTGGAATTTCTGAAGCTGAATGTCTTCGGAAGTGGTATACGCCCCGCGTATAAAAATATACGCCTCGCGTGAATTTATTAATGTATACTTTTTATTTTTATTATTTTCCAGATAAAATGTAAACTATATCCTAAAATTAAACCCAAGCTTTCTATATAAATGAAAATAAAATTTATTTTATTTTGGGCCAACAATTGCCCCCCTCTTTTGTGTATAAATTGACTAGAATTGAAAATTTGTACACAAAAGAATGTATTTTTGAACTTTTTTTTTGTGAATATGTGAGAAATAAAGCAGGAAAATTACAAAGCAATATGTACGCCGAAATTATTGGAGATAATTGTACAAAAATAAATAATAACCAACTTGACCTCGTGACCGATGAATGGTTTGAGATCAAAATAGTTGTTCAGAACAGTTGTTTGATGGGATTAAATTTGATTTCAGATCAAATAAATACCAAAAGCTTGGTTCTGAGATAATTGGTACTTTAGAATCACGGATTGCTTTTGAAAAAGGTATGGAAATGGTTTGCAACAAGAGAATGGCTCGTAATAATGAAAGATAACTTGAAGCTATAATAATGATTAATTTGGACACAACTGGCTCGAATTGAGGAGTGGATAATGTTTATCTAAGCTAAATGGACTTCTAGGATAATCAGATTGGAATTTGTCGAATTGGAGAAATTGGACGTGTCGGAATCATTTCGAAATTTGAATACACGAGTTATCTGATGTAAGAAAAATCAAATGGCAATGGGGTGATTTCGAGTGAGAAAATTGAGGTTATAGGAAATCGTTTTAAACAAAATGAAAGTTGAGAATTGTGATTTGGGTATCAACGAAGAAATTGAGATTCGTTTTGAAGAAAAAGGGGGCTTATGACGGATGAAATCAATTTTAGGAAAAAATGGCTAACCGGAACAGTTGTTTGATGGAAATTATGATTTTGAGATCAATAATTTCCAAAAGCTTGGTTCTGGGTATTTTAATTAACCGGAATCAACTACTAGATTGAAAATATGATTTAGAAAGGGTAATAATTGAGTGTTCTGGTTTGTGAGTTAGAGTTTGAAGCAAATGAAGAAGATGCGAAAACAAAAGTAGAAAATATGAACCAAATGGAAGTATGAACATAACTAATTTATTTTGAAAAATGAAATGTTTTTTAATTTTTTTTTAATTTTTTAATTTTTTTTTGTGCTGGCAAAAACGCCAACTTATTATTGACCATAAATGGTCTTATAGGCTATGTCGTAAGTACAACATTATGTTATCGCCTCATACAACAAAATGCTCAGTAACATCTCTACAAGAGGGATATGAGTTTCCATGCCTAGATTCTTATTTTCATGGCTCTCTTTCTGCATAATAAAAAGTATTGGTAAACTAGAGTCTACATAAATAAACAAGGTTAAGAAGCAGAAACCTTGTGACTTGTTTGGATGGTAGGACAACTGGAGTAGACTGATGACAAGTAGAATCATGGATTGCAAACTTGATCTTCTACTCGAGCTAACCAACTTCATAGTGATCATAGGCTCTGGAAAAACATGAGTTGTTGGAAGAATCATTAGAGGTATTTCTGGGGTGGATTCTCGATTAATCTCTTGATCTTGACTGCCCCCCAAACCATGATCATAGAAGTTTTCTTCATCATGACCGAGTTGCGACTTACAATCGTAGAAAACATCTTCCTGTGTTTCTAAAGCTGCTTCTTCTTTGATATCACAACTTTTGATAAGATCTTCTGATTTTAACAACTTCACAAGAATGAGAGGTTCTTCTAGAATAAATTCTTGCATCTCTTCCATTTGGATGCCCCCCGGGTTGGATACCTCGTCCCCTTGACTAGATTCTGAATCATAGCTCCAAGAAACATCTTCTTCGTCTTCTTGAATTTCTACAGGTGCTTCATGGATGCCCCCCGGGTTGGAAGTGCTTGATGGGTCATCATCCTCTTGGATGACATCCGAATTGAGGTGAGGAGATATATCTTCCTCCTCTTCCTGGGCTTGTACCACTGTCTTCTTGTTCACGTCAGGCCTCCATGGAAATTCTATAGACTTTGGGGTATTTGTATCTCTGGGCAACACTTCTAGAGTGGGTTCTTGCTGAATCGCTTCCTCTTCGGTGCCCCCCAAACCAAGATCACTAGACACGACATCATCCTCTTCGCTGGATTCTGAAACATAGCTCCTAGAAACATCTCGTTCTTCTTCTTGAATTTCTATAGGAGTTGCGTGGATGCCCCCCAAGTTCAGAGCATCTGATAGGTCATCATCCTCCTGGCTGAAACTTGAATTGAGGTCATGAGATACATCTTCATCCTCGTCTTGGGTTTGCACAGCTTCCTTCCCGTTCACATCGAGGTTCCATAGAAATCCCACTGACCTTTGGGGATTTGCATCTATGGGCAATACTTCTAGAGTGGGTTCTTGTTGAGTTGCTTCCTCTATGCTGCCCCCCGAACCGAGATCATTAGAAGCGGCGTCATCCTCTTGCATGGACTCGGAATCATAGTCATAGGGATTGTCTCCATCCTCTTGACTTTCTATTGCCGGTTCACTATTAGGAATCTTCATTTTTGGAAGAGTTGGGCGTGTGGTGTATGCTTCTAACTTTGCATTGTGATGAAGTACTGCATCTTGGATGGCCTCGATACAGCCTTCAATGCAGGTTCTGAAAGAAGCTGCTATATTAGCCCTCTGTTTCTTGAGTTGATCCGCAAGTTGTTGATATGCATCGTCCTTTGGTTGGTTCTCCTCCATGAGTAATGATTCGACTTCTCCATCATCCTCAACAACTTGGACTGCTTCCATCTCTGCCACATGACTAGAATCCTTGAAAGAATTTTGGTAGTAGCTCATATCGGAGCACTCAAACTTTTCATAGGTCTTGTGCTCGACTGGTGCCATGATTGTACTTCTTTCAAAGCAAGATTGCCGACAAGGACGATGGAAATGGAGGTTTTCATCCATATAATTGCAAATATAGCTACCTCGGCAGTGAGGATTACTCATTCGAAGGTGCTCCCATACCTCAATATAATCAGGACCATGTGGATTTTTATGGGATTCCTGGACTTGCTCCACATAGCAACCATATTGATCATCATAGAATGACACGGTTTGAACGTAAGCACAACATTGGCAGTCGATATTATGTTCGTCGCTATGAATAAACTGAACATAACCATCGTCGTAGCATCTAAAGACGGTGTACCAATGGATCCACAATCCGGTTGCACTTATTGTGAAATGTCGATCTCGATTGAAACCACCAAAATATACCGGTATCGTAGCATCCCTTGCATCTTCGTATGCTGTCCTCGTCATGGTCTGATTGCTTTGCACCTATTGATATTCAGAGGCATTCTCCTCGAATAATAGAAAAAATGATTAAGTTAAATTTATTATGAAAATAAAGCGAGTAAAATTGCATAAGAGCATGGAAAATAATAAGCTAAAT